>NW_026991717.1:65617748-65997748 GCF_029215605.1 Mirounga angustirostris | reverse complement strand
CACTCATTTTTATTGGTTACTGCTCTGTGTTAACACAATGGGTCACACACGATGACCACACATCAAAAGGAGTCAATCACGTGCAAGGCTTCATATAGAAATTTTACATTTGACCTTATGGCATGGAAATCAGCAAATGAAGCCATGGGTTTCCATGCTTGTTCGTTCTTTACTTCCCATCACAGCTCACCATTTGTACTGAATCACTCTCCCATCATCGACCACTTTCCTCTATCATTCTGAATTCAAGGATTGTTATTTTAGAATCACACACTCATTTCAGAGACACTGTAGTTGCACGTACATAATTTAAAAACACGTCTCTAGAGAGCTCCCTGCTCTAAATTCACTGGTTTTCTTAAACAGAGAAAAGTAAACTTTTATCCAGCATGTCAAAGTCATTCATAAACTAGGAAGCCTTTGATATGATTTCCCATCAACATGATTAAACGGCGATGTTAGGAACAACAGAGTGTTCCATTCAGAGCATTCTAATCATCCCAGTGTTGGAGAGACTGCGTGTTTTTCAATCATCTAAAATTTTATTCTTCAGGTATTTCACCTTCTGTAATAGTGTGCATTATCCAAAACGGGCACAATTACTCATTAGCAAACCCAAATGCCATTAGGTTAAGCAAAATCCCCTGTACAGCAAAAGGGGTTAACCAGATTTGTATTAATATAGAAGCCAGGCTTTTAATATTCTGCAAATGGTAACAAAGAAAGATGATAATGTTGAGTTAATATGGGTTAAGCATAAAATGAAAATAAATTTTTCTGATTGCGAGGTGTTGACACTTTTTTGGCTAGGGCCTCCAGACTGTTCCTGAAAGCTGTGTAATTACAGAAGGCTTTTCCCCTCCTTCCCCCTCCTGCTTCGAGCCTACCCACATTAGTAATGACCCCTTCCCTGCTTCAAAAACCACTAATGGTCTTCAGCACGGGCAAGAAAAATGAACAGGATAAACTGGAATCCACAGTCAGTAATTTGCATCCTATGAGGCTGCTTTGGCCACTCACACTCATTCCTGGCCATCAATCCTTGCCTGTCAGGTACGGCACTCTGCTGCCACGACAAAGACTCCTCCTAACACTCTGATTCGCCCAAACAACGTAAGTGTCCTCTATTCTCCTTTTGGTAATGGAGATAAGGAATGACTGCCCAAACAAGAAGGATTGCTCACCACAGATGCCCGCATAGCTTCAAACTGGAAAAGGCCCAGGGTACAAATTTTAATTGACCGAAGACAGTGGTTCGGGGGAAAGGACCAAAAACAGTCCGCAGATCCTTCTGGTCATAGTATTTTCTTGCCAAATTCAAGGGAGGAGCACCCTTTGACTTTTTGTCCCTCTTAAGACTTTGAAAGCTTAGGTTTATTAGGTTATTGTCCCTATAGGGAAGTGATGGAAGATTGATCAGAAACGTGCAAATGACAAAAAGGAAAACGAGGACCTATTGCAAGAGCGCATTGATATGCATCGGTAACGTCGTCCGGTGTGTTTCCTTACGCAGTGTTTTCTGTTTGGTGTGTTCAGTCTTGCTCACTGTTGGATGCATTTGCTCAAGGCAGGTCTAACAACACATGGGTGTTGTGGCGGGGTGTGTGTGCATGTGTGAAAAAGAGGGACAGAGGCAGACGCACACACACACGGGAGGTTTAGATGAAATCAAGGTTTAGGTTGTTAAGGAAGTAGAAGTGTAGAAAGCTGATGTGAGTGGAGAGCCAATTCCTTGAAGTAGGACTGTAAATTCTGATCGAATAACAAGCATTCTTTCCAGTGTTTTATTAGAAATTTAGTCAAATGACCACAAAATTACATAAACAGTACATTTTATCTTGGGAATCCCTGAGCCGTACTTTCATTCCACTATGAGAAGCAGTTGCAAATTCCATCCTCAATCATTAAAAAAATTGGGACCTTACCAAAATTCACCTTGCACAGATGGCTTTTTTTTTTTTTAATTAATAGGGAAGACCATAATAACTTTAACTTATTTAAATAACGTTCTGTGGTTTTTGAACATTCGTGATTCTATGCCCCTTTTATACATGGAGTGGACTGTTTATCTGAAAGTGTTCTGGCAGTCATCCACTGTATTTCTAAAATTTAAAAAGGGATAGAAAACAATCAGCTTTCAGAGGAACTGGAACTGTGGCAATGTGTTTTGGATTAATTTACAAATACATGTATATATTTAAGGCCTAACTGTAGAACCAGAGAATTCCTACTACATGGTCTATCATACACATTCTTCTACTTTATTAGAACAGACATCATATTGAAATAATAAACATGGGAAGCCTTCACTTCTTCTTTGATGTATATTACTAAATGTCTGACTGGCTCAAATTTAAAATAAACTTTGGTATGTTTGCACTTGAAAACTGGAAGTGGACCACAAGTAATAATTTGTTGTCAGTTTCCATATTCTTGGACTAAAGCTAGAGTTTAGTCTGTTCACTGTTGGGGGCCAACCCACTCTGGTCCAGTGGCCCAGAGGTGGCTCAATTTACTTTTAAGAACGCACACTGTAACATAATAGCGACGATGATGATTCCCTTCATCAAGAAAGAACCAGCATAGGTCAAAGTTTTTCACATCCCAAAATAGTTCTAAAGCCACTGTTGAACAGAAGTGAATCACAAGGATCTCCTTACTTTGAATGTCAACTGACAACTCTTCAAAAAGTTAATAAGACATGTATGGCTCACAACCCAGTGTAGATAGAAAATATTTTTAATTGCCTTTGTTTTTTCCTAAAGACTCATTTGAAAGTAAGATATTATCTTTCTTCAAGATACTAACCTTAGACTTTCTCCCCCTCTCTCCTTTGGAGGTTAACCTGGTTTATCAAGTACATGGAAATGGATCTACAGTATCCTTGGAATACATCAGTGAAACAGTTTTTGGATGAAACCACTTAATAATAATCTTTTGTGATTAATCCCTCTCCAATAATGTCCAAATTGGAAATGATTTATCATGAATTTTATTCCATGTCGAAAGGATTTGCACTGATGTCTAAGAATACTTCAAGTGATATTTCTAATCATCTCATGAATGAGAAATACAGGATAAATGAAAACGATGGGATTTGGAAGGGTGAAAAATTATAAATAACTGATCTATCAACTGAATCATAGTTAATAAAATGTGAGGCTCTCATGAAAAAAGCAAATTGTAGAACATGTCTTGTGAATTTTTGTAAAATAGATAGACTAATTATATATGTATATATCTGTCCCTGTACTGCAAGAAAACATCTGGAAAAACACACACTGATAATGGTTTATGTCATTTATGTAGGGCACGGGGTAGAGGCTTTTACTATTTGTTTATAGATATCTATGCTGTCTCTGTGTGTTCGGCTTCAAACAATGGTTTTAAAGGCTATTAATTTTTAAATTATAACTCATTTATTGTAATTGCAATTAATTCATACACATCATATTTTTAAAATGCCATAGTAATTTAACATTTTTATAAAGTTAGATATTCTTTTGTTATGGTAACGCTCTGACTGGATAATTTTTAAGAGCAGGACATCTCTAGGGCCAGTCCTGCCTCTTAAGTTATTTCCCTACCCAATGAGTTTGACTCACTTACCGGCCTACGAAGCTTACTAGACGAGCTCTTGAAGAACAATGACCAATTTGTCAAATGACTTCTGTGAGGATGTAATGTAACCATTAAGACAAACAATGTAGTAATTTGTTGGGCAGGGTTTTAGTTTGAGCAAACACTTGGAAACTGATCACTATGGTGACTGCTTCCCTTTCCTCAATCCCCTCCAAGACACTATTTGCTCTGTAGAGTTCATCCAGGTGACTGAGATTTTGATGATGCCACTCATATATGGAACCCTCTAAGCAATTTTCCTGAGGTGGACAATAAAACTGCACTGGGTAGGGCGCCTGGGTGGCTCAGTTGGTTAAGCCTCTGCCTTCAACTAAGGTCACGATCCCAGAGTGCTGGGATCGAGCCCCACATCGGGCTCCCTGCTCAGCAGGGAGTCTGCTTCTCTCTCTGCCTCTGCCCCTCCCCCCTGCTTGTGTGCTCTCTCTCTCAAAATAAATAAACAAAATCTTAAAAAAAATTAAATTAAAAACTGCGTTGGGTAAATATCCCTTATTACTCTAGGACTATGCTTACTGAACTGGGGTACATGGAAAGGTGCTAAAGACCTAACCCCTGAATAAATAAATGCATTTTCTGGAATGTCAAAGTTATTCAGTGGCCATTAATTCAACATCTGTTTCTTATGTAAACAAAAATTCCTATGCTATGACTAGAACGTGTGCAACAAATAACATTTTCACATAAAACAAGAAACAAGATATTTAAAACCCATCACATCCTCACAGTTGAAGGTAATCTCCTTTCCACTAAATTCATATTGCAATTTACTTGGTATTTATAATTTTAGCCTTTCATTGTCATTTATATATTTTGTTTTCATTAAGTATAACTTTCTGAGGGTAAAGCCCTAGATTTTTTAAACTTTTGTAATTCTCCCCAACTCCATCTGAGTATCTCTAAATATTTGTAGGAAAAATGGAAAAAAAAAAAAAAACCCAAACACGCTAAAAAACTAGACAAGTTCTCAGTCAAGCTGTTCTGTCACCTTCAACAAGACTGTGGCTGGGATCCAGTCTCTGTAAGGTAAAATGAAGAGGTTAACAAAGCTCTATATGGGTTGTGGAGTATCTATAGAGATTATAATAAAGTCTGTGATGGTTAATTGTGAATCGTAATGATTCTCTCTCTCTCACACACACACACACATACACTCTCTCTCTCTCTCAAATTGTCTTGAGCTTCTAATCACTACCTCAGGATGCAGTACAAACCCTTCACTCTTCCACCACCAAACTCACTTCCTGTTCCTACCCTAAGCACTTCCACAGGAAACATGATGTATCTCTCACTTTGTGTTACTACTTGTAAATGTCTGCATTTTCTGTGGGTCCCCTTATCTGTGTCCTGAGTTCTTGAGATCAGAACCACAAAAGAGTAGAAGAAAAAGGTCTTTAGATAGAACTATGGTTCTTACGTAGATGACAAAACCAAGACTCACAGGCTTGAGTAACATATGCCCAGTCATAGAAACAGGCAGTGGTAAGAGATGAGATAACCACCTGCTCTCTTGACATTTAGGGGAGGTTTTCCCCATCAACATTAATGTTTCTCACTGAAGTATCTTTCCCTTTTCTTTTGGTAATAGTACCCTGATTTTACTTTAGGAATGTGTTCAGGGGTGGCCAACTGACCAGGCTTAGTCAACCGACGTAGTTAGCCATTCCGCTGCATTGAGAATGAAACCCACGTTAGGGTAATGGGAGTCAGAAGGACTGTCGGTCAGAGGCCTTCTCTCTTCACGGGGGTTACTCAGTCAGTGGAATATGTGCCTGGAGTAGCTAGTGCCATTGTTGCCACCAAAATGGAAAAGCCTGACTGAGGATGGAGCCCGTGCAGACAAAAGCAGAGCCAATGAAGAACAGATCCTGACACTACTTCTGCACTTGGATGCAGCTTTACCTAAAACTAGCTCTTTTTACCTCTCAGTTACTTGAGCCAATAATTAGTCCTGACTCATACACATGACACGACTTATATTACCTGGAATCTTCTCAGCCTATTCCTTTACCCCCTCCAGCTAAAAATGATTATTTGTTGTTAAAAATAAAACAAAACAAAAAGAATAGAAGGAAGGAGGAGGAAGAAGAGGAAAGAAATGAACCATTTTGCTTCCATCTACCCCTGCAGACTCTGATCAAACATAACAAAAACCTTAAGGATTGGGATTTTTTTAAAAAGTTTATCAGAGTTGTGATCCCAATATATTAAAAAATGACCTAACTTGGAAGATAGAGGTTTAAGCATGCAATGTATATAAAACCCAGAATTTTTTAAAATCTAAATTAGAAAAGCAAAGTATAAGGTAGAATTCTTAATGGTGTTTCTTAAAATGACCAAACAGAGAGTAAGTTTCAGTATGTTTCTTGTGTCAAGTTGAAACTCTTAAGGGAAATGATAGAAATTTATTAATCAAAATACCCTAAGACTCAAAAACCTTACAGAAACCAAAGGCTGTGATAATGCAAAATGACACAACTTTTGCAATCTTCCGGCTAATTTGGGGTTATTTTATTTCAGTAAAATTCCCAGCTGCCGAAGGAGAGTGCATTTTACACGATCCCCTTCCATTTACATGATTCTGGCATGTCCATCATGGCCAGTCCAAACACTGGATCCAGTGGAAAATCCTCTCCAGCAGTAGTCACTCTCCCTAAAAATTGCACAGCACTTTCTCTCCTTCTCTCTTGCGTTATTTGATCCACACTGTTTTTTAATGTATATCTGTGTACTTGTGTTATACCCTTCACTGCACTGCAAATCATTTGAGGGCAGAGGTCAAGATTAAAAGCACTTAGCAACAGTGTATCCCACATAATAGGTGCTCAATACATCTTTGTCTGTGCTACCTATATGAAGCATAAATACTCAGATAAAAATGGAAAGATTCAGTCATTTAACTGTTTTACCGACACAATATTTGGATATTTGAAAACATCTACTAAATTTTTCACTTTTCATCCAGATGTTTGGTGTCATGGAAACCCAGATTTCAGATTTAGATTAATTAGTTGGGGTTTGTTTTGTTTTTTTATGCTACATGTATATTTGGGATGAAGAAAATGTGGATATTTCAGGAGATTCACTTCCATTTGAGTTCACATTGAAGTAAATAGATTGAATTATAATAGTCACGTTTTAAAATTCAGAAAAGGTTTGAGAGTTTTGTGGGTTTTTTTAAGATTTTATTTATTTATTTGACAGAGAGAGAGACAGCAAGAGAGGGAACACAAGCAGGGGGAGTGGGAGAGGAAGAAGCAGGCTTCCCGCTGAGCAGGGAGCCCGATGCAGGGCTCGATCCCAGGACCCTGAGATCATGACCCGAGCCGAAGGCAGTCGCCCAACCAACTGAGCCACCCAGGCGCCCCACTTTGAGAGATTTTTTAATAATAGCCAGATCCTAAGAGATTACCATGTTTGGCTGATATTTAGAGCCACGGTAGGAAGGCCTCATTAAAAAAGAGCAAAAAGAAAAGCACTCTCTCCGGTAGATAAGCTAAAGGAATACTGAATGAGCCTGATGGATTATCATCCAGAGATTTTAAGAACATTTATTAAATTTATTATTATCAAGATACAGATAAAATAAAAAAATGAAGAAGGAATTTCTTATGAAACCAAAGTTAATGACCGAAAGAATAAAAAGCAAGTGTCTTGGAACTTAAAACCCCCAAATGAAGAGTTGCCTTGTTCTCCCGACTCAGCCAGCTAGGTTCCACCCCCTTACCCCCATTCAATTCCTAAATTTCTAAAATATATAAAAAGTATTAGGAAAACATATTATAAAACATTTGCAGATAGGAGTCAGAATTTTAAGCACAATGGATATAATTATTTTCCTATTGACTGAGACTTTAAAGCTGAGCTCAGTCTTATTTTGAAAATAACAGAAATATATTCCTAAGGCTAGAGAAAGATAATTTTTATTTAACATTTGTTAGGACGCTCCCATGAGCTGCTTGGTCATGCATGTTACGCTGCTTACATGGCTAATGGGTAATCTTACCAAATGAGCCAAAGGCCACAAATAAGGCCTTGACTCATTTAATAATCATTTCACATTCCCACACTATGACCAAATCAGTATTTTATGAGACTACTCAGTTCTATAGCCAGACCACTTTTCCAAAAAATTGAATTTTGTGCTTCTTTATTTTATGGATCATTTGTTGAAATAGATTTCAAAACAGGTTTGGGCTATTTAGATTTTTCAGTGAGCTGAAAAAGAAAAACTTACAGACTTTTAGAACTAGAAAGGACATCAGAGTCATCTCATTCAAACTTTCTTATTTTGTGTCTAAGAAAACTGAGGTCAACTGAGGAGAAAGGGACTTGCCTAAACCTTGTTGGCCTGGCCTCCTCCCTTTTTTAAGATGTCCCTGGTTTCCCCAGCAAGAAGAAATTTCATGCTTACAATCTCAAAGAACATTTCGTATGGAACATCTTATGTCTACCTAGGAATTGTGGATACCAATAGCAAGATTTTATCCTGTAAATTACTTAACAACCATTTCTGCATGTTCTTATGTCACCCTACATGTCCCCCTTATGCCACGCCACTGCATTGCAAATACTTGCTTACTTGTCTACCTCTCTTATTAGACTCTACGCCCCTTGGGAGCAGAGACCAGCTATGCACATTTGACTTCCAGAATCTAGTTCAGAGCCCAGCATGCAAGAGGCACCATAACTACATGTTGAATTAATCAAGTTTGAGAATGCAAACAAATAAATTCTTTGCAACCTAAAAATACTATTTTGAACTGAGAGAGAAGTCGGTGGAGACGAGAGGTGGATAGCAAATGAGAAGGGAGATTTAAGGAAGGAGACGTGCAAAGAGGCAAATAATACCAACGTTTTATGGCATCACACATGAAACAGCGAAAACCAGCTCTTATTTAAAACAAGAGTAAAGGGGCGCCTGGGTGGCTCAGTTGGTTGAGCGACTGCCTTCGGTCCAGGTCATGATCTCAGGGTCCTGGGATTGAGCCCCGCATCGGGTTCCCTGCTCGGCGGGAAGCCTGCTTCTACCTTTCCCACTCCCCCTGCTTGTGTTCCCTCTCTCGCTTTCTCTGTGTCCAATAAATAAATAAAATCTTTTTAAAAATAAATAAATAAAACAAGAGTAAAATTTTATATATGTAGAGAACGGGGTAGAAATTGGCAAATTCAGATGGTGACACTGAGAAGCTGTAGAAAAGAAATACGTGCATGGGACTTTTCATTAGCATTTAATATCTCTTCTTGTTAAAGAGTCTAAGGGGTTCCTTTAAAACAAGGATCTGAAGTACGTGGTAGAGAGTTATATGATGTCTAGGCAACAGAGATACTTGTATCTAATCTTAGGACAACAATCCTACTTAACAAGTCCAGACACAGTGGGTATGAGACTGAGTAAGAAGGAAATGAGGATTAGTGATTAGTCCATTGCATTTCTTTAATAACATGAAAAAAAATGGATAAAGAAGTGAGATACATATTAAAGAATTATTAAGCAAGTTTACCAACTATAAAAAACAATTCCAGTATGTTTAGTCTAATTTTCTTTGCATGGACTATGCTATAAATAATTTTGTTGGATTTACCTTAAGAATGTACTGAAAGTCCAATGTGACAAGAGAAAGCTACCATAGATTTAAAGAGGAAGTTGTTGTTTAAAGAAACAGAGGGTTATCTTTTTTCAAAAAAGGTTATTATCTCTAGAGTAAGTAATGGAAATGTTGTGGATATTATCTTCTTGTTCATCTCAGAGTACAGGATAAGAGAATGGGGTTAATGATAAGTTAAAAAGTCATAAAAATAAAAAGAAAGTAGCTGTAAAGGAATGACTTCTTATGATGGGCAGTAGTGGTTAAAAAAGAGAACCTTAGTAGTGAATGGCCATTTCTTGCACCAGATTATGGAGAAGGTTTCAATCAGGGTGGCGATGAGGAATCAGACCTCCTGAATAAGAGTTAATTCTTTCATTTTTACAGTGCACCAAGATAAAAACACTAATGTGTAGAACACTGGCATTAGAAACTTGGTTCAGAGGTTCCAAGCTGGCTTGTTTTTCTGTTACACAGAGCTGCTTTTTGCATATAAATAAGCACTGGATACAACTATATACTTAGACATATACTCTAAAAATGGGGGGGAGGGGCAGGTGGGCTCAAAAAAACCCAAACAACAAAAACCACCTGACCTTTTTCCCTGTTTAATTATAATCCCATGTTCTTTAAAATGCTTTAGAATTTATATGGTTTTAAAAGACACGGGAGAAAGATCAGTCCAGAGAATACGAAAAGGTCAAAGATATTACCCAAGTGTTTACCGTAGTTATCCACTATACTAGTAAATAAAGCAACCAACACATACCATAGTAAGAAAACTATTAATGGGCCATCAAAAAAGGTCAGTTACCCGTATTTATTTTGGAATTCCCCATAGTTTTATCTCATCAAATTGTTTTTCCTTCCCTTTTTTGAAGCAGTCTGTTTAGTGAAAGTTAACTGAATCCAGATGGAGACAGAACAAGGTACTGTCACAACACCGATTTCTGTGCATACACTGCCCATTACTATTCCACCTAAACTTCCAAACACACAAATACTTTACATGTAAAGTGTTTCTAAGCAGATGAAAACAATCACGTTGTGAGTTTCCAATTTCTGTTTGGAGCAAATCAATTCATCAGTAACTAGCATACCTTTAAAATGTCTTTCAACATACTTACGAATATGTTTCTTCTGGTAATTACAGAAGATCATCAGCTATCTAATCTATGTCCCAACCAAACAAAATGAGAAAATATACATGTATATAAAAATACATGTCTTCATGACTCTGGATATTTATTGACTAAACATTTACTCATTCAAGATAAAAGTGATTAAATACTGAAATAGCATATCATTCAATCGTATTTCACCTTTACCACCATAATTTAATGCTATGCTGAGTAAATCCAAATGAATTAGAAACTTGTGGACTAAAAGAAAATATAGACACAAAAATAAAAAGGTTTCATGACAAAAGAATAAGAATATATGCTAATATATATTTATAGCTTACTTAAATATTATATGTGACTACTTTCTTCCTAACTTGGACAGCAAATCAGAAAATATTGAGAAAAGGTTACTCTTGGCTTAGGTAGCCAAGCTGACCTCAGCAGAAAGTGTTTTTCTAATTACCTTTCCACCATGTTTCATCTGCTTATCAACTTGGATAAAAGAGAGGAATAATGAGGAACATAGTAAAAATATGAATATGTGAAATTACCAAATTGGCTATATATTTTCTAATCTATTAAGTGATAAGATTTTATGGAAAGCGATAGCTACCTCTTATTCCTCCTGATTTGTATATTAGAAATCTTTACATTCTTAGAAACAAATAATTCTGGTTTTTGCATGAAAATATTTCTTACAAGGATTTAAGAAGCCCTGAAAATGGTTGTCTCCACAAAAACTGGACTTTAAAAGGACAACCCTTTAATGTAGCTGAATTCGAGTAGTATGAACCAGTATGGCCAGCATCTGTTCTAATTAGTTGAGCATTTTTTCTGATTGTTGACTGGTCAATAGTTTGGATATCGCCCTTGACTTTTCTACATGATGGACAGAGCCCTCTAACATTTCTGATACCTGCTTGGTGTATTGTATCTTTGGCAGATGAACTTAAGTTTGACCCATATTCCACTATAATACATAGAGCATAAATATTTTAATTTATTTTTTATTTTATTTTTTAAGAGCATAACTATTTTATCACAAGGTGAGTTGACCATAGGCTTTCATTTGAAACAGGGTAGTTTGAGGTAAAGTCTGAAGGTAACTTCACTACTCGTGTGTTCCAGATGAAATCATATGCATTATTTAAATATCTAAAAAATTTAAATACTCCTATTTGAGTAATTGGAAATATACCCTCATAGCAACATAAGCTGAGTGGGTTTAGTTTTCTAAGAAGTTAAAACACTTAAGGATTGCCACATGGCAAGAAATAAGCCACAAATGGCCTTTAGATTCTAGCAGAAAATCATTAAGAAAATCCAAGGTTATTATTCTTACATATATACCATGAAACTGTTGATTACACTTTATCTAAATAAGAATATTTTCTTAAGAAAAGAGAGAAGAGAGGGCAAGAGGTAAACAGGAGGAACCAAAAATTATCTCAAAGAGGGCAAAAGTATGCCTAGAAATCACCATCCAACTCACAACTCTGCATCCCCATGTAAGATCATGACTTGGATTAGGCCTGGATATTGGAGAAATCTAGACTAAAGAACTCTCCTCCTTTGAACAGTCCCAGCTGATAATCAGTATCCATTTAACATCACATCTGACCTGGCAGAAACTAAAGACTTTTCAATTCAGCCATCTGGACATTTAAAATTTTCAGAGAGTGTACACTACAAGAAAGAAATTCAGGGAAAAAATATATAAACCACTACTTTATAAGGTCTTCATCTTTTTTCTAACCTACCCAGTCAATTTTGAAATGGCCTGATAATACTGTTATAAAGAATGTATAAACCTATGTGCAATTTGATCAGAGTGATCTTTGTACCATTCTATAAACAATAATGGAGAGCTGTCAGGTTCTGGATTAGATATCTAAGAAGTCGGGTATCTAGAGCAATGGAGAAACAGAGACTGAGATTGGTATTTTGACATTTCACTGGTTATGTTCTCTTTTCTTTTCCTTGAGCTCCTGAATACATTCTCCCTTTTCATTTAAAGTGACTGACGTCCCAACAATGTTACAGAACCTAGACCACTCCCTGGAGACATTACTTTTTTTTAACTCCTTGGACATTTGGGAATACAATTTATAGCAAGTATAAACACTGTAAGTTGAATTGCTAAGGGAGTTTGCTTTTTGCTAAATTTCTTTCATAAGATAAATAATGTTCTTGCAAAGCAATTAATACCACCAGTGGAGTAATGCTCCTCTTTTTATGAACAAATTTAGATGTTTACAAGAAATGCCGGGTGAAACCTTCTGACGAATTTATTAATAAGCACTTGGATTTGCACTTGTTTTGTTCACTGCTGTATGCCTACCTGGTAGGAAAGTACTTGGGAGAGTAGTATAAGCTCAATAAATAACTGGGAAATGAATAAATGAATGAGCACTTTCAAGGCTTGACCTGAAACTGAAGCATGAGTGTCTCATTTCAAGTGCACAAGGGAAGCTGGAGAAATATCAGTGTTTAGGCTTTTACTTTCTCACATTAGTAGTTAGAACCACTCAGTTGGGAGGAGGCTAATGGCAAGGGGATGGGAAGTTTCTACATGTTACAGATTTAAAAGCATCCTCTCTATCAATTTGTTTATACTATTGAAAATCAAAATTGTTCTTTTCCGCAAGGAATTAGATATTTCTAGGTCCATATTGACTAAAATACAGGGGGAAAAAACCCGTAAAAAGCCCCACAGAACTTATAACAATAGTCTAGGTAGAAGTATATGACTGTTATACCAAGGCAGTAACACTTTCCATGATTTAATACCCTAGTGGATAAACATTTAAATTTAAAGTGTAGATACATTTTGGAAACACTCAACTGACTCAGGAAACACATGTGCTTTGGTGCCATCGGGTCATACTTCAGGTGGAGCCCTGTGAAATTTTTTGGAAAGTACTGGTAGAAATAGGTTGGAAGGAGGGAGAGAGAGCACATAAATCCATTAGCAATTGCATTTATAGCTCTTCCCATCTGTCATTTTCAAAGCATTTTTCTAATATTAGCCGCTGAAGTTGTAAGTACACATGGCTTACGTCCATTGTCTCCTCTTACTTGGTAAAGATAAAGAAGTGAACGCAGAAAGCAAAAGTGACTTAACACTTGTTTGTGATCCGGGTAGAAATAAATGCAAAGACATAAGCCACAAGTTCTCAATTTCCTTCTTTGTGCTGAAAATCTATGAGGCCAACTTTTTCCTAGGAATAACTTTTTACCTTTTAATAGCATCTTCACTCCTATTCTTCACATCAATTAGGGAGAAAGCATAGAATATGAAAACATGGTTAGAGTTACCTATTATAATCCTTTGCATTGGAGATTTGATTATGCCAATTCAAGGCAAGAAAGGCCAACTCATAGAAAGAAAGAATCACGTGATGTTAGCAAGGCTTGATGAATTATATGAGGTCTACAGTTACCATCAAAATCACGTGACACAATGGATTTCTACGGTCTTTGTTTTAGTTTGACCTAAACAAAGTGATTAGGTAGTTTTAACTAAACTCACACCTCCCAATCTCTCCAGAACGTAAGTGATATTACAGTGCCTGCTCTTGGCTGAGACAAACAAGTGGCCCATATCATTTAACAAAATTGTCTGAAGAAATTAATAGCCGTAATTTTAGGATGAGTATGACAGTCCTAAATAGTTCTTTCATTAGATCAGTTATTTTAAACTTTAAAATACATATGTGCCTCCCACTGGAACATACATTTGAAAAAGACAACTAGAAAACTTTAACTGGGGCGACTGGGTGGCTCAGTTGGTTAAGCGACTGCTTTCGGCTCAGGTCATGATCCTGGAGTCCCGGGATCGAGTCCCGCATCGGGCTCCCTGCTCGGCGGGGAGTCTGCTTCTCCCTCTGACCCTCCCCCCTCTCATGCTCTCTATCTCATTCTTTCTCTCTCTCAAATAAATAAATAAAATCTTAAAAAAAAAAAGAAAAAAGAAAAGAAAACTTTAGCTGAATGAATCTTGTCCCTACCCAGGCTTATCCCTGCAACCTGTGCAAGAGAGTTGGGAATCTGGAAGCTTCTGGTGGCTAAAGTCTGTGACATGCTTCTAGAACGACCAAAAGACTAACTAGCCACTCAAATGAGAAAAAGGTTTGGCAAGTCCAAGGGAAGAGAAGCTTACAATTATTGACCCACCAAAATTTAAAAAAACAAAAACAAACAAACTTATACAGAAATTCAGGACATATCTCACAAGGGGAAGAAGAAACTAAAAAAATTTAAGAGACAAAGCCAGCCTATACAAATTAGAATAATATATGCACAAATCTCTGGAGAAACTCTATTATATAACAATTAATGCAGAGACTGCAATCAAGCCAGGCTAATTTCAATAGATTCCAAGTTTTGAACAGTTCCTAGACTATCCAAGTGGGAATTTGGCCAGGATGCTGGGGTTAATAATTCATTTTGAGAGAGGCTAATTCTTTGGGAAGCAGCCCACTCTGCAGGAGGAAGCATTTGGCCCATGTGAGCAAATGTGCTCTTCAAGATCACCTTTTATTAGCTCCACAAGATACCTTTTTTTTTTTTTTTTAGAGTGAGGGGGTGGGGGGGCGGGGGTCCATTTACTTTCTCATACATATAGAAATATTTATCATGTTTTCAATAAATATATATTGAAGTCAGAGAAATTGTTCAAGCATACACATTGAATGTTTGGGTTCTTTTTTTTTTTTTTTTTAAGATTTTTTATTTATTTATTTGAGACAGACAGAATGAGAGAGAGAGCACATGAGAGGGGGGAGGGGCAGAGCGAGAAGCAGACTCCCTGCCGAGCAGGGAGCCCGATGCGGGACTCGATCCAGGGACTCCAGGATCATAACCTGAGCCGAAGGCAGTCGCCTAACCAACTGAGCCACCCAGGCGCCCCTGAATGTTTGGGTTCTTAAAGAACAATTTTTATACCAACTTTAAAGTACTACGATCGGAGTATAGGGTCGTCAGAGGAGTAGTGTGGCAAAACGTATGGGCTCTGGAATCAGACAGTCCTGGCTTTTAATCTTGGCTCCAAACTGTGAAACTTTGAAGAGGCCACTGAATCACTCTAGGATTCGGGTTCTTCGCTCATAAAATAGGAAAATTAATGGTGCCTACCTGATAGGGGTCTTGTGAGGTTTAAATAAGTCATTTGTTAATTGAACAAACAATTATTGAGTGCCAGAAACTGTTACTGGCCCTGAGAATACAGTAGTAAGCAGACGAGACAAATCCCTGACCTCATGGAATTTATATTCTGATAAGAGATATAGGCAATAAACAACAACAACAACCACAGACACAATCTGCCTGGGGCTAAGTTTTATAAATAAAAACTTGATTAAGGTCATTTCTGAACTGAGATAGAAAGTGACTAGGGATGCTGATCTTTTCTGTAGGGTAGTCAGGGAGAGCATTTTGAGAAGGTAACATTTGAGCAGAGACTTGAGTGAAGTCCGAGCTAGCCAGGAGGCCGGAAAGCCAGGAGAGCAGAGTCCTAAAGCAGGTGAGGGGAGCTGTGTGGAAGGATAGGGCCAGAGAAGCAGCTGGTGCCAGAACACCTCAGGTCTTAAGGGTCATCTTAATGGACTCAAGTACTAACCTAGCATCTGGCACATAATTAAGGACATAACATAATAGCTATTTATTCATATTATTCATAAATAGAGTCACAAGTCAGAATCTTTTGTTTCCATTGCTCTGCTATGTGGTTGGGAGTTTTCTCCATTAATCCTCTCATCCTAACATAGCTGATTCCTAACTAATACCTTCACACAGTTTAAACGCTCATGAGTATCACCAGTGTTTCTAAATACAAACGTTTTCTGTGATGTGTGATTATTCAGCATCTTCTTTGTCTGTTAATGGGTCTTAAAAGTGGTGGGTTCTTTCAAAGGCATTTTGGTTAAGGTGAGCAGAGGTACACAAGAAATAGTGGGACATACTAAGTAAGGAGATGAAGTAATACAGTATCCTTTTTGTTTTCCCCAGGAACACCAGAATTTGGGTGTCACTTCCTACTTAGCTGTTTTGGAAGGAAATCTTTCACTGGTCTTCATGTCTCTAAATCTGACTACAATCAAGCCCCAGTAATTACCAGCAGCACCCACATGAGATAACTGCATGAATCATTCCTACCTTTCCCAAAACTTGCATGGCTCCATTTAATCAAAAACCAGATTCTTGGGGTGCCTGGCTGGCTCAGTCGGTTAAGCATCTGACTCTTGATTTTGGCTCAGTTCCTGGTCTCAGGGTTGTGAGATTGGGCCTCGTGTTTGCTCCCTGCTGGGCGTGGAGCCTGCTTAAGATTCTCTCTCCCCTCCTCCTTTCCTCCTCCCTTAAAAAAAACCCCAAAACAAACAAACAAACAAACAAATTCCTGGCCTGCCTTTGAAGGTCTTTTACATTCTGGGCCCAACCTATCTTCCCAAACTTACATCCCTCTACTCTTGAACACATACGTAAAATCCTAACTGAACCATACTGGCTTCTCTGTCCATTTCATTCCTGTACTATTGCCATCAAAATATTTGCCATCTTGCAGATAGTTCAAATGCTCTCCCTTATTTCAGGCTCTCTTCTGATTTTTATATACATGGAGGTCTATGTTTCTCAGCCCCTCTGTACCTCTCTTCCCCATGAATTGGGCAGGGCAATGCTCCTAGTTCAAGACAAATGAATGTGATTGAGGGGACATAGGCTCTTTGGGGGCTAAAGAATTCGCTTGCTGATGTAAATTCCCCAGGTCCTTTCTCTTGCTGCAGATGGGGGTACTTATTGAGATGAGATGCCACAAAATGGAAGGATCTTTACATGCTGAGCTTGCATATGGAGGATAGCCGCCTCAGAGGATAGCACGAACTCCTCATGGACTTTGTGTGCCCAAGAAACAAATTCTTATGTTAAGCCACTGAGATTCTGGTACTATTTGTTGAAGCAGCATAACACAGCCTATTCTGACTGATATACCATTATTCAAGATCTTCTTTGATCACTACTTTGAAGTGATTCTTCCTCTCTTAAAAAATCATATGGAAAAATTTTTATTGTTTTTTTAGATGCTGGTAAATAATTGCTTTGTAGGAAGAACCAACTCTACTGAAAAAGATCTTTTTTTTTTTTTTAAAGATTTATTTATTTGAGAGAGCGAGAATGAGAGAGAGAGCACATGAGAGGGGGGAGGGTCAGAGGGAGAAGCAGGCTCCTCGCTGAGCACGGAGCCCGATGCGGTGTTCGATCCCGGGACTCCAGGATCATGACCTGAGCCGAAGGCAGTTGCTTAACCAACTGAGCCACCCAGGCGCCCCTGAAAAAGATCTTTGATAAACTTGGGATAGTTAGGAAATGGAGGCTGAAATGAATCCCGCAGACCAGGGTTCTAGTGACCCGGAACTCAGCCTAATAAAGGGCTGACAAGCTGTGTTGAGAGCTGCCTAGGAGAAGAGATGGAGAGACGAGTAAGGTTAAGAGGGGATGCTTGCAGATGAGATGGGTTTAAAGGGAATTTTCCAAGTGATATGTGTGCTATGTGATGTGACAGTTCCCCATGTCATGGCAAATCTTTAGTAAAACTAGAAAATTCAAAAACTCCTCATGTGGTTCAATTTCTTCCAGAAGCTGATGAAGTGACTGAATTTTGCATCAAGATGGTGTAGGGTTAAAACAGTCGCTTGAGTGGTCAAAGGAATCAGCTGAAATCTGGGTCACACTTCACTTATTAATAAAGCAAGGAGGAGAGATCATATACCACCTTGGATATAGATGCTGGGGGGCCCTGACTCCCCAATAAGAGAGTAAGATTCTCAACAGATGGAACCATATTTCACACATCTCTTCATTCTGCATGTGCTTAACCCAGAACTCTATAGTGGAGAGCCCCAGTAAAAACGGACCAAGTGAACAGATGACTGGTACAGATCAAAACCAGTCCCCTTCATTTTGTTTTCTCATACCAAAATGTATAACTTACTCTTCTATTTCACTTTTCTGCTAGAGACAGTTTCAGAATATTCTATGCTATTTCAGTCATTTTAGTTTGTAAGTGGTAGCAAATATTTTAAGTCCTCATCAGCACAACCTTGCTAATTAGACACTGCTACATTTATTCTCTTAATCTGCACTCTTAGCTGCATTTAATGATCTGAATTTTGTCAGCATGAAGAGAAAGGGCTTCCACAAAGGGTGAGAATTGGGAGGAAATGTAGATAAAAATGAATTTCACTATCTCACTTCCAGTTTATCTTCTCTGTCATCAACATTAAAGTCCTGTTTTTGTCTCTTCAGAAAACCACATGACATTTGAGAATCTTCTCCTCTACTGCACAAATTTCAGAACCATCTGGAATACCTTCCTCCCTTCCTTCTCTCCACCTCCCTGATCGTCCATCCTTTTCTTCCAATACGAAAGTTTTTTTTTTCTCCTTATTTGGCTTGCTCTTCTTGTGCTTCTGAGCTCTTTAATTTTATCATAATTCTTTGGCTACTCTGGTATCATCTATGGGAAGACAAACTTACACATACACAGGAGAGTTTGAAATAAATAATACTTGGAGATAAATCCTCTGTAGTATATATCAAAATCAACTTTTCTGACTTTTAATTCCAAATATTAATGAGAAGTTAAAAGGGCAAAGAGTCAAGTTGGTACATCCCAGTACATGAAGAAGAGCTAACATAACACATATGTAACTATTTTTAAGTATGTTTGGGCTCTCCATCAGGAAGACTTGTATCTGCATAAAAAATTAGTAAATTAAACTCACACCTATAATCTTTGAAGATCTTATAATGAAACCAGCTTCTTACAACATAATACTTGAGAACATTTGTTAATTTGGCCTATTTTTGCAAAAAAGAAAAGTATAGATAAAAAAAATGATACACGGCCCTCTTCACGTATTTCTTTTACTTGTCAGAGTTGATGAATTTGATTATTGACACAGACTATAATAATAATCTACATATATACCCAGTCAAGTTTTACAAAGAACGAGCACCTGCTTAAAATCCTTGAATATAATAATAGCTTCGTTTCAAAGAGCAAACACGTGTGTGTGTGTCCGTCTGTCACTCACACGCATGCGCACCCCCGCACGCACACACACACATTCTCACTGCAGTAAATTAGAGATGCTCACAATGTAACAAATATGGATTTCAACATGCCCTTTGCTACGCAAATTAGTGGAAGCGTCTGCATTACTGTCCCCAACATAGTGCAAGGAAAGTGATTCCTTGCCCAGACAAGGGGCTTCTGACACTTGTCTTTATTGCCCCATCATAAATTCGTAAAGGGATGTCTGCTGTAACCAGTTGGCAAGTTCACTGCATAAACATCAACACCAATTTAATGACTTGTGTACACATCGTAAACTAGAGAATCTTTATAGAAAGAAATCAGATAAATCAAACATGAGCTGAGGCTTGGGGAAAGCAATTAAAGCTTTGAGTTAAGGTGGCTGTAGGAGGGGCACTGTATCACATCGGAGCAGATAATAGAAAATGTGTTAACGCCGCCACAGTTTGTGTAATTAAATTAATTAGTAATATTAAATGAGTTTAAAGCAACATCTCATCAACCGATAAGAGAAATAGACAAGAGCAGATAAATAGATAAGAGACATTTAAAAATCTAAATTTCCCATTTTATGTGTTCAAAGATAAGCAAAATAGCAAACAAATAAACAAACAAACAAAACCCTGAAACTTCCTAAGAAGTTGATAAAAATAAAACAGGGAGGGGATGTAAAGTCGATTTACTTGCCTCCGGCTAGTAATGGAAAAAAGAAATAGTCAGAACATAAAAACCTCTTTGGCCATATTTCATTTCCTATAGCATATTGAAATGTTTTGGTGCCAACCCATTTCATTCAAATACCTCAAAGGCTGGTATAAAGTACCTTTAAGGTACATGGTTTTCTGAGCAAGTATTTGCGATCAATCCCTAAGAAATGCTTTGAGCATCACCTGGTAATACAAATTTTAAAATTATTTTTAAAACATCCAAGGAGATTTTGCTGAACAAAAATTAGATTGCTTATATGCCAAAGCTCCTCATCAGCTGAAAGCTGGAAGCTAAATTTGGCCATAAGAAACTGGCTTGGAACTTTAGAAGTTCTGGGGCCAGATTCAGCCCTGTATTACTTGTATGGCTTGTTACATAGGAAAAAAATAGGTCTGTTCCAGTGATAGCAAGACTTCCATTTATTCATCTCAAAAGCAATAAGATCCTAGAATGGAGCCTCCATAACACAAAATGCTTTTAAGTTCTCCCTGAGGGGAACACGATATACACAATTTATGTAAAAAGAAGAAAAATGAAAGCTAAGTATTCCAGTTAAGGGTCAGAAATCAATATTTCTTTAACAGCCTAAGCAACATGCATTACTCTCAATACAAATACTTAGGAGACTTTACATTCTCCATAAAGGGGGATTTCCACATAATAGAGGTTGAAAGTGGCAGAATACGCTCTCCCAAGTTAGTTTCTATTGCCAAAAGATGAAAAAGAATATATTTGGACAGCACTGCACTGATCCTGTCATCCCTGGTTAAAACTTCTTACCTTAATGTCCTAAGTGTGGAGCAACAGGTGACTACATTTTAATACATCTCAATGGAATATGACAAAGACATTACAACATCAATATGAAGACCATACAGAAACAGGAAAAAAAATCTGAACATAAAACTAATTGTACTGAGATAATGAGAATACAGCTCTTTTGGGGGTGCCCAATTTTTTCTTCATGGTGCTGCATTATGTTATCAATGAAAAGTTTTTAAAAAGTAAACCTTCTATTCATTTCAGCAGCACAGAAAAGTTATGATAAGATATAGTAGGTAGATAATGGACCTTAAGAAATAAAGTATAAGGACTGAATTTTTTAAAGTATATATACCCTAATTAGTTCCTGAGCATTCACTTTGGCCCTCCGCCAATCTACTCTCCATACTGGAGTCAGAATAATCCCTGCGAAGGATGGATTTGATCTCTCACTCTATAGCTTGACATAATTCGATGGCTTTCCATTGCTTTCAGGCTAAATATCAAAATGCTCTTCTGGTGCCTTCAAGGTACCAGATGAGCTGGGTGGGAGCCTCCAGAGTCATGTTGCTCTATTGTCCACCTTCTTTCTCCCCTCCATCCACACAACCATTCCATTTCCATAACTCTACATGCTTTCTCCTGTCACAGGACCTTTGCACATACGTCTCTGACTTCTTCCCTTGTGCCCTGTCCTTCACCTCTCTAATGCAACATCTTCTTGCTTCAGATCTAATGTTAATTGATACTGACCTTTTTGATCAGGTCAATTCCCTCTTAACATATTCTCTCAAAGCTCCCTAGTTTCTCCTTAGGGCACTTACCCCAACTGTCCTTTTACCAGTCTATAAACACCACAAGGGCAGCACTTGCATCTATTTTTTTTTTTTTTGTCCACCATTCTATCTTCAGTGCCTGTCACAGAGGGTGGTTCATAAAGGAAGTGCTTGATAAATACCTGCGGGATGAATGAGTGAGTGAATGAATGTCAAGGTATAATTAAGCTTCTTAAAAAAGCCCACAAAAGCAACCTCAAGGCCTTTCTAAGTGGCTGGAAACTAAGTAATAATTCAGAGACTGTATCAATACAGGCACTGCTCAATGGATAAGATCGAATGATTCAATTGTGGTTGGTGAGGCCCAGCTGAAGACTGAAGGACAATCATCAAATAGCCCTTCTGCTCCTCACAGGATCCTTACAAAATGGCACGAGAGCGCATCTGCCAGATCTTTTGCTTGTGCATGGCTACCTTCCTTACTTAGCCAAGCTGACTCAGAAGTTAAACCTCTTAGAAGGATGAGTTATCCACTTACTGGGTTTTTAAATAAAGAAGCCTATTAATTTTTCTTCACATTCGGAGTAAGTAACAAAACAGTGGTCATCAGCAAAGAGCTTCTAATTTCTCCCTCCATCTGTATATGCTTTCGTGATGACTATTTTTAAAAATCCATTTATTAGTCCTGTGCCTTTTAAAAGTTTTTATTCTTCCTGTTCTTTCCTTCTTTCAATGATGTGTTGCCATATGGCCTAAGGAGCCCCAGGGACTCACCGCCATCATTTCTCCTGGTTTCCAAATGACTTTAATTTTTACTAGGGTTTAAGATTCAAGCATATAACAACCACTCTTTCTTTCCAAAGCAGAATTTAGAGGACTCAGCTGTAAATGATTCATAGAGCTACTTTTTTTTCCCTGTGTATCAAAAGCAATGAAGAATTCGCTGATTTCTGATTTTGAAACCAATTTCCGTTTTCTACCACTCTGTTGAAACTGCCTTTATTTGCTTAGCACCAAGAACAGGTTTCTTTGCATGGGTTAAGAACTTTCTTTCAGATCTATTAAGTATCTTGTAGATACTTAGATATCTGTATTTGCATACCTGCCTTGTCCTTGCGAATAAACACCAACAAAACTCTAGGAAGATGATTTTTGTTTCCACCGAACCTGTTTGCTCATCTATAAAATAGGATAATAATAACTTACAGGTCATTGGGAGGATGGGGAGGATGACTGGAGTGATGATGATTAAATAAGAAGTTAAGGGGCACCTGGGTGGCTCAGTCAGTTAAGCATCTGAGTTGATTTCAGCTCAGGTCATGATCTCAGGGTTCTGATCTCAGGGCTGTGAGATCGAGCACTGCATCAGGCTCCAGACCGGGTGTAGAACCTGCTTAAGATTCTCTCTCTCCCTCTCCCTCTGCCCCTCCCACCTCCCTTTCAAAAAAAAAAAAAAAGTTAAAATACCAAAGTTAAAAATGGTAACCATACTTGGAGTTAAAAAAAAAAAAAAACCCTAAAAACTAATGATAATTGTTTTCCTAGTCTTTGAAAAAAATTAATATTCTATTTGAAATCTTTGTGAGATCTATAAATCCACTGGTTTCTAAAACTGACCTTTTGCAGCTTATATATGATATGCCTTGTTGTCCATGGCTCCCCACTAGAATTTATAATTACATATTTCTTTTTTTTTTTTTTTAAAGATTTTATTTGAGAGAGAGAGAATGAGAGAGAGAACATGAGACGGGGGAGGGTCAGAGGGAGAAGCAGACTCCCTGCTGAGCAGGGAGCCCAATGCGGGACTCGATCCAGGGACTCCAGGATCATGACCTGAGCCGAAGGCAGACGCTTAACGACTGAGCCACCCAGGCGCCCTATAATTACATATTTCTAAACATGTAATTTAGCAATATTTTTATATCAGTTCTCTTTTTTTATTGTCCAAATGAGAGCATTTTTTTTATCTTTGCCTTTGAAATCATCTTAATACAAATCAGTCTAATTTCCATTTCCAAATTCTGATAAGGATGAACATTTGTCTTCTTTTGCATCATGAAGTGCACGGTCTTCATGATTTTAGAAAAAAATACATCAGGGCTGATATCGAGTCTACAATGTTATGTTTTAAAACACCAAATATCATATTGAAATAAAAAAAATAGATTTCAGAATTCTAAATATTCATATTTCAAGCTCCTACCTGTTTCATTCGCTGTATTTTTTTCTTTCTATCCAGCCACAGATGTTGAACTCAGGAAGGTCAATGAGTCCATCTATTTTACTTGCAATATTTTTTATACTCCAAAATCAAATTGTTTATATTCTGAAAATTAACAGTCATTTAATGTATACCAATAGCTCAATGATTCCCTATATTCTCCTTAATTCTTAAAGCATTTCAGAGCTGTGACATGCCATATATATCATCTAAAAATATGAAAAATAGAAACAAAAAAGGCAATTTCCCAAAGAGTAGGCATTTCATCATGTTGAAATAAGATTTCGCCCTCTAGAGCTGACCCTCACCTCACCTCAGACTTCCTGGATTCTTAAGTTTGTGGCCTTGGCATACAAGGGTTAACATAGCCCATAAGCTAAATTCAGGATCAGATGGACAGGGCATGAGGAACCAGGACCTCCTGTTAAATCTCCATGCCACGTTTGGTCAAGAACAAATGGAACAATCCTTCCCTTGTCTCTGGCCTTTCTTGTTCTCTGGGGTGAGAAAGTAATTAAGTGTAGTATAGTCACACCCACCAGAATTTCTCTTGGCACCTTTTGTGTGCCAATCACGGCAAAATGCTTTTTTATATTCCTGGTAAAACGTGCCCATAAGAGAAGAGCCAGGCTCGTATTTTCCCCAAAGATCAAAATATCAAGAGATGGGAAATCCCCCCCCCCCAATAGAACGACCTTATTATCAAGACTAAGGCAAGCACCTGGGGAATCAATAGCTGACATACCTCATTTTAAACATCTACCATATGTTCACAGAAAATACAGCCACGTTACTTATCACTTTGTTTTTCTTTCATTGGTTTATGTTTTGCTTTGAATAAAAACTGCACGAAAACACAGTCTTACGTCACCCGGTATGCTGCTCTTCCACGGAAGAGCTCAATAACATTTTTAGTGTTTTATTTATGCAAACAAAAGAGCTCCTCAAATCAGTGCAGGCTGAACTGCTTGGAGAGTGCTGTTTGAGTTTCAGTAAACTGAAGCTTTTTCCTAACACTGCTCAGGTGCAGACACTCCCCCAAAAGGTCTGGGATTGCTCCCCCACCACACTTCTTGTTTTTTAAAATCGCACCGTGGTGTTTCGGCATTCCTTAAATTTATTCAAAGTAGAATCATGACATTTCTGAAGGCAAGTCAGTGTGTTCACCAAAAAATGAGTTTTTTTCAGTGTTCTATGCATTTACTGAACGCCTACCATGCGCTACGGGCTCTGCACGCATGCATGCACGTTCATCTTCCTCCTCTCAAGACAACACTGTGAGATTAACATGAGCAGCTCCATCTTAGAGAGGCTGAGCTTCTGAGAGGGTAAGTTATCTGCTTAAGGTCACACAGCTAGTGAGTGGCAGAGCTGGGAATCCAACTGGGGTTTCTCTGTTTTGTTTTGTTTACTTTCAACTGTTTGTTGTTTTGGCTGGCATGCAACAGAGATGATGTTCATGTGCACTGCTGTGCCCAGGGTGAGTCCAAGGTGACAGGACGTTAAGAAAACAAATGTGAATGCAAGTGGGTGAGAGTGGCTTCTCCTGGACACAATCCTATCCAGGTGTGCATACTAACACATATGTGTCATCTGGAAACATCGGTTCTTACCTACTGTGACACACCACAGCTGATGGAGATGGAGGGCACTACACCTCTGTGTCGAGAAACTAGACAGAAAGCAGTAGATCAGAGGATTGAGACTCAATTCCTCCGAAGTTTGCTGTGAGTCATTAATTTTTTACTTCTTTGTCTTTTAGTATGATTAGTGGGGACATGCAATTTAATCCAGTGTTTATTGACCACCTACTATGGGCAGGCATGATGCTTGCATAGGATACAAAGAGGAGTAAAACCACAACCCCTGCCCTTAGAAACTTAAAAAACTCAGGAGAAGAATGACAAGTGTACAAGTATACAATGACAATAATAGAATCTTAGAACCAAAATTCAGCTCAGGAAGATTTTTCCAAGAATCTTTCATATAGTTATTTAAAACCAGGTTGCTTGTGACATCAATATTAAAGAAAAGGATTTAAATAAATCAAATCCATGAAATGGACAGCAACAAATGAGATATCCTGAAACATATTAAAAAAAAATCCTGTTGATTGGAAGGAATGGGGAAGTAGGGTAGCAAAATGTTTAAAAGCATAGATTTTGAATCAGAATCCAATTCAAGCTCGTAGTTGTATTGACCACCTAGTCTTAGGTTCCTCATCTATTAAAAGGAATAATCAGCAATATCCTGTGTCAAAGAGTTGTCATATTTAAGAAAGTAATCACTGCAGTGAATGACTTACTGGCACAGTCAACCTACCATAGTCATAAATATCAACTCATAATATCAAATATCCACAAAAGCAGGCTCTTTTACTTGTGGAACTCCCTATCACTAACTCCTTAAGGTAACATCTAGGAGAGCCTGGCTCATCTTTATCTTCTTGAGGAATTTCTAGTGATCCGGGCTTCAGTGAATGCAGGCAGAATCAAAAGTCTAACCAGAGGGGAGCAAGCAACCCTAATCCAACTTGGCTCACTGCTTGCTGAGCAACTACTAATGTACCGAATTTCTCGCTTAGAGGATGAAAATTTGCAAACGTTACCTCTCTGGCCCTCTAGAAGGGCACATGTTCTACAAGTCCGAACTGTAACAAATTTTGATAAGCCACTCTCGTTGGGTAAAATGACGCACGTCCTCCATATTTTACAAGATGATACATGACACACAAGAACTTCTTAACAATTTAATCCATATTTCTTCTCAGCAATATGAATCGGTTTCCAGTCTACAGGCCGAATTTCCTTGGCCTTTACTACAACAATGGCAATAAGGACTAAACCCTTTGGTTAAATGCATAATATGTGCCAGAGACAGTGCTGAGTGATTTACATACATTTTTGCTAATCCTCGGAGCAACTCTGTGTTTTACAGATGCGGAATCTGAGATGTGAAATGACCTGCCTGAAGTAACACTGTCAGTCAGGAGCAGAATTTAGATTAGATGAATCCAGGCCAGTCTGGCTCTGGGATCTGTGTTCTTATATGTATGTATACATAGATGTGCTCTTATATGTACCACACTAGCATGCCTGTTTCATGCACTAAAGAGCATTTTTTTATTATTACATTCTTGTTTATTACATGGATGCTTTTATTTTGAGACGTTAAAAAAGTACTGATTATTACCCAAGTCTGGCATGGTCATTGCAGAAAACTTAGAAAAGAAAAAGAAGAGAAAACAAATTAAGTCCTAAATAATTCCCTACCCAGAAAAGGCACAGCTAATATTTTATGTCATAACCTCCCAAAACATTTTTCATAAATATATATTTGAATTTATATTATTTTTACAAGAATGGTTTATGCTCCATGTACTATATTCTGTTTTTTAAAAAATGGTATGAATATCTTCTCATATCAATATACATCCCCATGACCATTTTTTTTTTTTTTTAATTTTAGGTAATTTAGTTGTCTTCTCTATCACAACTAACATTATGTGAGCTGAAGTCCAGGTCTGAGCAGCAGAGCTTAACAAATATTCATGTAAATAAAACCCTTTGGACCACCTGTTATTATTTTTGATGGCTGCATTTTATTCCACTATGGAGCTGTATCACAATCTAATTTTTCTCGATTACTAAATAGATTGCTTCCAATGTGATGACTAAAGTAAACAACTGCAATCAATATCTACTTACATCTTTGCTCATTGACTCATTAACTATTTTTTTAAAAGATTTTATTTATTTATTTGACAGAGAGAGAGAGCACGAGAGCAGGAACATAAGCAGGGGGAGTGGGAGAGGGAGAAGCAGGCTTCCTGCTGAGCAGGGAGCCCGATGTGGGACTCAGTCCCAGGACCCTGGAATCATGACCTGAGCCGAAGGCAGACGCTTAACAACTGAGCCACCCAGGTGCCCCTAAATCATTAACTTTTTAGGAAAATTGCTAGAGGCGGAAATCTGGGGTCAAAAGTATGCATTTTTTTAAGGTGTACTTCTCCAGAAAGGTTCTATCCTGAATGCCCAATGTAATGTGGAAATGCCCTTCCCCCACATCCTTGCCATACATCCCTCTGATGTATGCTGATCTGACAGATGAAAACTGGCATCTTAATTTTTATTTCCTTGAGTACTAGATAGGATAAATTTTTTTCCAATGGTTACTGATCATTTGCATTTTTCACTAATGAATTAGTCAGCATGAAGTTTCATCAGATACATGTTTATTTATTTATTTTTTTTTTTTTTAAAGATTTTATTTATTTATTTGAGAGAGAGAATGAGAGAGAGCAAGCAGGAGAGGGAGGAGGGTCAGAGGGAGAAGCAGACTCCCTGCAGAGCGGGGAGCCCGATGCGGGACTCGATCCAGGACTCCAGGATCATGACCTAAGCTGAAGGCAGTCGCTTAACCAACTGAGCCACCCAGGCACCCGTCATCAGATGCATGTTTAATTCAACTATATACACTCAGCCACATAATAATTTATACATAATTAAAGTTACTATAAAATTCTATTTTGCATACATCCTCTTGCTTATTTATAGTCTGTTACCTTTTAAAGAGACTTTGTCATTTGTCTTTTCACTTTGTTTATGGTGTTGCTTGCCATTCAGAAAGCTTAATTTTTTAATAGTCAGATCTGATATGTTTTCTGCCCCCGAGACCAGGCACAGAGAGACTTCTTTAACTTAAAATTACATAATTATCTAACTATTCTATTCTACCAATTTTGTTGTTTTATTTCTTACATTCAAATTTTTAATTCATTAGGAATCAAATGATATAATCTCTTCTGCCTTCTCCCATCTGAGATGCTATCTTTATTTTAAAATAAATTCTTATGTAAACTTAGGTATGGTTCTATACTTTCTCTTCTGTTCCACTGACAGGCATGTTCATTTCTGTGCCAGTTCAAAGCCAGCTTAATTACTATGGCTTTGTAATGCGTATTAACTAAAGTAGGGTAATACCCTACTTTTGTTGCTCTTAAAAAAAAAAAATCACAGGGTATATTAGTGTGTTTATTCTTCAAAATAAAACTTGGAATAATTTTTGTCAGGCTTCTCCCTCAAAAACTTAACATTTTGTTGTGTAGATGCTTATAATATACTTCTCCATTTAATCAAGTTTTCTTTCCTGTCTCTCAGTTTTGTCATTTTTTCCAAATAGGAATAAAATATTATCTTTTAAAGTTATCAGTTGATATTATATATTTTGTTGATTCTTTATCTTCTCTTACTGCTGATAAGAAGCTAAGCTATTGATATTTATAGACCGATTCTATAAACTACTGACTTCACATTGTTTTGAATAGTTTTTCATTTGATTTTTTATTATTGTTCAGGCAGGCAATACCATTTGCAAATTATTTAAGTTTTTCTCTTCCTTTCTGGTATTTACCCTTCTAGTTTCTTTTTTTTCCTCTTGCTGCATTGATTAGAATATCCAGAGCAACTCCCAGAAAAGCTGAGAAAGTACTATTTCTTATTTATAGTGTATCTATCTGTAGAGGTTCCTTATCTGATACGATCCCAAGTATTATTTTCTGATACATATTCTGTCAAATGTTAAAAATATCCTTTCATTCCCTATTTCTTAAGAATTTAAAAATCAGAAATGGATGTTGACTTTTATTAATGTTTAAGCATTTAATATAATTAGCATGTGGCTTTTCTCATGATCTATTGACACAAATTTTTTTAACGCATTTTCTAATGTTGGAAGATTTTTGTTTTCCTGGAAGAGATTCTAAATAGATTCGAATGCATTTTGAAAACCCATTTTTGAATTTGGTTTATTAATAGTCTACTTAGGACATTTGTATCTATATTTATAAGAGATCATATGCATTTTTTCTTTCATGCCTTATCTTTTGTCTGGTTTGATACTAGGCTGTATAAAATCAAGAAAATATTCAACCTTTTCTATATTGGGAATTATTTAAATAGTGGAGGAATTATTACAAGAAATTGGGTAAATGCCACCATAAAACAGCCTAGGTCTACCATCTTTTTTAAAGGGAGAGAGAGGGGCTTATTTTTTAGATAATGTTTTCTTTCTTTCTTTTTTTTCCCCATGATGATGGGTATATTCCGGCTTTCTACTTCTTTAATCTTTTTTTGGGTAATATATTTATATTTTTATATTTTTTATTTAAAAAATTTAGATATATAATTATATATCATAAATGAACATTTTAAAAGTGTACAATGCTGGGCACCTGGGTGACTCAGTTAAGCATCTGCCTTCGGCTCAGGTCATGGTCCCAGGGTCCTGGTATTGAGCCCCACATCAGGCTCCCTACTCAACAGGGAGTCTGTTTCTCCCCCTTCCTCTGCTCCTCTCCCCCCGCTCATGCCCCCTCTCTCTCTCCTGCTTGCTCTTCCTCTAAGTAAATAAGTAAAATCTTTAAAAATAAAATAAAAGTGTACAATGCAGTTGTTTTTACTATAGTCATGAAGTTGTGCAACCATCACAACTATCAAATTCCAGAACACTGTCATCACCCCAAAAAGAAAGCCCATACCCATCAGCAGTCACTCCCCATTTTCTCCCTCCTCCAGCCCCTGACACCTACTAATCTATCTCCTGTCTTTATGGATGGGGCTATTCTCCACATTTCATATAAATGGAATCATATAATGTGTGATAATTTTGTGTCTGACTTCTTTCACTTAGCATAATGTTTTCAAGGCTCATCCATGTTGCAGTATAAATCAGTGCCTCGTTCACTTTTATGGCTGAATAATACTCCACTATGTGGCTATACACATTTTGTTTATCCAGGCATCAGTTGATGGACATTTGGGTTGTTTTCACTTTTTGGTTTTTATGAATAATGGTCTATGAATGTTTGTGTATGTATTTTTGAGTAGACATGTTTTCAGTTCTCTTGGGCACAAAACTGGGAGTGAAACTGCAGGATCATATGGTAACTCTATGTTTATCTTTTTAAGGAACTGCTATATTGTTGTCTAAAGTGCCTACACCATTTTACGTTCCCACCAGCAGTGTGGGAGGGCTTAATTTCTCCACATCCTCACCAACATATAGTCTTTTTTTTTTATAGCCATCATGGTGTGAAGTACACACCACTTAAAAAAAATCAGTTCATCAAGACTTTCAAAACTATTAAAAGTTTTTATTATCTTATTATCTCCTATTTATCTGTTATTTTATCTTTCTCATTCCTAATTTTTATGTTTGTAGCCATCTTTTTTTTTTTTTTTTAAGATTTTAGTTATTGGACAGAGAGAAGGTGAGTGCACAAGCAGGGAGAGTGGCAGGCAGAGGGAGAAGCAGGCTTCCCGCTGAGCAGGGAGCCCAATGCAGGGCTCGATCCCAGGACCACGGAACCATGACCTGAGCTGAAGACAGACGCTTAACCGACTGAGCCACCCAGGCACCCCTTCCATCTTTTATTCTTAATTCGTCAAGTATTTCTGCTAATTCTAGTTGAGAATTTGATTTTTTTTTCTCTTTTTATTTTTATTTGCATTTATTCTGTGCAGAATTTACTCCCGGGCCATAAGTTTTTATTTCTTCAGTTTCTTCTGGGATATCTTTTTCATCTGTCCAACCTCCTTATTGCAATTTTTTTCATAATTATTTCTCTCTTTATTACTTTATCTTCTTACAGAATCCACTTATTTTTATTCACTCCAGCCGAATAATTAATGATTTAAATATTCCTCCAACTATAGCACTGACTGTATCTCCTGTGGGCTTATTTGTAGTGTTTTCACTGTCATTTATTTTTAAATTGTCTGTAATTTCAATTTTGATTTCATTTTTGATGACAGAGTTGTTCAAAGGAAAGATTTTTGTTGTTATTATTTTTAATAACTAACATGGATATTTACTTTTAATTTTGTATTATTAATTTCTCATTTTATTTTATTGTGGCCAAATAATGTGGCCTAGCTAACCTCTGAAGTTTGCAATTAACAGATACTCTTTGAGGCCTAAAATATATTCAATTATTAAAATTGTTTTATGGATACTGAAAAAGAAAACCTATTTTTAAAAAAGATTTTATTTATTTATTCGAGAGGGACAGCACAAGCATGGGGAGCAGCAGAGGGAGAAGCAGGCTCTCTCCTGAGCAGGGAGCCCGATGCAGGACTTGATCCCAGGACCTTGGGATCATGACCTGAACCGAAGGCAGATGCTTAACTGATTGAGCCGTCCCAAATCTATTATTTTTTAGTAGACTGTCAAAATTTGATAAAATCTGCTAATTGAATGCATTTTTGTTCTAGTGTTTTGGAAGATAAATATTATTTTAATTTTTTTAGAGTTATATTTTCAGTATCATTTCATAGGCCACATTTCTTTAAATCAAATAACTGAGTGAATTGTATCTTTCACCTTTATTATAAATAAAAATAAGGAGCTTGACACTTTGCACCATATCCCCTACTTCTCAATTTTTGCCAATATAATGTAAGTTTTTAAGTAAGAAACATTTTTGCTTTATTATTTCTTAAATAAGAAATTATTTATTTTTCTACCTGTTTTTTTTTTCCTCCACATCTTTGTAACTCAGTATTTGTTCATGAGTATGTGAGTTCTTTCAACTGGTATACATAGTCCTTTCTTCAATTCAGGGAAGTTATGATTTATTTTCTGTTATATTCTTGATTACCACTTTTATTTGTATTTAGCTTTCCTTAAGAACAATTACCCATATGTTGGTCCTTCATTCTCGGCTCTTCTATCATCACTTTCTCGCTCATCATTTTCTTTTTGTCGTTCTCTGCTCCATCACGGGAGATGTGTTCAAATTTATCCTCCTCCACCACACTATGATTTTCCACAGGACCAATTCTATTCTTGACTATTCTCAGCATGTTTGTTTGTTTTGCTTTTTTAAGAGAGAGAGAGAGAGGAGGAGAGAGAGAATCTTAAGCCTGAGCCCAATTTGGGGCTCGATCCCACAACCCCAAGGTCATGACCTGAGCCGAAATCAAGAGTCAGATGCTTAACTGACAGAGCCACTCAGGCACCCCACCTCCACGTGTTTTAAGCTCACTCTCATGCTTTTAAGCTTCCTTTCAATCTTCTTTCATCTTCCCATGTTCTTCATCTCATCATTCTCCTTTCCATTCCATACATTTTCCTTTTCATAGAGGCCTTGTTGTCTTATAGGACAGTATTCTGATTATTTCTTCTGGATCTTGAATTAGAGCATCTTCAGATGTGTAATTTGCTTTGTTCTGAGTTGAGTACAGCACTTGGAAAGCTGAAATCCACAGCCTACAGAGCTATTATTTTTCCCCATCAATGTCCCACTTCTCACCATGGCCTCCTCATGAGGAACACACCTATTGGAAGACCCTGTACCGCTGTTAACATTCCCCTTTCTGTTCATTTGCTTCCTGAGAATCTCAATATCTGTTTGTTGTAGAAAGGTGGCAGCTGAAGTGTAGGGGAAATAATACTCTCTCAGAGTGGCTCCCGAGGGCGAGACAGAGTTTCTGCTCAGATTTCTGGTTGGCACAATTCCGGGTCCCTGGGTCAGTCGGCAGATGGTGATAGAGCTATAAAGCATATTCTTACCTCTTGCCACATTGATTCTTCTATGCAGGAAAGAAAGGATATGCTGTGAGTTGAAGTTCCATATGCCTTATAAAGAGGGTCTATTCTTCCGAGATTCTATCAGTCTTAGTTTCTGATTCTATCATAATTGTTATTATTTCTTGGGTTTTCCTGGGTATTGGGAGAGAAATTGTGAGGAATCATGTTGGGAACCGCTGGTTAGATCCATTCTGCTGTAGTCTCTGCTGCCCCAGATATTCACATCGTTTTATTGTGGAGATTGTCAAGTATTTGCTGCTCATTAGCAAAATTTAACTCTTCTTTTGTATTCTTAGGTTTCACACCTCTCCCTAGCGAAAGATAATTATGTTGAACATATTAACTGAATATGATGTATTCAGCTGGAGCTTCCAAGGCAGGCTTTAGTGAACTAAAAGCTCTCAGCTCCAAACTCTCCTGTACTCTGCTTTGGGATGCTGGGCTGGGTCATTACAAACTACATTTCTCCTCTGTCCCCAGGCTCCTCCAGCACTAAGGAACAGTGGAGAAAGACTGGAAGACAGGAGGAGGGAAAGGAACTTGTTCCTTCCTGTGCTCTTCATGTCCCACCTGCATTGCCCTTGCAAGGGCACTTCAGTGCGGTGGCTGCATTTGGTTCCAGTTTCCGGCCTCTTCAGCACTCCCAGAATCAACTTCGTTATAACCCCTTTGTGGTGTCAGGACTGGTTTGGCAGGTCCCTCCTTAGAGATCTGAGGCCCAGCTCCCAAAGTAGTGGTACCAGCACTAGCTGGGTGAAGCCCTTTCTCGGACGACTGTGACCCAACTCCACAGGATTCTTTCTCCGACCTTCTAGGTCTGCAGACCTGAGCCTTCCTTGCTCATCCCCACTGTCTGAGATGTGATAGTAGCTGTCTAAAGTGTTAGCTCAGTGTTTCTCTTGTGTTTTATTTCGCTTTTTTCAGGTTACTAACATGCATATAAGCAAATCTCCATATTGAAATCTCCCTACTAAAACAAACGGAGTGATTCTTGTTTTCTTAAGTGGACCTTGACTGATGACGCATTTGGGGCTTTGACAAATGTTTGTGAACGTACATGTGGCAAGAAGCTGGCCCAAGAAGTATGCTTGGTAGTGGTGAAGCGTATGCTCCAAAAGATTTAGACGAAAAAATGGAACATTCTAGAGTACACTACTGCCAGATCATTGAGTGTGGGGTGGGTGTGTGGGGGAGAGGGTACGTACAAAGAAATGGGAAAGGGAGAGAAAAGAAAATTGTAGAATCAAAGGTAAACTTTAAAAGTTAGAAATTCTACTTACAGCAAGCCCTTCTTGGGGTGGAGAGACATTGATTGTGAACTTTCGGAAGGGAAGTCACAACTAGGTTGTGTTTCTTAAGGGTAGTGTCTGTCAGAGGCTAGGGTGAAGTTATGGTAAAACTATCTGGATCAATGGTCACTAGAAATGAGACCAACTCTGCCACAGGCCACTTATTAACATGGTAAAACTTTGGTGGCAAAGAAAAGGTGTATCAACAGAGGGGCTGAGAGTCCCTTGTCTCCCTCTCTGGGCATAGAGATCATCTTTGTCTGATCTGAAATGAATTTCAGTTACATCCAATTTTTTTTTTCCAGACACTTGATTCAATCACCAAACTCACCACTAGGATTAAATCAAAGAGGATATAACACTCTGCTTCTCTGTTGAGAATACTTTTTGCACTAAACATCAAATCTATGAAAAGTTTTGGCTCAGCTGTTTTCTAATTTTTTGATGGATATAAGAGCATTTAGGATCACTCATTCATCTCACTGAAATACCATTTTAGATTCTTTTTTTTTTTTTAAGATTTTATTTATTTATTTGACAGAGAGAGACACAGCGAGAGAGGGAACACAAGCAGGGGGAGTGGGGGAGGGAGAAGCAGGCTTCCCACGGAGCAGGGAGCCCGATGTGGGGCTGAATCCCAGGACTCTGGGATCACGACCTGAGCCGAAGGCAGACGCTTAATGACTGAGCCACCCAGGCGCCCCACCATTTTAGATTCTTAAAGATGCCAGATACTTATTATTGTCCAAATGGGTCACATTAGATTCTTTTTTTGGATGGGGAGAACTTTATCCTTTGGGGAATGTCGAAGCAACATAAGTTTTCTTTGCTCATCAATTTCCCAATTGTATTACAAATACGAATTCAGTGACAATGGTTGTAAGCGGACATTCCTGTCATTTGGCTCAGAAAACCTTTCAGAAAGAGCAAAATATTGTCATGTCTAACAAGTGGCCTTTCTACACAACTGTTATGACTCTGCTTATTATAACAGATAACAGTTGTGAGGAAAATAGTTCATCTTGGCCCAGGACCCAATGCTCCAAGGCATGCTGCATAAGTCACCTAATGGATTTGTGGAAAGACAGAAACAATTTATTAAAGCAGAAATTTACAATAAATAACTATTCACTATGGAAATATCTTAAACAACCATTAACCATTTCCCCAAATGAAGACAACTCTTTTCTGTCTCTTCAGTCAGATATTCAAGATTTGGCAGGTCCCCAAAACAACAATTTTGTATTCATCTATGCATTTACAAAGCATTTTAAGATTAGTTCACTATCTTTCATGATATAATAATAAATTATATATTTCTGGATAATCCTGTGCCTCCTTTATGGAAGAAGACACCCAAGTAATACAGGGGAAATCTTGTATTCAAGAAAGTGAAAGGCCCAGCCAAAAAAAAGTGGGGCCCCATTTTGTAGACTTTAGACCTCTGAGTTAATGCAGAGACCTAGCTCCTGTAAAGACATTTTTAATTAATCCTCTCACTGTCAAACTTCATAACACCACCATAAAACTATATTTCTTCTTATCTGTAATACCTGTCATTTCCTCTCATTACTCATTAACCATCAGAAAAAATGCTTAAACACAAAGAATCATGCTATTTGAGAGTCAAACAAGTCAGTATTTAGCTTTAAATTAAGAGAAGAGGTTAAGTGATGAGTTAGAGACAACTGGGGGACAGAAGCTCATGGTTTTCCAAATAATTTTCAGTCCAGTATCATTTCTGCTAGCACTGCCTCTACCCATCTATCCTTCGACTGTGCAGGTGAATCAATTCTACCGTCTATATGCTCATCATGGCATTCACCTTTGAAAATTATCATAATAGAGTTACATTTGGCCTGGATTCAGATGGGGAGGGGAGTCATATTTGCCTTAAGGACATTTCCTTTCACTTTCAATTTCTTCAGCTGCTCAGGTCCGTGGCCTTCCAGCCACCCAGGGTCGGCCCTAATGGCAGCTCCCTAAGGCTCAAACATATCCGTTGCCCAAGACTTCTTGACTGCTCTCAAGCCATTCAAACACTTCCCTGAGATCTCCTAAGTGAAATGAATGTCACCATTGGTCTAAATCATGCATATTTAACTTTAATTACAACTTTCCTGGTGTTACTGTACTTTTACTGTTATTACTACTGGCCAACTCCTACTTAGAGGGCTATGTGCCAGTCACTGTACTAAGTACCTTATATGCCACATTTCATATAACAGAATAGCTTAATTGCTGATTATCAGCAGTTATTTGGTGGTTGCCAGGCATTTCCTGAATATTATATGGTGATTGTTTCTGTAGTGAAAGTATAATGTAGTACCATATCTGCTTTACTTGTTGGCATACCCCCAGGCTATAGGTACTTGAAGGCAAGGCACTGCCTCCTCATCTTTATTTTTTCTTTTTTAAAGATTTTATTTATTTGACAGAGAGAGACACAGCAAGAGGGAACACAAGCAGGGGGAGTGGGAGAGGGAGAAGCAGGCTTCCTGCCGAGCAGGGAGCCTGATGCGGGGCTGGATCCCAGGACCCTGGGATCATGACCTGAGCCGAAGGCAGATGCTTAACGACTGAGCCACCCAGGCACCCCTGCATCCTCATCTTTAAACAGAGTTCTTTTTTCCCCACACTCCCAAAGGAATGAAGTTAGATTTAAAATTTAAATCTATGGATTAAATGAGTAAGTGCACTCACATTTTGTGAAGTCCGTGGGGAAAAATTAAATGTCTAATATCAAATCAGCCAACAGAGCCAGAGTAAAATTATAAATTTGTTAATGTTAAAATAAAATGCCAATTTTTAGTGCCAGAGTTGTGAATACAATCTCTTGTTCACCTAAATCACCTGTTTAAAGTATCTCTTTTTTGACATATCTGGAAATGTTTTCTTTGAAATCATTATTTTGGTTTGCATTTTTATCTGTCAAAGGAACTAGTCAAAGAAGAAGGATAAAAGAAGACACTAAGTGTATCAGCTTAACTAAGGGACTATCTTACTTTATTATTTTTTTACAGCTTTGAGATACATTTCACATACCATGCAATGAGCTCATTTAAACTATGTAATTCGATGTTTTAAGTATATTGTACATTTTTCAAAGAAGCAAAGACTTCATGTTTTTAGTATAATACCTTAAAGTATGAGTGCCAGAGAAGGAGGTATGCTTTTCAGGAAAAAAAAAAAAAAAATCCTGATAGTCAGTGCTATTTGACACAATTTTTTCTCAAGGAAGGATTTGAAACCCTGAAAAATCTAGGAAATGTAAATCCAACATGTGCGAAACACAAAACTGTAGGATTTTTTCCTGGAATAAATAAATGAATGTGAGTTCTTTGCCTCTTTAATTTCCATGAATCAAGGGCCATGTATAACTATTTTTCAGCCTTACCTCATGAAAGCTTTGAGCTTTCCCTGCATGTTACAATATATTATTTAACATTTGAGTGTGTCAACACCACATTAGGCACTTTAAAAGAACAGAATTAGCATGCTTCCTACTCAGGGGACTTGTCTACTAAGTATCAGACTAAAGCAAAATGCTATAGTATTCTCTCACATCAAGCAATCCAGAGAGTGATATTTTCCCTTAAATTCTTCCATAAAATCAATGAGATTTTTCTCTTTTTATACAAAGTCAAAGGAACACCCTTTGATTTAACATATACCTTTAGAAGCTCTGTTTGGGCACGTTCCACATCTTCTTTTATCATGGGACAGAATCAGTGATTAGACCTCAAATTAGACCGATTTAATGTGGTTTTTGTCACACAGCAAAAAGGATCCCATTTTCACTAACTCTGTAATCATCTGCTTTATAGTAGGTGGGACATTTAAACAAACATGAGAGCTTATTTCTCTCATGCACATTCATAGTATGCACTAAATAAACAAGGCTGATAGTACAGTGCCCGTAGAAAACCTGAAGAAAAAGAAATATAAAATGCTTCAGTCAGGGCATGCTGTCACAGGGTAATAACTAGAAGCAAAAATTTTAATTATGCGGTATTGTAGAACACTTTGTGAGCGTTAGAAATATAATGGGGTGCCTGGGTGGCTCAGTTGTTAAGCGTCTGCCTTCCGCTCAGGTCAGGATCCTGGGATTGGCCCCGCATCGGGCTCTCTGCTCGGCGGAAGGCCTGCTTCTCCCTCTCCCACTCCCCCTGTTTGTGTTCCCTCTCTGGCTGTGTCTCTTTCTGTCAAATAAATTAAATCTTAAAAAAAAAAAAAGAAATATAATGCAAGTACAAAGCGCAAAATCTTAAGGTTATCAAGCTATACTCTTTATAAGATGATTAAAAGTATATTATTAAGGTGTTCATTTTCAATCTAACTTGTTTAGTCCCTGAACTACTAATTTGTTCACTTACTGTTTTACTAGAGACTGCTTAAACTTTTGGGTCTGCTAGATTAACTCTACTTGTATAAATATCCTGTAATCAACTAGATTAATTAGTCAAATTAACTCAGTATTTCTTCCTCTATACTTAGAACTTGAAAAGTTCATTATGTTCAAATTAATAATTCAGCATTGGTTCTTAGTCTGAAGTCTTTTTAAAAACTAAATTTAATAGTGGCAAGAGTTACAAATTCAGAAATATTATAATTAAGCAAGCAGATGTACATTTTGAAACAGTGCCTCAATGGATATTAAAATGTCCTGAATAAATTCTTGCTACAGTTTGGTTTAGTGATATAAATTTTGGAAAGAAATAATGAAGTAAGACAACTATAAGCACGCAGAGTTTTCTGAAAGACCACAAACCAACTTCATCGTTAAAATAACATTCGCCGTATTTTTTGTGTTTCTCGGAGATTTGGAGCAAAGTACTTTTGGAACTCAACTTGTTGACACCTGTCATTTACCATAAATGGTATTATCAATGTGCTGGTTCTTAGCTACACTGGGACATGTTTGACCCGGTGTGGTTCCCTCAAAGTTCCAACCAAATCCAAGGTGGTATTTCATGAACAAAAAGGTCTTAAGATATTGGTCTTTAAACTGGGTCTCTGGATTCTCTCTACTGTAGTGCTTTCTCAGAACAAATACTCGTGAAATTAGATAATTTTATTTTGCAAACAATCTGGAAAAGATTTGGAGAATGAGGACAAGGAGGATAGAAGGGGGATGGTGAGAGGAATTGACTCAGGTTTTCTAGCACGGATTTTGAATTTTGCCTTGAGATGTTTATAACTGAAATAATCAAAAGGTAATCATATTACCTAACTTTGGATAGAAAATGTAAACTAATTCCAAATTTCCAGTACCTACCCTTCCTGCTAAAACTATGAGTCTCCCTAATGGACAGAACATATAATGAAAAGTTAAATAACCCTACTCGACCAATAATTCTTGCAATTTATCTGTAGCTGGAGATTGTCATCCAGTCAGTCACGTTATGGTCATAAACCAGCAGCGAAATGTTAGGCAGAGTTATGGAAAGATGGACACACCAATAAAATAATTCAAAATCAGAGCTAAACTGTTGCTTGGATTTTCTTCCAAATAATGTGGGGAGAAACCCATAAAAGAGTTCAATTCTGGAAACTTTTCGTACTTTGTAATTATTTAAGTGAGGCACAAAAAACAAACAAAAAACCCAATGCATAGATTCAATTTAAATTTAAATAATTTTCATTTAATATTTAAATAATTAATACATTTTCATTTAAAAAAAGGATCAACCCAGGGCGCCTGGGTGGCTCAGTCATTAAGCGTCTGCCTTCGGCTCAGGTCATGATCCCAGGGTCCTGGGATCGAGCCCGGCATCGGGCTCCCTGCTCCGCAGGAAGCCTGATTCTCCCTCCTCCACTCCCCCTGCTTGTGTTCCCTCTCTCTCTGTGTCAAATAAATAAATAAAATCTTTAAAAAAAAAAGGATCAACGCACTTGTCCAAAGTCTACTCAGGCATCAAAATAGGATAAAGAGCAATGTGATTCTTTATAATTCTGCTTTATTATCTGACTGATAGATGAAACTCTGAGTATATTTCCTTGAGGTGAAAAATAAGTGAAATGGAAGCATGTGGTTATAAAAAAAAAAAGTAGGTAGGAGTGATACAAATTTTGTAATCTGATGGTTTAAAAACTATTTTAAAGAGCATCTAAATCTTTGGGACATCACCTCCTAGATACCTAACAAAGTATTTGTGTATTTTAAATATTAAAAGATAATGGCGGTATATATGTGCTACATGGTCAGTCAGAGTAATCTGGGGTTAAGCATTTTCAGCGATTTGAAAAGTCAATCCAGCGATCAAATGTAACTGAACTTAAAATGTCTTCAGGTAAACTCTGAGAACTAGATCAACAGTTCTTCTGCCCAAAGGGTATTTTCTACGGAGATTCTTACAGAATGTCAGAATGCTTTCAAGTATGGTCCTAATAGAGACTTTTTAATTATGTACATATATGTAACTGCAGTCACTTTCATGAACAGAAGATGAGAATGAAGATCTCGTCACCAGGATCAAATAGACGTTCCAGCCCCCCACCTCCACAGGTATGAAGCTGAGATGATGTTCAGGGTCACAATGAAGCCAAGGCAATTTTAGATTGAATACTTTGTTTTACAAAAGAAAAAAAAAAGAGTATGCACACATCTCTATTCATGATGTGTGTGTGGGTGGTATAGTTTTGAGAACTTAAGGAGAGTGGTGCTTGGTATAACCTAGTCAGTGAGGGAAAGCATTTAAAAATACTGTCAAGGACTCTGGCAGGAAAGACTATATAAATATACTGTAGACTCAAACATAAGTGAGCTGGTTAAAAAAAGAAAAGAAACTGCAAATGAAAACTTCAAAACTACTACCCCCACGATGAAATACATTATATAAAGGACGACGTTATCAAGGGTTTTCATATCCACCAAATACCTAATTTCAAAAGCCCAGCTCTTAGAGAATTTTTGTTTCAATTCTGGGGATTCAGTATTCAGCCAATATAATTGGTAGGATAGTCTTAGCATATTTTGTGAAATCATTTATAAGGCTACCAAATGTCTTGGGAACTTTTTCCTCTAATCACTCCTGAATCCATCCAAATTGGTTTTAAATTATTCCATTCGTAATGGTAAATTTTTATTACAAACATGTTTTTTACTCCAATTTAAGCACAGATATGTCAGTTTGAAGTTGAAATAATTAGATCCTACATGGTTTTTCATGCAGCATATTATTATATCAAAAATCCCATCCCAGGGGCGCCTGGGTGGCTCAGTTGGTTAAGCAACTGCCTTCGGCTTGAGTCATGATCCTGGAGTCCCGGGATCGAGTCCCGCATCGGACTCCCTGCTCAGCGGGGAGTCTGCTTCTCCCTCTGATCCTCCCCCTCTCATGCTCTCTGTCTCCCATTCTCTCTCTCAGATAAATAAATAAAAAATCTTTAAAAAAAAAAAAATCCTATCCCATCATGGAAAAGATGTGGAAGGTTTCTATAAATTCCAAGCTAATTTATTTCATTAAATGGCTTATACTGTGCATGTAGGTATGCATATATTTTCAAGCACAAACACACAAATACACAGAACCATGAATTACTCTCCACAACATCCCTTTCGAAGTGTTTTTCTTTTTAAAATCTTTACATGAATAATATGCAGCATCATGGACCTTGAACACTGATGATTCTGGCTAACGCTTTTATCCTTTGCTTGAAATTACAGGATCAGTCTAGCCAGAATTTATGAGAACCAGACCCCAGACCTCACATAGCTCACATATTAGACCATTAGGCATCTAACTACCTCTGAACAATTTCAATGCATTATCTCGCCTTTTCCCTGGGGCACAAACTTCACTCGTCCATACTTTTAATATATTTTGTCTGCATGAAGCAGATCGAGTTATTACATGCCAGCAGATCACGACTTACAGAAATTTCATTGCTTCACAACGATGCAACGGGCGTCTCTGTTCTCCACCCTGATGCGGATCCATAGGGAAATGGTCAATGCTACAAATGTGTGTAAATTGTCTGGTGGTTTAAGTAAAGCCTATTTGATATTTTTACTTAAACACTTTAAACATTCCCATACATTCCCACCCAGAGACAACCAAAGGAGCCCATATCTGTGCATATTTTAAGAAATAATACACCACTTCCAATGGACTACTAAAGTACTTTAGATCAATGAAAACCACCTAAGTTTTACTTTCTCCAATAGGGTTTTTATATTCTTCATTGATCATCTCGTATTTATATTTAAGCTTGGATTTGCAGACTTCAAAAATCCCCCAAGCCAGGAATTTATTTGCTCTTCAGAATAGAAATTTAGCGATCAAGATTTAAAAATTAATTGATCTTCTGAACTCCCCCAGGTCTTTCACCTGGATTACAAAAACCATTACGTTCTTTTCTTTCATTAGGGTTTTTTTTTTTTTTCTTCAGCAAGGCTGAACAGGAAACAAGGGCGATCCTATCCCATCCCTAGAGACTGTTCATCAGCTAGCTCAGTTTACAGCTATTTAAAACAAAACAAAACAAAACTGGAGGCAAAGCAGCACTTAAAAATGTCATATTTTATCATGTGGGACTATTACTATTTTGTGGTAATGTGAGCAAACCATGGGCATTTTCCTCCTTAGCCATGATGCTTTTTATTATTAGCATATTTATTATATTAGTATATTTATATTATTAGTATTTTTCATTATCCATTCTGAAGTTAGACTTCTGGGCTAGTTAACCACTTCCTCTAGTCTGTTATATATATATTTTAAGTATTTTTAATATTTTAAAATACTGGCTAACAATTGTGCTACTTGGCTTCTCCCAATAAAATACTTGGGAAAGGAAGACCAAGCTACTGTTATCTAAAACAATTTTCTCATTTAGTTCCAAACTAAAACAAACAGCAAGGAAAGGTCATTAGTCTCACAGACTAAAATTGTTTTGATGAAGGCCGGCTTTCCATTCTGTTGACAAGCGTCTCAATTCTTTTCAACAGCTCTGGGTGTCCCCAGTGGAAGAATGCAGAGCAGTCATCAACCTCGCGGAACCAGTGGCTCTTGGTGACAATTCACAGAACTACCACTGATCGAACTATTCACCCCCCTTTTCTTTTTATCCGAAGTTAGTATACTAATAATGCAAGTGAGTTCTTAGATTTGAAAGTAAATACTGCTTGAACTTCAGCTGTTGTACACCATTTAGCAATAGTGGATGCTCTGCCTTACTATGTGTCTTTTTCAGGATGAAGTCAGGGAATTGAAAAGAACCGGCAAAACTGTACCAAATTCCCACCAAAAAGGCAGACAAATGTGTTTCATTTGTATAAGCAGGGGAAGTACTAAGCCACAAAGCGCAATCAGTAAATAAGAGGCATGGGGCAGATGGAAAGGGAACGAGTCTCTGCAGATGATCTGACTTTCATGCCGGCTTGGGAGCCGAGGGCCGACCTGTCTTGTGATTAATGACTAAGACCTCTAAGCTGCATGATTTCATCCCATTGTCTTTGCAGCTAAAAATAAGGATTGCCATTTCTCAACCCAGAAATGGGAGTGGCCCTTCCTAACACATCTTTGCATTCAGGTCTCCCTTACTTACCCTCCCTTTATTTACCCTCAGAGGTTTCATTTGCCAAGTCCTCTCACCTTCCTGAAGCTGGACAGGCAAATGGAGCTGTGGGTCACTGAAAGAAAAGCCCGCCAAGGGCTGGAAGGGTGAATTCAAACAGCCTCTAGAAGGTTCAGGATAAGAAGCGCGGTACAGAGATAGCCCAGGGATTTAGAAGTTGGGAAATTTGGGTTCTATTTTGAGCTATGCCTTGAGCGTGTTGCTCTCTTGATAAAAATTGCCAGATGTGAGAGAAAAGACTGCTTACTTTGTGGAGTGCTTGAAGAATTCTTAATCAGAGAATCTGATTAAGGCTAAGAAGGAAATTCAGCTAATGGTTCTTTTAAAACATTATAAAACAAACACACACAGTGGGCTGAAAAGCTCTTTACCCTTCTCAGCTAATTTCTGTCTACCCGTCAACGGAGCTGTATTCCACATTTGAGGCAAACCAGCATTTTGCTGCGTATTTACTTTGATTTCAGAAAGGTACAGGAAGTCCAGGTACCAGAAGGTTGGAAGGGCCCATGGGTGGGATACATAGTTCAGAGTCTCACAGCCCAGTTCTCAATTCCTCTCTAACAAACATGCCAAGGAACAAACATACCTGTCTTTAGCAAGTTTAGAAGGTGAAGCCTTCCATCTCCCCAGGTGGTTCATTCTGCATTGAGACAGTGGGTGCCTGGGAAGTGCTGACTGAAATATGCAGCCCCGCACCTCCATTGATCCCTGTCCCATCCAAGGTCAAGTCATACAGCAACCCTAGTTACCTTCCTCTGCAGAGCAACCCTCCTGACTCATAAGGGCATCTGTATTATCCTCCTTAATGTTCTCCTCTCCAATTCAAACATGCCCTGTTGTAACTGGCCATTCCTCATACCACAGGCCTTTGAGGCAGATCATCAAACCGGCCCATGTCATCACAATGGGCTACAGGTTGTCAATGTCTCCCTTAAAGGGTGGAGCCCATAACTGGTATACGATCATCCAAAGCCAGTCTGGTCAGTGTGGACTACACTCTGCGTGGCCTCTACCATTCTGGGTATTTTGTTGTATTAATACAAGGTCTTTTGGGGGCGCCTGGGTGGCACAGTCGGTTAAGCATCTGCCTTCGGCTCAGGTCATGATCCCAGGGTCCTGGGATCGAGTTCCATGTTGGGCTCCTGCTCAGTGTGGAGTCTGCTACTCCCTCTCCCTCTGCTGCTCCCCTGGGCTCGTGCTCACTCTCTCTCTCTCTCTTTCCCTCTCCCAAATAAATAAATTTTTTTTTAAATACAAGGCTTTTTTTTTCTTTTTAGCGAAAATCATATTGTGCTTATTGTTAACTAAAATCTCTCCTTCTGTCCTATAGCTCTTGTCTTATATTTATGTAATTGGATTTTGGTACTTAAGCACTCTTTACATTTATCTTCTTTATAATTTCTTCTTGTTAGAGTTGGCTCATTGTTGCAACGGATCCAAAATTCTTTTTGGCAGAAGGAAATAAGCTAAGTGATTCCTAGTCTGTGTCAAGTGCACTGCTCTGAAGGCTTCCACATTGCTCCGATGTATTTCATCCACACAAGAGCTCTGTGAGGGAGTGAGTCCCCTCCTAACTTTGCGGATGAAAGAAAGGTGGAAAGGTTAAGTGAACTCCTGATGGTCGTGCCCCTCACACATGGTACAACCGAGATTCAAACCTAAGCTATCTAACTGTTCATGGACTGTTCTATTTGCTGTACTATTTCTTAGGATTCTGCCCCTGCCATTGGACATGGTAGCTCTCTTCATCCAGCACAAATTAGAAAGGTTCATCAATGTCCTCAATCAACTCATTATTTTTAAAATAATTGCACATAACTGGGATGAAGACAAAGCCAGCAGCACTTGGGCACCAGAAATCTATTGGTGCTGACTCTTCTTAACCAAGCCACCTATCCAAACTCTTGGCAGCACCTGGCATTCAACATGTTCACGAGGACCTCACTGATCCGTTTATTTAATACATGCAAAGTTTCTACTAAGTGCCAAGATCTGTGTCAGGCACTGGGCGTACAGAGATGAACAGACATGGACACCACAACACCTTTGTCAGAGGCCAAGATAGGTCTGGTTGAATTCACTCATAGTAAACTCATGCCCACTCTTTATGATCAATGGCTTCCTCTTCTAATGGAGGAAAAATCTCACAGTGACACTTGGTTTGCCTGCCTGAGGGAAGGAGGTTAGTACTGAGCCCAGCAAAATGAGCAAAGCAAAGGGCACACAGAACGGTATCACCAAGTAAGGAAGCTGCTGCTGTGGGAACCACAAGCCCTAGCCCATGATATGCAACTTCACCTAGCTTGTGGGAATTTTCATTTTCAAGAAAACAGGGCCAGGATTTTCATTCATCTAGCCACGTGACAAATATTTCCCTTTCCTTGTAACCATTAACCTACAACAAATACACTTTCCAAAATCATTCGCATATAGGATTCATTCAACAGACGGTCTGTGAAAACCTCTCAAAGTAGAATCTGAGAAATAACCATGGAAAATAATTCCATTTATTGAACAAGTACTATGTGCTTGGCACTGTATCGCACACTTTTATTTAATTCAGTTCTCACAGTAACCCTGCTGGGAATGTAATTTTTAAACCCTGCATTCAAATTTTTAAAAAACATTTTTTTACAGCTGAAGAAACAGAGGCTTGGAGAGATTGTGTCTTGTAGCTGGTAAGTCAGAGTTATCAGACCCAGGGCTGTCTGACTCCAAAAGCCGTTTTCTTCCTATTTCCCACATGGAGATAAAGTGAACCCTTGCTTTTTGTCTAATTGTTCTGTATTCCAGCAAAGAAGCACCTTAAACATCAGGAGGAGAAAGAGGAGCAGAGTTGGTATGGTATCTAAGGCAGTCACCTCATTATCATAACCAATAATTTCTTTCTGCCTCCGTGTCTCAAATGATTGAATTTCATAACTAGGACACATCCACATTCCTGACAGGAAGGCCTTGAAAATGACTGCTTGGGGGGACAGGGGTACTTGGAGAAACAGAAGTTTAGGATAACCTCCTCCACTTCCTGCTCGATGATACTTAAATTAATTAGAAAATAAGATCTTTAGATCCTAATTAGGACAGAAGGCACTTTCCCACAATAACACAAGCTCACCGCCTCTACTTCTGCGTAGTAGCTTACCAGCCTTCAGCTCTGGACGGCTAAGAGCTGATGAAGAAGCTGGCTCTGTGGCCTCTGCACTCATCCCTGCTGCTTTCCTCCACATTTCCTGCACTGACAGCCACCAGCCTTTCCATGTCTCTCAAGTGACGAACCCCCATCTCGCACACCCTCGCTACCTGAAAATGATCTCACTACATACATGAAGTAACCAAGGCCACCTAATACAAGCTTCCTCTCTTCCTCTCCTCTTCATATCATAAACTATTTATTTTCAACCACGTTGCCAATGCAACCTCTCCATGTGTCCCGTTGATTTCTGCACTTCTTCCCTTCTTTGTTGATTTTTCCACCCATCTGCTCTCCCCCACCAACACCCCCTGAACTTCCAATCTCCTCACTTTTACCAGATCTTTTTCTTTGCCTACAAATATGCTTGAGTATACCCTTTCCTTAAAAAAAAAAAAAAAAAAAAAATCCTTTCTTGACCCTGCTATCCTTCAAGCTAGCATCCTCCCTCTATTTTCACATCTTGAAAGGAGAGTCCACTTCCAGACCCCCTGACTCTGTCCTTCCCTCCTTGCAATCTGGCTTCTGCCCTTGTCACTCCACAGAGACGCTACAGACCCAAAGGTCACCAATGATTTCCTCATGGCCAAATGCAATGGTATTTTCCCCCTTTTGCCCCTCAAACTCTCTGGAGATCTCAACTCTGTTGATTATGCATTTCTTTTTCATTAGTATTTACTTAGTGGCTACCTTATGCCAACCAAAGGGCCAAACTACAGGCTCAGGCTTAGAATGTTCTTTCCAGATCCTGTGTGTTTCTGATGCTCCTCCTAGCCCTCTGACATCTTCCTGAGCCTGTCTAACTCCTATCATTTCCAAATACACTTTCCCAAGGACCTGTCCTCGGCCCTCTCCACTTCTCTGTATTCCTCAGTCACAATCTCACAACTTCAGTCAGCTCTTACCTCTGAGGCCGATTCTAAATCTCTCTTCCTGTGCGGGCTCTTCAGTTCTGCATTTCAAATGCCTAAGGAAAGTCTCTCAAAATCTTTATGGTCATATACTGAACGCTTACTTTCTCATAAACCTACTCCTCTTTTATGTCTTTAATGGTTTTGGGCATTTTAATAGAGTCCGGCTCCAAACCTTAGCCACATCTCGTAATGCTTTCTCCCATTTCCTTGTTCATCACCCTGAGTGGCCAAACTCTACAGAGCCCCACGCATCAGACAACTTCTCAAACTTATCTCTTCATTTCCATTTCTATTACCCTAATGTAGGAACTCATGAACTTTCACTTAGATTAGGGTTCCCCACCTTTAGCCATTCCCCTAAGACCTTCAAGGTTTGAGCAATATGGGGAGATCATCTGCAATATACTGTTTTGTTTTTTTTATTATTATGTTATGTTAATCACCATACATTACATCATTAGTTTTTGATGTAGTGTTCCATGATTCATTGTTTGCGTATAATACCCAGTGCTCCATGCAGAACGTGCCCTCTTTAATACCCATCACCAGGCTAACCCATCCCCCCACCCCCCTCCCCTCTAGAACCCTCAGTTTGTTTCTCAGAGTCCATAGACTCTCATGGTTCGTCTCCCCCTCTGATTTCCCAACTGTTTAATATTTTTAATTTAATAGACCTACTTTTTCCCCCTCAGATTCATCCATGGCAACAGTCTACGAAATTCGAGGTTCAATATGCAAATTATGTCATTCTAATACATATTTAGGCTATGTTATTATTAAAATCTGAATATTACTTAAATTCACCTTACATACCACAAATCACACCCTCTCCATTCTTTGGAAAACATCTATTTTGGTTATACAAAAGCCTTATAACCAGTATTTCCATGCCACTCTTTTGGCATTTCACTCCATTTGATTTAATTCTTCTAAACAAACTGTTCAGAATTACAAACATACCCTATCAGTTCCTTGCACAAAATCTCAGACTCCATCCAGTTGGTCTAAAATCCTTAACCAGTGATGTCTCCAGTCTGAATGGACCTGCCTTCCCAACATCATTTCCTGTTGCTGGAGGAAGCCTTATCTCCAGCTTTATGGAACCAATCCCTGCTAATCACTGCTGGCCCTACATTCCTGGCACTGTCCCTGCTGCCTCCGCTCCCCACCCCCACCCCATCGACCGCCTTCAAAGTCCTCTCTCCCCCTCCCCCAACTGCAGTCTCCTCAACACGTCCACTAATTCCCTCAGCTGGGAGTAATCTTTCCTTCCTCCAACCCCCACACTTTGCTTTTGACACTTTTACCAATACTTTTACCCACACCGCGTTTCTTTTTTGACACTCTCCGCTTGCTACTTTTAATTTTTGTTATATATCCCCACTTTATCTCTCCTACATGTGTTTAAATTCCTTGAGGGCAGGCTCAGCTTCCTCCCATAACTTAGTGAAGTACTTGCTCAAAGAGAGGGGGAAAAAAGGCCACCAAATATGGGTCGAATAAATGAATAGCTGAGTCAGGTAACAGTTGGGTGTGAGTGAATGTTGATCAAAGTAGTTTTCTCACCAAGTAGAATTTTTTCAACAATTCGCCTGTATTTTGGTGGTGGCGGGGATACGTGAAGGCTGATGAAGTTTCTTGCGTGTCACAGCTTAGTCTCCCTTTGCCTACGTTTGCTTTCATTTAAACAAGGCAAATGAAAGAGATGTAAGAAGTATTGTCACATAGCTGTAGAAGAAGTTGTCTTGGTGACAACTGAAGTTCTGATTAATTTTGTTTTGTTTTTAATGGACACACTTCTGAGAAAAGAGTGCTAAATGGAGGATTTTTAAAAGTGTATTAGGTTTTTTCAGAGCCTTGCTCCCAGTCCCTAACTAATATAAAAATTGTATGAAACCATGTCTCCTAGAGGCCTCATTTACCTCTGGAATGGTATTTCCTTGAATGGCTGACCACAGCTGGAGGAGAGCCTGGAGCTCCCTGGAGTTTAGTTTGACAACCCCAGAGAGCCCAGAGCAAACCAAGCTGCTGAGTACTAAGTAGAACAGCATGTCCCTCTGATTATTCTGCCCCCTCAGCATAGACCCACCCTCCAGCCTCAAGTGAACACTGTGTGTTCAGGTTTCCCTGGGCCAGAGACTCTGTGACACTCTGTGACAGAAAATACTTGTCAGTGAGCTGAAACCTTTGCCTTCATCAGAACCCTCACTTTTGATCAAATGTTATATTAGCAATGCTTTCAGGATAAAAAGAAAAACACTTTATGCTACATTTTCTTAGAATTGCTAATAATTTTAGGTCTCATTGATTTTTTTTTCTTTTAAATTAATGAAAGAAGGCAGGCAGATGTAAAATAAAGGCAAGAGTTATGTCACCTAGAGACAAGAACAACATCACGTGTTGAATTCCATAAGACACCTGCTCTAGTTAATTGGTATTTCCCACTAACATCAACAGATCTTTTCATGTAGCAAGAAGTGGTTCAGACTTTTGGAGTGTTCTCCTCCCTCCAAATTCCTTTCTAGAATATCGTTCCCCATGATAAAGTATAAATGAACAATTCTCAAATTGGCCTTTGGGTCTCCACAACTACTACAGAACTTTAATTGTTGGTCATGCCTAGCAGTTTCCACTTACCATTCCAAAGAGAAAGCTAGAGAAAAATACTTGTAAACAAATATATAAAGTATCCTTGTCTCTACCCAAAAGAAATAATTATTTATACCAATGCTTTAGAATGACTAAGGGCTCTCTGTTCAGACAGTATGTGAACCCCATCACTCTCAGCTAGTAAGTGCTGCCATCCTGAACACTTGTACTCACGATCAGAATTCTAGCACTGAGTCTCAGCTGTGATACTCAAGTGCAAAACTCAGTCTGAGCAGGTCAGGGCCTTTGGTGCTCTAGGCATTATCAGACAATTCTATAGGAAAATGAAAATAATTTGCTATGATGTCAGGAAACCTTCTAGACTCATAGAATAATAAAGCTGGAAATGGCCTCAATGGTTGATTCCCTTGGACATGTCGGCGTGTCCCAGGTGTCCCACGTGCTCTGTGTTGAGCTGCTTGCTCTTTATACATGTCCACACCTCTGCCTTGAGGCCTGTCACTAGTACTCTTGATACCGCAGACAGAATACCCATGGAGATTCAAGAACAAGACCCAGACTCAGTCAGAAAAAGCCCAGAAGGTCCCTTGCATATCACTAAAATGGGCCTTGGTAGACAGCAGCCAACAAAATCCTCTATGGCAGACGTACATCAGTTCAAGATTATGAGGCAGAGTAAAGCCGTGTTGCAGCCTCTGGCTGATTTTATTTGTGTTCTCAAAAATCCCAAGAAAGGAATATGTAAAAATCATGTGGACATGCCTTAAATCAAAAGTTCTTTTTATTTGCCTTTTCAACATCACTGTCACATAAGCACCCTGTTAAAGAAGTCACTGTTAATTAACATAAATCCTCGCTGTGATTTTATCCAGCCAGTCCTGGGTATGGGGGCTTAAGTTCTAAATGAAACATAAAGCGGATGTGAAAAGTCAAAGGACATTTTTAGGAGAAATAATAAAATGCTAAAACATGAACTGAAGAAAGTGAACTGTGGGACTTCAACAGGGACTCCATGGGCAGGACTGAGAAAACAAACGGACAAACCAGGACTCCAGTGCTTGCTGTCCTCTGAGGAGTCTGCAGACTCCTGGTGTGACGGCAGCAAAAACCTGTTCCCGCTCTAGGGACCGGTGTGACATGACGTCCTTCTTGCTGACACTCCACCATTCCAGGCATCATTTACTAACTGATTCACTGCATTCTGCAAACCAGCTCCATGGGCCCCCGACCTATGATGACATAACTTTTGAAAATGAGTTCCCAACGCTAATCTGATCCCTTTAGGAGAGGGATTTCAAAGTCTTGACAACTTATTTCTATGTATATAAGTGAATGAATCTATTATATGTCTCTCAAAGAAATGGGGGTTCTGTAAAGCACTTAGAGATCCTTTGGGAGGTAAAGAGCTGCATTATTACTATTGTTATACAATTACTTATAATCTCCTTCCCTTGTTTTGAATATTTCTTCATATGAATTTTTAAATAAATAAATCTTGCCTGTTCCTAATACATATTTTATTCTCTACATTCTTATTTTGACCACTGATGTTTTCCATTTAATTTTTTCAAACACCAACTTTTGATAGTGATTCAGCATCACTATTGATTTTCATACCAAACAACTCAATCATGTTACAACAGTTTTGACGGGAATAAAGATACCTATAAGCAATTCTCAAATTAAGCCATGGCTTGGCAGTCTCTTTTTTTCTGAAGGACACAAAATACCTGGTCACTGTAACCATATAGAGGAATTTCACTTTATGCAAATGGATATAATTTCTATTGTCTAGAGAAATTTGAGATGCTTATCTTAATACCTTTCTGGGGTGTAACCCTATATCTTCTCCAACACAGCCTGATCTGTGGTTTATAAACTATGCTATTAACTTTCATTGTATGCAAATCTACCTTAAATCACCCCTTCATTACTCACCTTGTCCCCTTTCTCTATCACATGGATCTTTGGTAGTAACTGTCTCTCTTGTTCACTTAAGCTAGTGCCAATGAGATTTTGTTTTCCTCAAAAATTCTCCCTCGTGCAACTGACATAGCTCACTAGAGACACAGAGCTGTTAATTGTCCACCTGAGAAAAACTGACATCCACTTCCTCCTGGATAAGCCAATGACCTCAGATTGCTAAATCCCTGAGTAACAGTAAAAACAAACTCCTGCTGGCTAAAACGTTCCTAAAGTCATTCTGATGTAGTGTAGTTGAAAACATGTACTCCTTCGTGTACTATTTCCAGACACACCATTTTTGGAATGTACATTTGTTTAAAAGGAAGAGGTTGGAGATTGCTAGGTATATATGAAAGACTAAATATTCTGAATCTTAAAATGGGAACTGAGGCTTCAGGACTCTCTAGTCTCCTATGTGAAATGGGAGTAATGACAATGCTTAAGTCTGAGGGCAAGAAATGGAATCTCTCTTGAGAATCCTTTTAACTTGAAGAATGGGTCGATTTGTCTAAGGGCAATCCTATTTCCTTGCCAGTGTGACTAACTTCTTCCCAACATGGAAAACAAAACAAAACAAAGTTTGCTAAAGGCTTCTGGTGAGCCTGGAGATCCCCAAGAAGCCACTTTCAGCCAGGGATCTGAGTGAGGCAGCCTAGAGCCCTGGCAGCCATGTTATTACCACCAAGAAACCCAATCTGAGGGTGGAGCCAAGATGTGGATGAGAGAACAAAGACACACTGGGTCTCTGAAGACATCACTGAACCCTGGACTCCATTTCCCTTGAAGTCCTCTATACCACATACACTGGAACTTTCTCATTATCATTTAAGCAACAGTTTGTAAAGTGGTTTTCTGTTACTTGGAGGCAAAAACATTCTAACTAATACAGCTTCCCAGCATCTCTTTGTGAATACACCCTTGGAAACCACTGATTTAGAAAATCCCTTGTTCTTCATTCCAGTTCCTTAAAATTTCAATTAAAAAAAAAAATCGAAGATTAATGTCCATAAACCTCTGCTGTGTTGAGAAAGATGCAACAGGTATTTTTGATAAATATCTCTGATGTTCCATCAGCATGCTAATACCCAGCACAATGTTGTCTCCAAGATGCCTACTCAGAAAGTAGGAAACTACTTTCATTACATAGCAAACCTCAATGATTTTACAACCTAACATTCTCTACTTCATATACGAGGTATACGGGTCAACTGAAACATCTGCTATTGATAACTATAGCTTTTATTAAATGATAAACCGAATACAGAGAATTAAACAATAGAAAAGTATTCATTTACATGTGACCATTATCCTAAAGATAGCAAGTCAATTTATTTATTTATTAAGATTTTATTTATTTACTTGAGAGAGAGAGAGAGCACAGAGGGAGAGGGAGAAGCAGAAGGGAGCCTGATGCAGGGCTCCATCCCAGGACCCTGGGATTGTGACCCGAGTCAAAGGCAGACGCTTAACCAACTGAGCCACCCAGGAGCCCCGAGAGCAAGTCAATTTAAAGAATGCTTACAGTAAGAGCATTTCAATTTTTTCCTAGATTACTTTTTGGTTTTATCACTGTGTAGAAACTATATATAGATATAGATACAGACATATAGATACAAATGTAGAGAGATATAGATAGAATGTGTATATACATATAAACATTCTCTCTATATAATACATATATATATTTTTACATAATCTCTAAACCAATTAATTTTGGTTTCATATTTTTTACTGTTTTATAAATTAGTAATAAAATCAATCCAAAGTAAATCCAATAAACTAAATATTTTAAAAATATACTTCTACCCATTTCCCACAGGTGGAAGTTCTGCATCTCCTAGCAAGTTTCACAATGACCTTTGACCCACTTACATGGGTTTGTAAATGCATGTAGGTGAGTAAAAGCCAGTAAGGTAAAACACAAAATGAAGTATGCAATTTGAATTCCTTCTCAAAAGAGTCACTTTTCTTTCAGAAAATTTATTCATTTAAGTCTATTTATTTCTATAATAAGTCACCTCCTCAATTTGCCTGTAATATTTTAAGTACATGGAAAGTTGAGTGGGATCTTTAGATAAAGACCTCCACTCACTTTAATATACTGTCAAAAATGATTTTTAAATATTTCAGAAAGTTTTTAACTGCTAAAAGGCAAAAATTTGCCATTTGCTAGAAAATTATCAAAACTATTTTAGCTTATTTGGAGCAGGCATTAAAGTTATTGATTTTGGGGGGAGAAAAACTAAAGTATTTTTAAGTGAAGCATCACATGAGTGCAAGAACGCATTATAGGAACAAACATAAGAAATGACATTCTGTGCTACACACACTTAGGTATAAAGGAGAATTTTCAGGCTGAAAATAAAGCAGAATGGAACCCTAAGCCAGTAAACATATCCCCTACCTCTTACTACTGTTTTCCCTATTGATTGGATTCCTTAAGATAACCCATGGAAGTAGAACACCTGTAACCACAAAAATTAATTGAAAATGAAATGTCAACTCAAGCATAAACCCAACATAAATTTGTCCTCACCTTCACATTAATAAATTTAGAGTTCAGGTTCGTTTTGTTTTGAGTTGAAAATACTTATTTCATCAACAAACAATTCCAGAGTGCAAACATTTGCCCTGTTCAGCTGAAGCCAATGTTTATTTTAGCACTGCTAGGATACCTAAGTGTTGTGTAAATGGGAAAATACTGGCTGAAGAAACATTTACACAAAAGGCTGTGTCTATTAAGACAATGAAAGGGTTTTAAAATATATCCTGTGGGGTGGGCTTATGGCAGTGAAGGATTATGCTTTAATTATTATGAAGACATGCATTTTTGGAAAAAAAGTATTCTAGAAAGTTGCTTCCCAATCATTTTGATGTTTCACAAAATTATCTTAGGGAAACTCAAAGATTTCTTCATTCTCCTTAGTCTGCTATTGACAAGGATGTGGAGACGGAAAATGAGGATTGGAAAAATATTGATTTGGGTATAAAAATATATATGACTGGGTACAATTACAATGTACATGTACATATACATACATATAGAGTGGGGGATGGGCTAGATGGATGATGGGCATTAAGGAGGGCGCTTGTTGTGATGAGCACGGGTGTTGTATGTAAGTGATGACTCCCGAATTCTACTCCAGAAACCAATATTGCACTATAAGTTAACTAAGTAAGATTAATAATAAATTAATTAATTTTTAGAAGTTTTTTTAAAAAATGACCTACCACAAATGGAAGCAAGGGAGAGGTCCAGACCACATCTGACATGTCCTAACCCGTGTATTTCATGGCCTGGAAAATCCTGGAAAGCACTGTTTTAAGTGACTCTCCAAAGCTCTTTAGATTAGTTGTTGAAAATGGACCAAAAAAAAGTTTCTAATTGAACAGGGGGAATTTATGGTTGATCTAGCTATATCTCTTGCTCCTTTCAAACTCACACTTACATCTCTACTTCCCTCACTCTAGAAAAACATCTAATTTGAGATATTAATTGCATCAAAATGATTTAGGGAACACACGATAAGCTTGGTCTGAGCCCACAAATGCCATCATTCTTCTCATAGCTCTCTCCTCTGCCTACCTCTCTGTATTTGGCTTTAGGTTTAGTCAGTTCCACAAATGAAAGAAAACAATAGTCTCTTGTTCTTTGTGAAGACAATGGGGAAACAGATTTATTGGACTGAAATGGATCTGAAATGTCATCTAGTCTATAGAACTTTCTCCAGGTGAAAATACATCTAAATAGATCTACTTGTGTAAATTATATCTCTGTATGTAGATTTGCAGGTTGGGGTATTGGTTGTACCACACAGATAGTAATAATTAACATTAAATTTAGAGGCATACCCTTTAAAAGTGGTTACCTCTCATCTCTTCTCATAATTCAGTCATGCAAACCTCATACATTTACAAGTATGTCACCTTCAATAATGACCAATTTCAGATGTAGTTGAATTGTATAGGAGTTGCTTGGATACAAATTCATGATACTTGAAATTCTCCAGGATAGTTCAGTTATCCATGGGACATTTCAAATAGAAAAAAGAAAATTCTCTATTAAAATATAAGTTTATGGAAACACAGAGTCCAAAAGGATTCGTCTTCTTGGTTAATGAAAGTGTTTGTTACTGATAACATGGTAGAGATTGAAAAGAGACATGTGCATGCAATAACTGTATATGACTTAAATTCTGTGAGCAATATGAAAGAGGAATATGTGTACAGACCAGCATCTATCAGTGGTTTTACAGTCTATAGATCTCTATGTGAATAAAGATAGTTGTGGTTTGATTCATTGCCATGGATTTATTAATACCAGGTTTTACCTTAGGCTATTGGTTACAAGACTGTTTAGCAGTTTTTATTTAAGGCAGATTAATACTCCTGATAGAGGGCTCTACTCATTGACGCAGTTTTGTGCATCTACACAATTAACTCTCCTTTACTGTACATCGGTGGCATGTTAAGTTTTTCCTAACAACCTCTACGGATGCATATAATCTCATCACAATATATGAAGCATGTCCAATAAAAGGAACATTGATGGGTACTTTGGCTCAATATAGCAGGAAGATTTTATAGATGCCGGACCAAAAAACATAGAATTTGATCATTAAAACCTCTCCCTCTTCCTCCGTCCTTTCCCAATGGTATGGCCATGTTAGAAACCATAGACTGCTAAGAAACATGTGAATGGACCGATGCACAGTTTGTTTGCAAAGACAGCAGGCTTATATTTTTATCACTAAGTGAACCACTGAATCTAATCATACATCCTCCTCATAGGCCAGTTACAAAGTACCCCACAGGTGAAATGTGCCCACTGCAATGCCCCGTGAATTTCACTGAGAAAATGCTATAAACCTTCACTTAGTTTGTATGGGTTTGACCTTACCATAATTTGATTGTATGTGCACATGCATACATGCATGGGTGTGCATCTCTATGCTGTCCTACATACATTGGTGTTATCAGTACGCTACACAAGGTGACTATCATGGGACTATTTCTGTCAGTATGCCAACTAAAATGACCCTAGTGTACACAAATTTAATTATGTTAAATTCTCTGTTAGAATACCTTTAAGTAATTTATTTATAAATCCTATTTGGACTTGCAGACTACTGATTACATTTTCAGACCGACAGAAGAGGGGTGAGAATGATATTTCTTCAACCCGAATTTAATGAGCACTTCTGGGGTACATTACAGTGCATACACTTCTCTACCAATCCTTTTCTTCTCTAAATGTATATTTCAATCTCAGTGATCCTAAAAACCTGACACTATTTGGTTTTTAAAAGGCATGAAGTTATGCAAGCAGGAAAAAAAAAAAAGAAAGATCTGTTCTGGAGGAGGAGGAGAGACAAGAGGACATAGGTCAAAATGTTGATGATTCTTCACGAGAGCACTAGAGGTGTATGTGGGAGAAAGAAAACTGGTTTGGAAGATTTCATTGAGTCCAGAGGAGTCCTTCCACTCAGAATGCCAGATGGCAACTTCCAGGAAAGCTCAGCTAGAACGTGACAATAAGGTCTGAAGAAACAGGGTGATAGGATCTTGCTTCTGAGGAACAAAGATGAGCAGAAGAAAGGAGGGGGGTAAAGACGGTTTTACAAGAAACTCAGCTTGATGAGCTCAGAGCTTTGGCAATGGAATAAAAATCACAAAAATCACCACTCCTTACAACAATTTAACATGTTAGGAGAGAGATGAGTCTCTCTATTTTACAGATGAGGAAACTGGCCCTCAGAGAGGTTAAAAGACTTGCCCATTTGACCTGGCAAATACTGGGTTGCTTCACTGGACTAACCCAGGACTAAGATTCCTGACTTACTCCTTTTTCTGGTGTAAATAAACATGTTACCTTACGTAGACCTACAGCAGGAGAGACAATGTATCCCAAGTCTCCCCTTAATGGACGCTTTTAGGGAAGAGAATGTGGGAAAGAACCCAGGGAAAACAAATTTTCCAGACACCAAGTGTAAAGTGAAACCCCCTTTAAAGTCTTTGCATGGTGGAAGTAGAAAGTTACCAACCGTAGAACACCAGGAAGCCCGTCTGAAGGTGCCTTGGGTCCATTTTGTCACATCGCTTCAAAAACTACTGTGATCTGCTTCAAAGAACTTTTTAAACCACATGGCTTTGATATATGTGTAGTGTAGACCCAGTTACAAGAGACGAAACCACAAGACCTTTATCTGCACTTCAAAGTCAGCAAAAAAAACCCATAAGTGTAGGTAATCTCCAAAATTGCCAACCTAATTCTCAAATCCCAAGCACTTCAAATCCTAAGTGTGGATGCAGCTCTGTATCTGAGAAACGAGGAAAAGATAATGACAGGAAGGGGAGGGAGGCGGGGGTGACATAATACCAAGATGATTTAGCCACAAATGGAAAGATGAGTTCTCCCCAAAAAAGGTAAAATGAGGGATAATTCCGTATGAAGCTTTGCCTAAAGGATGACACAGAACATTCAAGAACATCTAAAAATAGGAGATAAAAAGGTACATATATTGTTTGGGTGTCTTCCATCATTATTCTGAACCTAATGCATTTCCATTTGAACTCAATTTTGGAATTTTTATCATTTAGACCCAAGAGATTTCAATAGCTGATGACAGTTCTCAAGCAGGTTTCCTGAACTACCTCATTGGAAAACCTCCAAAGTTTGGAAACAGAAAGCCCAGCTGTAGAGCACAGGTTCCTTCAAGGACTGACCGTACCTGTCACCAGGTAACACTCAATGCCAAACAGGAGAGGGCCTTAGGAGGCACTCCTCAGTGCCTTCAGGCTGGGGAACAGATCACCCCCTTCGGCCTACGGAGGCCTCAGGTCCAAGGGGTTTTGCTTCCCTATATCACAGATTTTAACTACAGACCCGAACAGACTGGGGTCATAGGAAACACAACTGCTCCAAAGCTCGGGTCTTTGCAATCATGAAACTACCTAATGTGCAAACTTTAGGGAAGTAAATTCTCTTCAAGAACGAGAATTTCACTTGCAACATGGCCCCACGTGTGACATGAACACAAGCCCACACTAACGTGAGTGACGACTGTCAACAGCTAGTGAGATGCCGTGCCACGTGTAAGGTAGCGTCAGCTTCCCAACACCAAAAGAAAAGCCACGTATCACCAGGCTACCAAGACAAAGTAATGCGCAGCCCCAGAGGGCACAGATTTCTGCTTTATGTAAATCAGAGCCTGTCACGGCATGCATGATTCACTGCTCAGAGTGTACTCTCCTGTGACGAATGAGTCCCGCTTAATTTGGCAGTGATTATGCGGGTTGCTGGCCCTCCAAACCCCTTTGAACTTGTAATTGCTGCTGGTTTAAATAATGAACATTAAGGGGAGTTGGATTCATAAAACTGTGGATAATTACTTTTTTTTCTTTTCTCCCCCCTTTGTTTTGATGCAAGACTATATTCGCACACATGTACACACACACACACACATACACACACTTTGAAGGCCACTGATCACTGTATCATGCCAGGCTGTGATCGAAAGAAACTGCAATCTTGTTCAAGGGTTGGTCAGGGAGGGCAGATTTGAGGTGGGGGACGTGGAGGCGGTAGAAGGGGGAGCATCTGTGAGCTGTGCAAGAGGGAGATCAGAAAGGCCTGAATGCTGTAGGAGAGGAGCAATGGCACTCATGAATATTCATAGCTAGTCACATCTGTAGCCAGCTTGCTTTCCACCTCTCCCCCCCCACCACCCTGTGCAGTGCAACAGAGAACACTAGTGCAAACAAAAGGAGGGGATTCTTCGGCTTCATCAAGCTCCAGATCTGCTCGTGGCAGTGAAGTTTCTTTCTCTACGCTTTTTACATTCCACAGATGGATTTAAATGTTTCAGAGTCGAGAGCAGGAGATGTGTATCCCTTTTCCTTCTATTGAGAAAGAAAGGCATCCCAGCTCCGTAGTCATGAGTTGGAAGAAATCACGCGGTTTCACAACACATAGATGACTCCAAGACAGTCCTTCATGCCCCTTCTTTTCCCTACAGTTGGTCTAACCCCCAGGATCCTTTTGATCCAGCAAAAGACAAATTCTGATTCCGTGTTCTGAGAAAAACGAAAAGGTATTGATGGGGGACAGCAACCAAAGTTGGTCAAGTCAGCCAGCTCACTACCCTCCCTCCAACAACAAAGAATGAATGATAAATTTAGCAGCCTCATGTTCAGCTTCCAAACGCTGCTGAGATTTATAGCTTCGCTGCTCCCATGGCAAACTAAGCGGCTCACAGAAAGCTATCTGTTTTTGATTTCACTCTGTTTTCTCTAGTTTTTGTTCTTTTTTCTATTTGCAGTTTTGGGGGGGGGGTTGTTTTTTTTTTCCTCTGCATTTTCTTTTTCCTGGTGTGAGTCGAATATCAAAGGCCAGTGCTGTGGGTAAGCCTCCAGCATGCAGAAGCCACCCAATGGGATGTTATTAGAACCTACATCACAACATGGTAGACAGTGATTAAGAGCAACTATATCATTGGTAGCAACTTAAAAAAAAAAAAAATGCCCCTCCAGCAGCTAAAAAAGGGGTCAGTGAAATAAAAATAAGAAACGTCTGCAAGAACCCAGGGCCCATAAATATTCTTGGAGAGTACAGTACACTGGGATTGTGTATGACAGAAGGAAAAAGAAATTCCTACTATGCATATAATAAGAACTTTTACCTTTAAGTCACTTACACTTAAAACAGCTACACATTAATTTAAAATGAAGTCTGTGTACAACTTTGGAATCATTTTATTGATGTAATGGTGTCCCCCAAAATAACTAGCAGATGGATTTCCACCCCCTCAATGAAACACTGAAACAAATTGCAGAATTGTCAAAATTTTATCGTGAAGGCACACACTCTATAAAAAGGTTGATTTTAAATGAATTGTAAATTTGCTTCATTGCACAATATTTTTCTAAAATTATAACCGGAAAGTATTCTCTGTTTAATTTTTTAGCATATCCTTTCACAAAACACATCTGCTGTGAAGTATTTCTAATTTGTGCTAACTGCTTTTTAACAAACACACAGTTGTCACCATGCCATCTAATGTTATTGGGGCAAAAAAGTACATTCTCCTTCACTCTCTTTGTAATAAGAATCTTGAGCTGTTTCCAGTGGGGCAAACCAATAGCAAATAATACAATTATCTGAACTCCAGAGGCAAGTGACATATAGGAGATTAAAGAAATGAGGAAAAATGGAAATGTAGTCATACCAAATGCACTTCCATTCAGTACAGGGGCTGGAGGTGGCTGAAACAGGGGAAAGATAAACATGTACAGAAAGCTTGCCAGATTGTGTCTAATTATTAGGAAGATGATAAACCGACGAAAAGAAAAATACCACTAACTAGGGTATGTCATAAGGTTGGCCAGCCACAGAAAGGACAGATGATAGGATGCGCTCTTGGCTTGGAAGAGGGAAGATGGAAATCACCAAGTTACCACCAAGTCTTATTTGCCATCCCCATTTATCTCTCTCTCATACCCCTCTTACAGATTTGTGATTAGTTCCTTCAGAGAAAACGGGATTCTATGGTGTGCAGGACAGAGGTGAGCTAATGACACCAAGAATTCTGAAATTATTTCACTTTCAAAATAATTATGAAAATTAAAAAACCGCATCTCCCCCTTAAAGGGCAAACATAATGAGGAGAGCTAACTTCCTCAGTACTTAATGCAGACAAGGTAGCAAATGCTTTGCCCATGCATTATCTCCCTTCTGCACTGTGATAACCCAGGGAGGAGGCATGATTATTATCACCCCCATTTGACAAAGGAAGAAACTGAGGCTATGAAAAGGTTAAATAAGTTGCCCAAGGCAACTCAGCTAATAAGAGACATGCTTTCAATCACTGTATGATCACTGTTTTCTGTGTATTTAGAATTAAAAATCCACACACAAAATATCTTGCATAATGGGGTGCCTGTATCTAAATGATAAAACAAACCAAGGAATGGAGAAGGACATCTGGAGTACTGTTGCCCCATCTCTAATGGCCAAATGGATTCTGGGTAACGCTATCCCAAACACCACCCAGCAGCAGACCACGTCAGACACTGAGGCTCCCACATTACATTAACTGCAGCTTCAGGCTGATGGGACCATGCCCAGACCACCCACAGCTGTAATTCATCACCGTGTGAGGGGTAGGGCAGGAAGGGGAAGACTAATTACTCAGTAGCAACCTCATTCAAGACTGTTTTACACATTCTACTTCATCTGGTCCCCCTCCCACACCAACAATCCTATCCATTTTACAGATGAAGACTGAGTCATGTTAAAGAACTTGCCCAAAGAAACCGTGCTATTTAATAAGTGGCCTCCTGGGAGTTGTGTGCGTTACTAAGACTCTGTACCTCCCTATTCTACCCCTGTACGCAAACGAGTGTAAAGGCGCAGGTCCCTGGGCAAGTCGTTGTCAAAACTTTAGTTATCTTTCTGTCCATTTTGTCCACTGCCCTCTTTCTCATTCATCTTGCCCAGACTGTGTCCGTGGAGTATGCACTGTGTCTCCAGCACCCAAATGACAATGTTATTTATTTATTTATTTATTTATTTATTTATTTAAGATTTTATTTATTTATTTGTCAGAGAGAGAGCACAAGCAGGGGGAGAGGCGGAGGGAGAAGCTGGCTCCCCACTGAGCAAGGAGCCCAATGTGGGACTCGATCCCAGGACCCTGGGATCATGGCCTGAGCCAAAGGCAGCTGCTTAACTGACTGAACCACCCAGGCACCCCTCAAACAACAATTTTAAATGAGTATTTGGTAGTAGTATTTCATGACCCAAGCATCACAGTACCACTTCTTCAATGAAATGGTACAGCATCCAGGAATGTAAAGGACCCTCTTGAGGACTCATGGGGATAAACTGGGTGCTCTGAGGGGAAGACAAAAATTTCATGTTTGTGCATGTACCTATGGTGCTCCTGAGGGTAGGGGAAGTGTGGGAATGGGGGGAAGAGAGCTGCACGGGGGGAAGGACAAGGTCCAATCACAGGTCCTGTCTAGGTACCACCAGCTTCATCTGAGGGCTCAGTGTGGATTTCAGATATAACCCAAACAGAAGTGACAAAACCCAAAACCACAGGAGCAAACACGGGCTTTCAAGTGCTGTGGGAACAGAGACATTTGTTTAAGTAACCACTGTTTTAAAATTGCATACATAGTAACACCAAAATAAACAGCTTGCGATGCTGTTTATTTTAAGATACACAATAGTAATGTGAAGTGTGGCATGCCCCAGATCCGGGGAGCCCGAACATAATTTACAGTTGTAGAGAGCCCTAGGAGGACTCCACCACACTCCAGGACTGTCTACTTCCTGATTAGATAACAGTGAAGGTCAGAACGCATTGCTTTTTGTGCGGCAAAGAGCAAACAAGCCACCACAAAGACCCTGCTCCTCCTGCTCGCTGTGAATTATGAATTGAGTCCTGTGGAGAGCAGGGTTTGCCAAGTCTCCTCTACAAAGTGTGTATTAATCACAGGTCCTGAGGAAGGGTCAAGAGCACTGCCTGACAAACCAGGGAATGAGCCTGTCTGCCATCCTTTAGTCCTTCCCCTCCCAGATCGAAACACAGGAGAAGGAATAGGAAAAAAAACAAATCTTGAAAATACACAAGCTGGTTGGGGCGCCGAAACATATGTAAAACTGAACTCTAAAGAAAAACAGCTAGATCAAACAAACCTTAAGCACGATCAAAATAAGAACTCTATTTGTGGTTTATTTTAGCCAACTGAGTTGTCATCATCAGGCCTTCTTTGCTCCTCCTTCCCTCCACCATCCAGGTGCTTTGGGGAAACATTTGAGGGATGTGTGTTTGGTTTTTCCATTCCCATCTTTGACAGTATCCTAGACAGCTTTCTGAGCAAAGGGCTGCAATCCCAATGGCATGACTCCTGGCATTCTATTCTGTTCTGTCTCACCACCTCTTAAGTTAACTTAGGCCACTTTGCCCTCACCCTTACCTGCTGTATCAAGGGACAAAAATAACTTTGATCTTTTCTGCAAACAGAACTTCCCTAGCCTTGACTTTCTGAAACTTGAGTTTGTCCTGAAATAGGTTGCCCTAAAAACTCTTGGCTTTGGACTGAACTGGGTCCCTGCAAAATTCGTAGGTGGAAGCCCTCACCTCCATTGCAATGACATTTCAAGGTAGAGCTTTTAGGAGGTAATTAAGGTTAAATGAGGTCATAAGGGTGAGGTCTTAACTTCACAGGATTGGTGGTCTTATAAGAAGAGGAGGAGAGAGAGAGATCTGCCCCCACCACACACACACACACACACACACACACACACACACACACTCCAAAGAAAGGCCATGTGAGGACACAGTAAGAAGGTTTCTCCATCTGCAACCCAAGGAGAAAGCTCTCACCAGATACTGAGGCTGCCAACACCTTGATCCTGGACTTTCTAGCCTCCAGTACTAAGAGAAAAGAAATTTCTGCTTTTTAAGCAGCCCCCCACTCCAGTCTCTGGTATTTGTTATGGCAGCCTGAACTAAGACATTCTCCCACTGAAGTCACCCATTTTTCCTCCTTACCAGTCTCTCTGGTATCCAGAAAAAGAGGCCAGACTTTTCTCTCTTCCCTTCTCTCTCTTACTTCCTGCTCCCAGCCCCTGATCTAAAGCCTTCCACTCACTTTCCTCATGAAGTCCTCGGCATTTGCAGTCATTCCTCACCATCACTGTTGCCAGAAGAATGTTGACCTCTAAGCCACCTCCACTTTCCCCAATGGCTTCCACACAAGCTAGAAGGTTCCTCTCCCCACCCCCCATTGCTTGCCTCTGCTTTTGAAGCCTTCAATATATATGGCAAAGACCTTTCTAACATCTTGCATCTCTTAATTCCAGTGTCATCTGTCTCTACTTCATCAGCCCTGGATTTCACCACAAAGAGATACTGTATTTCCAAAATCACAGACCTTAAAATGCTCCTTCCCTGCTTCTCTATTCTCCCTCTTCATCTTTATCTGGACTTGCAACTTCTCAGTGGGCTCCCTGTATTCCCAACGTTATTAGCCTCCCGGCCCAGTATGGTTCTTTATTAGAATAAATGCATTGTTGTGTACTATAAATACAGTGCACATTGTATAGAAAATTGAGAACATACAAATAAGTATAAAGAAGAAACTAAAAAGTCACCCACATCTCACCACCGAAAGATAATCACTGTTAACATTTTATTTGTTCTTCTATGCATATATCCATATATATTTTCTTTCACAAAAGTGGAATCATATCATAAACACTGCCCTATCCACCTGGATGGCTCAGTCAGTTAAAGCATCTGCCTGCAGCTCAGGTCATGATCTCAGGGTCCAGGGAATAAGCACCATATCGGGCTCCCTGCTCAGTGGTCCCTGCACAGCGGAGAGTTTCTCCTTCTCCCTCTGCCCTCCCACACCCGCTAATGTGCACTCTCTCTCTCTCTCATAAATAAAATCTTTTAAAAAAAAACCAAAACACTTCCTTATCTGTTTTATTTTACCTGATAATACATTGAGAGATTTTTCCATACCTTAAAATATTTTTGAAACTGTAATTTTTAATGATTACACAGTAGACCATAATATCCCATTATGGTCTCCTATAGATGGAAATATAGGTGGTTTTCAATGTTTTATTGTCATAAATAATATCTTCATATGTTATTTTGCATAATTTTGTGTATGTTTCTTATTCTTCTTTAGGATAAACTCCTAGAAACTGAATTACTGGATCAAAAGATAGGAACATGATTAGTAATACATATTACAAGTTTAAATTCCAGAAAGGCTAAGCCAATTTTTATTGTCATTATTAAGGCAGATATTTCCTTCTACTCTGGACAGTGCTGGATACTAATTGTTTTTAGTCTTTCTTAATTTGATAGAAAAAACAGTATGTTGTTGCTTTTCTTTTTGAAAGTGATTTGGTTACTAATCACCTTGAGCATTTTTCAAATGCCTATTGTCCATCTGTATTTCTTCTTTTGTGAATGGACCTATTCTGTGCCTTCATTGTACTTTTTTCCTTATCAATTTTTACACTTTACTTATTAAAGACACTAATCTTTGCCTATTATATGATGTTGCACATATTTTTGCACTTTAATGTCTGCCTTTATGTTATGGTGTTTTCTTGACATTCAAAAGCTTTTTTTATTTTTGTTTAAACCTATTACCATTTTTCTTTTTAAGATTTATTTATTTACCTTAGGAGGGGGAGGGGCAGAGGGAGAGGGAAAGAGAATCTCGAGCAGACTCTGTGCTGAGCATGGAGCCCAAAGCGGGGTTTGATCTCACTACCCCAAGACCATGACCTGAGCCAAAACCAAGAGTTGGACACTCAGCCAACCATGCCACCCAGGCGCCCCCACCATTTTTCTTTGTAATTCCTTTGTTTGTGTGCTCTGAAAGGATTTTACTAAATAAATAAAGGAAGAAGAAATAGATTTCCTTCAAAGAACTCTTAAATGTGCACTTACTTCAATGGAGAGTATTGGTTGTTTTTTCAAAAATAGTTAAACCATTAACCAAAAAAAAAACACTTATTGACTTACTTTTTCCTTTCTCAATTGATTTAAAGTGATGCCTTTAAAATTAATAACTTTCTCCATATATTTGGATTGATTTGTGTATTCTTATATTGTTCAAATGATCATTCTGCCTATTATGGTAGCCAGTGCCATATCATGCAGCTTTATAATCTATTTCACTAATACCCAGTGCAAGACCTCTCTAATTTTTCTTTTCCAAAAATATCTTGACTTTTCTTAGTTGTTTCATTATTCAGATGAACTGCAGAATCATTTTTCAGTCATGATCCAAAAAAGGAATATCTCATCGGAATTCTGACTTAACTAGTCAGCCATTCAAGAATTCTCTAACCAAACTCTCCCTCTCACCTAGGCATAAGTTTTTCCTGTTGTCTGCTTTCCTCTTCCTGCCCCTGGGTGCCTGAGCTCTGCCTGGGGAAGGATGAAATGGTGCCAAGAGGGTCCATTCTGGCCTGGCCCTCTTGATCCAAGGCTGCACTGCTATGCCTTCCTAATTCACTCCCGATCACACTCCCCACATTTCCCACTCATCCAGTTAGAGCAATTCTTTTCTGAACATCCTCCGCTTTCTTTCTATTCGTTACAAAAGGTGTCTGACTCCTACCCACCTTTCTACCTGTGCTTTGACCTCCACCTTCACTGGCTTCCTCCTTTGGAACCTCACCTTATGCATTGTCAGCCTCTCCACCCCTCCACACCTACAGCCTAGCTCCCTTCCCCCCTGCTACACCCCACTGCTGAAACCTGCCATCCCACGCACTGTCCTCTGCTCCTCCTTTGTTCCCTTCCAACTTCGCATGCTCTCTCCTCAGCTTGTAGAATTCAAAGGTAGACCAGGACTCCCAAGTGCCAAATCGAAAGGCTTATTTTTAGTCATCATTGTCCTTGATCTTTTTGCAGAATCTACTTCCTCTGCTTTGAAACTCCTTCTCTTTTCACATGATCTGATTATGTTCCTACTAATCTGATTTCTTTATCTTTGCTCATTACTTTCTTTCTTCTTCCCTTTAAACGTAGTTTTCAAAGAGATTCTCTCCACTAACCCCTTTTTCTGTGCTCTCTTCCTTACTTACCTTCATCCAATGCCATGGTTCCAAGCATTGCTTCTGCAAAGATCAGCCTCAACTCTCAAACCATAGTATCACCATTTCTAACTTCCATAAAGGTTCCCCACCTGGATATCTGGGTTATGGGGTCTAAACCTAGGGCCTCAGTATACATTTCCAAGCTTTTCCCACTATTCTCCCATACATATTCTATGTTTTAGCCAAACAGGATTCTGTCTTATGAGCTGCAGCATTCACAAATCTCTGGATGTAGAATCAAAAATAGCCTGATTTAGCATCCAGATCGAAACTATCTTCGGAAAAAAATAAAATAAAATAACCTCACTAGTGTCTTGCTGAAAAGAAATAATTCTATGTCTCTCCTAGGATTTAGAGATGCAAAGCTGCTCATTCTCACCAGCTTGGCTAGCATGAAAAGTGGCAGACTGGTGAACCAGTTAATTCTCAGGATGAAGAGTTTATGGACAAAGAACAAAGATATCCAAATCCCCAAGGAGCTTGCTCCAAAGCTGTAATAATACAAGTGGGAGTCAGTTCATTGTGAGGTTTCTTTGCTATCTTTCACCCAGTTCTTTCTTTTAAGTTTGAGTTTATGAAATTTTAAAAATTACTTTCACTCATGATGCCCTTATAAACCCTGCCACAGTATGAATGGTCCATAAGGTCTCTGCCCTTTCCTTGTACATTTCATGCTAACTGTAGGATTTGATCCTCATTCCAAACAGACTTAGGTCAAAAGAAACAAGTACAATATTTTCCTCTGAAGAGTATTTCACCCATATCCAAGTTCAGGTTTCATGGAGCTAAGACAGAGCAAATTAATTATTTCGGTGGATTATATGAAGACATTAATATCATTTTATGCTTTCATAGTATTCTGCCATTTTCAAAGGGCTATTCCTAATCTCAGCTAACTCAAAACAACAAGGTGAAAGAACCAGCACTCAGAAAATTAAATGACTTGCCCAAGATAGCTGAGAGAGCAAAAAGTTGAGCCGAGAATAAGATCTTATTCAAATAACTTCACAATGATCCTAACTGGGCTGCCTCTGATGTGTGTATGGGTAAGTGTGTGTGTTCCTGTCAACAGTAGGTATTTCTTTCTCCCTGCCCTGAGATGTTTGTTTGTTTTTGTAAAGCACAAAAAATTAACAGATTGTCCTCACTATCAAAGGTAGGCAGAGCACTGATTCTTTAATTCCAAACATTTCCACTGTCTACCCCAACCAATCAGGCGCAACCACAGATTCAAGAGAATTTAAGCACCTCCTGTTTACTTAACTAATCACATATACATTTTAAACAAGCAGGGGTGGGGATAGTATTTGGGATAGATACTGTCAAGAGAATACAAGCATGTAAGAACTAAAGAGAACCAAATCACACTTTTCTTTAAACTTGCTCTGCAAAAATACATACATACATACATACATACATACATACATATACATGCATACATACTTTCAAACTGTTTTTGAAAGGTTGCCCAGGCTGGTAAGGGAGATCATATTAAAAACTGATGCCTTTCACTTTGTCATACTTGATTATCACTTAAGCAGTTCATTAGCAAACATAAAAGCTTCAGGATTAAGCAGTAAGAAGAGTCTTCATCGAAATGCCATCAAGTGGTAGGTGGGATTTGCCACACAGATCTGAACTTATGGTTTGCTAGAAACTAATGCAAAAACTGAACTGAGCCGATAATTGACTAATAATGATCTCACATTGCCTGTGCCCTCTTAACACTTTCTTCTTCTTCTTTTTTTTTTTTTTAATTCATTGTGCGGCAAGGTTTAAAACAAGTGTAACAACTCATGAGCTGCCTGCAGGTATCTTGGAACACTGAAATGGAACCTGTAACTTTTCACCATGGGGAAAAAAATCAAGCTGCTTTTATAGAGTTCCAACATGTCACCAAACCTACGGGGAATAATCCAGCATTCATCTCTTCTATTGATAAAAGCTTTTTTCTTTTTAAAAGACTAGTGTAACACCACTCCCAGTACACTTGGGTTGTCGGCTTATGACAGGGTCATACCATGTGTCCAGGGTGAGAAAAAAGCCATTTTACCACTGAAGTATGACTGGAGTCATGGGATTATCCTTACCGAAATTATTAGTTATGGAGTTGCCAGCTATTTCCAGGTCAAAATTAATTCTGGAATATTTGTGAATCACAAGTAAATCAATCAATCAATCTATCTATGTATATACATATATATAATGAAGTGAAAACTGAGGTATTAAAATTAAGTTAAGAGCAGCAACAAGATTTGGAGGATGAAGGGTGGATCTTTGTTATCAGGCTATGTTAGGCAAATCGGATATCAGTAAACTGAGAGGCAGGGTGGTTGGAAGAGGGCTGATTAGTGGCTCATGTTAATTTTGTATAATGCTCAGAGGAACTAGAGAATAATATTCTCTTCATTTCTTATCATCTCAGAATCCCACAATAATAATCTCTTGAGTTGTAATTTTTCTTTTTGTGGACAATCAAGTCAGAGTCAACAAATACTCATGTTATCTATTACAACCAAGAAGTAAAACTATAGTTTAAGAAAAATTATCTGCCATTATATTGTGACTTGACAACTTATCCACTATTAGATAAAAACAACTTAAATCAGTTCTGGCAGATTTGGGACTTGGCAGTTCAAAATATGAATAGCAAATGTAAAAGCATGAAAATGGCATTACTATTATGTTTTAAGAGGATAATACACCTTTAAAGGGTGCCCATGATTACTTTGCATACTGTAAACAACGGCTGCCAATCAGTTTGGAAAGTGGTACCCCGCTAGTTAATGTGCTAAAGGCAAATTCCATTCAACCAACCTCCTGCTTCCTCCCCAAGTCACTACTTCTTAACAGGAGCAGTGGGGCAGGATATCACCTTTACGCTTCATAATCTGTTCCAAACTGCAAAGACAGACTCTAGCACAGAGAAGGCAGGGCGTTTTCAGGAGTCGTCTGAAATCTGTGCAGCAATGGTCTCTAACATCAAAATTAACCCTGAGCATGAAGATGACTTTAAAAAAAAAATTTTTTTTTTTTAAGACTTTATTTGCGAGAGAGACAATGAGAGACAGAGAGCATGAGAGGGAGGAGGGTCAGAGGGAGAAGCAGACTCCCCACTGAGCAGGGAGCCCGATGCGGGACTCGATCCTGGGACTCCAGGATCATGACCTGAGCCGAAGGCAGTCGCTTAACCAACTGAGCCACCCAGGCGCCCCATGAAGATGACTTTAATGACCCTGTCCCGCTGCAGCAAAGCTGAGGGACAGTGAGTGTTCCCACGACTCAGTCCCCTTGGCCTTTATGTCCCAATAACACCACCTCTCCATGGAATACACTCACAAACTGTGGTCGTGTGGAGTGAAGAAATGGAAATGTTCTCTATGATCTGAATGAATATTCACGGTTCTCGCTAAACAGCATTTAATGGCACTCTATTCTTGGAGGCTTTAAATAGCTGAATATTCAGATATGCACATGCCTTCTATTTTCTTTTATTCAAGGGTCCTCCATTCTCCATCTCTTTGAATTCTATAACGTATTTTTAAACAATTATACTTAGAGTGATATTTTATGAAACTGGGTGTTACACTTTGAGCTAATAATTATTTTAGTGTCTTTTTGATGGTAATTTAATAAGCATTTCATTCTTCAATCTTCTCACCCAGTTGCTCATTTTAAAAATGTGTCTGTCAGCTAGTCGCTCATAATCTGGGACTTAATTTTCTTAATCTATCTCAGCTGAACTTCTTTTTAAATGGGATTGTTTGATATACTTTGGAAATATTTTGACCAAATGTTTTTGTACTGAGGAGACCGCACACCTTGGCACCCACATGGAAGGCCACTGCCACGACCACTGCCCTGGGGACTTGACCTCGAAGCCATTCGGAACGTGGACGAGAGCCGCAGAGTCCCAAACACATCAGCTTTTATGTGCAGAGCCCCTCACACTCTGATCCCAAACACCAAATTGGGACTCCAAGGAAAAGGTTATGACACAGCGACATGCAACTTTTTCCTTCCCTCAAGGGAGTCAAAGTAAATTTAGCTGCAATTTTATTTCTTCTAGAAGAGCTTCTAGGATTCAACACAACATTAGATTTTTGGCCTGTCTCTTTAATTTGAGAAATTGTAAAAACGACGACAGATGGCACACGGAATTGACTTATGTCCTCTATTCTTTACTGAGTAAGGGAGTGCATAGAAACTTTGATCAAGACAGAAGCTACAGTATGCAGGTCGCTATTCAAACTAACTGGTGGCTCTTTGGACAGCTAGGATCAGAACATTCCGGCTGTCTTTTTTAGACATTCTTTAAAACCAACCAACACTGTTGTAGGTCGGCACTGGTGATCACAGCCCCGACATTCAGCACCCTCCCTGTCCCAATAAGGACATGACGGATGTGCCATTAGCTCTGAACCTGGGAAACCTCTGAAATTACCACTCTTTCCACCCCCATCTCCCACCCCCACCCCTCAAAATCATTCTGAAATAGGAAGAACACTCAAGCTTACAGTTAATTGGAAACATTGTGAGAGAAGAGGAATGCTTAGGACAGCATGTCCATGGGAAAATAAATCACCCAGCATTGTTATTTAATGCATTGTGACATCATTTCCCGAAATTAAACAGAGATGACACCAATTCAGACGATCTCCAGTATAAGGTTCCATTCAAATAATTCACAGATGTTTTCTCCTGGCAAGCAGAAAAACAATGCAAGGGCTACAGCTAGGGGCAGCCTCAGTGCGCTGCATGTTTGTGGGAAGTCCTCTCTGCTGTTGTTTTTCAGCTGTGTGTTCTGCATATGCATTTCCACATAAGGATTTCTCTGCCCAGCAGCCCTACTTGTCTTCAGGGCTCATCTAGCTCTCTGAATGTGAGAGAGAGGCCATCTCTCATGGCCTAAGTAAGTCCAACATTTTATATTTGGTATTCATTTGGCCTATAGCGATTGGTATTAAGTAGATCAATCTCAGCATCATAAAGGCACTAATTTTCAAGTAGAAATAACTAACGTCCATGGAATACTGATTCAGTTTACCATTCAAGGCCCTTCGAGAGAGATCTCATGATAGGAATGATCAGAATCTCCAAGGACAGACACCCATGTGGACTGAACGAGTAGAGAACCTGGGGTACAGATGAACGAGGCTGGCAGCGTGGCATCTCTCACCCCTGCTGATCTCATGAGGTACTACTAGAGCTCGGGCAGCTGGAAACCCAAGTACGCAACCAAAAAACCAAAATACTCAACATTTGTGTGGCACATCACAGTCACACATTCGCTACATCATCCGATGTAGCAACCAACCAGCTAAGTAGGGCACATATTCACTATTTTAATTTTTCGATAAGGAAATAGGTTCAGAGGTTGACTAGCTTACCCAAGATTACAGAGCTCAAACCCAGTCTTCTAATTTCACATTCAGTGACTCCTTAAAAAAAAAAAACCACCACCACCACCAACAACAAAACATGCTATCTGTCAGGCAGCCTCGACTTTAACACTCTGAGGAAGCTGGAGACTCTAGATTCTGTTCACATACTGGACCTCTTACAGCGAAAGGGAGCATTCTGTATCAAAAGGAGGCCCCAGCTGAGGCATTCTGAACTGTTCCATAACAGGTTTCTTCTTCACCTTCCACCCTCTCCCTCTCCCAAAGGCTCACCAGCGTACTCTGGCTTTCCATTAGCACCAGGACCCTTGGATGCTATCATTTAGCATAACTGAGCAGCCATCAAATGTTTATACGGCTCTAGAAGGCATGATTTAGATGATGTTCTCTCCTGCTGAGGGACATCCGGGACCTGTTTGGGAAAACCTGATCTCCCCATCTCACACAGACCGCGCGAGCAAGTGGTTACTTCAGCTGCTCAGTTCCACTGGTCAAAGGCTCCTGCTGGCCAATCAGCTAGATTACAGTAAGAATTATACTATGTCCTTACTGTAAGAGCCAGGCATAGGACTGAATGCTTTACATTATCTATATGATCTCATGCAATCCCTGCAATAACCCTCCTAAGTTGGTTCTAGAATTATCCCCATTCTACAGATATGGAAGATGAGGCTTAGAGAAGGTAGCTGCTCAAGATCAAAAATCTACTATGTGGCAGATTCCAGGCCCTGTGTTTTGTTTTGCTTTGCCCCTGATAATGAATAACTGATAGTCACGACACGATAGAATCTTATGCCTGGAAAGCCCCACGAAAGGACACTTAGTGCTTCTTTTCAAGTAGGACTCATCTAACCTCCCCCAGTCAGAAAGCCAAGCCCTGGGCTCTTCACTTCGACACTGGATCACCTCATTTAAGAAAAGAAGCCATCTAGGTCTACATAAGATGAAGAGAACTAGTTAAAAGGCAAAATAGTCTAAGTCAGTATCTCTCTGTCTCTCTGTCTTTCTCTGTCTCTCATGTGTATGTGTGTGCCTCTGTGTGGGTACAGTAAAAAATGTGAGAGATGACTAAGTTGACTGTCATATGGTCTTGATGAACTCCCTGGAGAAGAGATATGTGTTCTTCTACGGTAACACGGAGCTGTATTTACTCATAACTTGGGTATATGGTCTCTGCAGGATGATAAACTTTAAAACTCACGTTTCTTACCAGAGACCCTTACAAAATCCCATAAAACAATCTCTAATAGACAAGGAGCTAAACGACGAAACGCGTGAATGGCAGGCTTCATCACTCTCCCTCACCATCAGAGGTCTAGAGGGGGACAAAGCGTTTTGCCTGGAACAAAGGGCACAGTTTTTAGAACCTGCAGTTTCAAGAAGGCTGCACGATATGACCTCACTTTAATTTGCTTCTGATTCTGCACACATATCTTTGAAAGAAGTCCCACATCCCCTAAGTGTGAGCTTTCGCCTCGTGTTTTCAAATGAGAAAAACTTTAGAGACTGGTATGAGCAAGGGGTGTCTTTGTGTGTGAGCACTTCCAGTTTTCATTCCGTGATCAAATATATTCTTTGCAGCACAACTAGAAAGCTCTCGAAGGTGGCCAGTGGAGGTGCCTGAGAGCCTAACTGAGCACATTAAGGGCTTCTTGGCGTGGAAGAGTGTTTCACGGTTATGAATAAACCGTTAGCCCCAGTATTATTTCTTGCTGTTTCTTTCTTTAACTATCTTTGAAGTCAAATGAAAACAGTTGTAATGGCAGGCTTACTTTTATGATACCATAATCTTCATGTGTTAGTGAAAGGAATATACTTCCCTAGGATTTCCCTAAGTTCTTTTGCCATTGGGTACTTTCCAGCAAAAGCACATACATTTCCAACAGATTCTTTCTTCAATCTTCACTAGATTTCTTAGTCTGAGAAGCCAGGCAGAGCCATCAACCAGTAGAGGAGGGGGTAATCGTATATAGAACATTTCCAGGAGGTGAATTTCTAAATATATACATAATTTAAAAACATACATACATATATATATACACACATATACATATATGGGTTTATTTTTTTTAAGTTATTATGAGCTTTTTAAAGGGGATTTTTAAAAGACACTTTGGAAATTGGTAGTCAGAAACCAGAAATGAATTATCTAGCCTCAGATTAAATTTAAATTCAAAGTGCTTAACTCTGAATACGGATATTCCTCAATTCATCCAATAGTTTGGTTTGTTTAAATGCCACTTTGGATTTAGTTTAACTATCTCCTTCAATATAATCAATCAGCTGCAAGCGAATTACCTTTTCCCCTAAAGTTGGTGGTGCACAGGAATTTGAGACTGTTTTAACTGTTACAGTTGTAGTGGGACTCGTTCTTCCAAGAAAACTGAAGGTTAATGATTTTTGTCATATTGAGACTAAGGCTTAACAATTGCTACAGTTGGCCTTTGTTGAGGTGGGCTTCTTTTTTCTCTGAGCCTTTTGAGGTATTCAGAATAGGTGACAATAGCTTGCAGTTGAGAACATATGTAGAGAGACCCCTGTGGCTTATTGGAAAAAGTTGCTCCATGCTGGTTGGGTGTTTGGAAAAAAAAATACAACCAGAGTTCTTTTATGTTCTGCTAGTTAATGAATGCATGAATGTCAAAATGGGCCAATGGCCCATTCAGGGGGCAAAGCCTCAGCAGCCCCCTTCTTTAAGAACACATCCTGAGATGCAAAATACATTTGCTTAACAAATTAAAATAATGAGATAATTCAATTAGCTTCTTTTTAAAAAAAAGAAAGAAAAAAGGGTACATCGGGGATTATTGTAATACAAGAACAGGTCATACTGCACAAAAGGGAACAAACCAGTTTGAAATAATGTTAAAGAGACTAAGAATGGAGGAATGCACACTGAATCATGCATTTGTGAAGAAATTTACATGAAATAATAATTTAGACTACATCTATTTTCAGTGAGCTAGAGCCAACATTTCACTTTGAAAGTTGAAATTAATTAAGTGACAGAAAAATATAGTGGGCATCTCTATTTCCAAGGACTTCCTCATGCCTGTTAGTGCACGTAAGAAAAGTCTAAATTAACATGTCGCTAGTTAGGGGTCTCTATTCTTGGTTTCTGAGCTCAGAATTATAGCTGAGTAAATCTTTCAGCTCATTAAAGATTGGAAAGTAAAAGTTTTACAGGACCATCCTCATCAAAGTGACTGAACCTCTTCTCTGCAGTTGGGGTGAAATCTGGATGAAGAGGGAAAAATTTTTTTTTTCAAAGAGAAAGCCAGCTGAGGAGAATTTCCTCATGATACAAGGGAGGTGTAGAAAGGGCAAGGGAGGGGAGCAGAGGGAAAGACTGGGAGACAAAGCCAGTGGGAGAAAGTAATGAAAGGGGCATGTTGTGAAAGAAGGTCATGGGGAGGAGAAAAATAAAGCACTTAGCGGAGACTAAAAAGGAAAGGGGGACAGGGAGGCAAGGATGACCAGAGGCTGGGACAGAACGGGGCTCTGGCTACGTGCTCCTGAGGCGAACCCAGCGCTATGGGTGCAGGAAAGGACCCTGCAGTGTGGAGACCCTGCACTGTGTCCCTCTCGTTTGAAAAATGGGACAACGGAAGGTCCAGAGAACTTAATGGGCTTAACTGTGGTTCAGCCGGTTACAGGGGCGTGCTGACCTCAAAAGGCCGGTTTCCCGACTGCCTGGCTGAGGTTCTTTGATTCTTCTCTCCCCACTCCAAGGACAGGCATTCATGAAAATTTTCAGCTGGCCGTACAATTCTGCACCAAGTCTCGAGTTCCTTTAACCAGATTGAAAGCACTCTCAGGGCGGAGACAAAGTGCTGTGGTTGGTTTGTAGCCCCCTGCACAGCAAAGCCACAAGGAGTGCCCAGCAATCACTGGCCACCCACAATTTTTCACCAGTGGCCACAGTGCACGGTGGGTTCAGCCCAGGGCAGGGAGGTGGGAGATAAGGTACCGACAGGACAAGGTGGGAGGTCCAGAAAGGGCTCCGGACACTGACACTGGAGACTCAAGGCCCAGAATACGGCCGGTGAAGGAGAGAGTCGGCTTGAAGAGAAAGGTGCAAAGAAAGTCTTCTCTACTCAGAGAGACTGGGGGAACAGGAAGCTTTAAAAGCAAATACAGAAAATGGCACTTGGCTTCTCCCTATCTCCCACCGTGACGCCGAGCGTATTGGTGGTGGAGGCTGCGTGAGGTTTACAGGCCACAGGGAAAGAGGATAAGGGTTTCAGCAAAGTCATCATAATGTGGTGGAAAAGGCACAGTGCTGGGGACAGGGAAGGTTGGGTCCTTGTCGCAGCTTGACCTTGAGTTAATCACTTCCCTTTCTGGGTCTCAGTTTCCTCCTTTGCAAACAGAGCAGCTGAATTCTCTCAGGTTCGGCTGTTCTGGGATGTTGACTTTGATTACTGAGGGACTGCGAATACATGGAGATGTTTGCTTGGAAAGCCACGGTGGAAATCTCTCTTCGGCCGAGAAGGGCTGAGCATGAAGGAAGACAGCGGGGGGGGGGGGGGGGGGGGGGGGGAAGCCAAACAGGTGAGCTCGCGGGGAGCAAGCTGTGTGCCTGCCCTCCGTGCGCCCCTACCCTGCCTTTCTAACTTGCTACTCTAACCAAACCGACCTTCGGTTAAAAAAACGAGAAGCCCCTCCCCTCACACTCACTCGACTTCCAAATTAAAAACATTTTACAGGTTAGTAAATCTCCAGCTGAGGTGATGTAGCAAAGAACAGCTGTGAAGTAATTTTGATAATGATGAGAATAATAGCCACATGGCAAGGTTCAGGGCTTTGCTGTTGCAGCTTCAGTGCTCCTGAATAGATAAAAGTGATTAAATACTCCTGATTATCCCTGACCAATATGTAATGGATTTACAGCCCTTTCAATTAGTCAGTATTTGCTTAGGACTCATTATTTTGTCTTTGGTTAAGTAATCAGCCCAGAGACCGCATGTTCTGTCTAATTCCTCTGAGCCGAGTCAGTGCAGGGCCCTGACCTTTGAAATGGCCATAGCTGCAAGGCAAGAATAACCACTACACCGGGGCAGCCTCGTTGGTCCTCCCAGCTAATCCTGACACCACAGGCCAGATCGATACACCTTAGTTTGCTACTAATGTCCTTACATCAAAATGGCCGATTTAGGAATGTGAATTTATCGCTCGGCCCTCCCCGCCACCACTGCACCCCTTGCCCTCTGGAGCTCCGCTGCGAGAGCAGAGCGGCAGCCACCACCATAAATAAAAGTGGAACCTTGTCCTGGACCCATGACACTGTAACTAATGTCATTCAGCATGGCAACACACAAGTTGGACAATCAAAGAGGACCTTCAGCTTTCAGCGGGCTACTCTATTTTTAAGCATTAGCCTAAAGAGAATGGCCTGAAAACAATATCATAGCAAGCAGCCGCCTCTGACACCTTCACCATTTGCCCGGAATTTCCAAGCCAACAGTAAAATACGAGCGCCTGGTTCCTCTGTAAGAATATACTGTAAATTTTTTTTTTTTGGTCATGAGAGTCTCAGAGTCAACGGGATACACCGACACATAAAACCGAATGCAAACAGGAGGGTAAAGATCCACTATTACTTTAAAAATGTGGCAGAGTTGATCTTTTCCCAGAACTGAAAAGGGTGAGCTTATAACAAAATGGACTTAAACAGCTAAAAAAGAGTCTTTAATCTCCACGTTATAGACGAAGGTGCTACAGCACCTAGAACCCTCTGTTTGTCACATAAACATGGGCCATGTTTGCACGCAGCTCCAGCAAGTACAGTTGCACCCGATACCATGAGCTTGGACACGCATGGGGCAAGGCGCCTCTTTTCTTTCTTTTTCTTTCTTTCTTTCTTTTTTTTTTTGCCTCCTGGAGGAGATGGCTTTCATTAAGAGTGTAATCAGCAGCGTTTATGGATTCATGAGCCATTTCCCTTGGTTGCGGTGGCGGTATCTGAAGTCGCTCTCACACCTTTTAGCATAAATAACAAATTTATTTACACATGCTGTGTAGGGCCCTAGACCATTCTGAATAATAAGGTCCATTCCTGGCCTATTAAAACAAAAATGTCCTCCTTCCTAGAGGGTGTTCTGTGGGTAGTGACAGTTGGCAAAACCTTAACTGCTCCGTTAGTCATCAGATTTCAAGAAAGGGAAAACAGGCACCTTATTTTTTAAAAAATCTGTTATCAACCTGTATAGTATGCTAGCAGCAGGCAAAACAACAAAACTTTCTCTTTCATCTTGACTTACTGTGAGATGCTGGAAGAGCCAGGCTCTCATGATATTTGTTGCTACTTTGGGGAAAATGCCTCTTTTCTTCTGGCGTTTTTTGTCCTTGTCTGGATCATCATCGTCACCTGTGCCAGGTGAAGCTACACTGTTGTCTAAACCATCCCCTGGTAGAAAAAAAAAAATGAAAATACATTAGACACAACACAGAAAGGGTTCCAACAACAATGTGCAGCTAATGATGAGCTCAGCTAAGCTTGTTGAAAGAAATGCATTAAGCGGGTATATTCTCTTTCATTAAAGTAGAGTTGGAGACACAAATATGTAAAAGACAAAATTAAACCAGGTCTCTTCAAATGTTAATTTTGTGTGTCTCCCACTTGCCCATATCATTAATTCAATTATAATTGTGTGCTTGACACAGTGCAGTAGCTCTTTGTCAATTATGGAATCCAATGTGGGAAAACCGCCATCAGAAAACCCATTCGGTGGAAATGCGTCCCCATGCCCACGGTGAACACATACTGCAGGGTAATCAAGTTAAATGTTCTGTAGTCTATATACTCTAGGCTGTCTGCATAGGTGACAGTAACTGTGTCACTTCCTTGCACATAACACACTGCCTCCTCAGCCCCTCCTAGGACTGTCACCTCTTAAGCACGCACATTCACACACTCCTCAGATGACCCCGCACTCAGCATTTGCATGACATGAAAACTTTTAGCTCTCTGCACCACTGATCATGATCATTATCATTAAAAAAAAAAAAAAAAAAAAAGATATACATGAAGGTAGGGTGCTCACTTAATCAGAAGTTTCTATCACCGTCTTCCCCTTCTGTGCTTTTCTCTGGCATTAATTGTGCATTAGCAAAAATCATTTACTTTTAACAGTCATAGTTATTTTTTCTTGCCCTCCAGCAAAAATGCCTTGAAAGCCTGCCTGGAGGGCATCTAAATTATGTATCTGAAAAACTCTTCCGGCAAGGCATTGCAGGACCCCTACTTTCTTAAAATTCATACGAGCACGTCTTCCTGTTTTTGGGAAGGCATCAATCAAGAGCAGCAATATATGCCATATCCCTACATTAATATTTGAACTAATAACTTTAAAAAAAGGAAAGAAACAAGATTCGACTTGTGGCATAATCAAATGCAAAATAAATGAAGAATACGGGGACAGCACTGGGGCTTTATGGATGGCTGTGTTTTCCTTGCACATCATTAGCCTGGAGCCACACGAAAGAGGAAAACAGAGAAGTGGAGAGTTTATGCTCCCTGCTGGTGTTTAAGAAGCTGGGGTCCTGGAAGGACATCTGGGAATTGCGCTGAGATGGGGGTTTTTGTAATTTAAGAATAGACATTCATTAGCAGTAAATGCCATAAATCCCATGCTAAGTAAAAACCTTGTCCAAGAAAGCCTAAAACAATAAACTCTGTGCTCAATGTAGCCTGAGCTAGACGCTCCGCAGTTTCCCGGGGAATGCCGGAGATCCACCAGCTCATTCCCAGACCTGTTCCTTCCTCTTGGACTGGGCTACTCCACGACGGCCTGCCCACTGGGCCCCTCACCTTCCAACTTCGGCGTCCACTCTGTGGGCTTCCCTATACCTGTTCTCTTCCTTTCTCACCAAAAAACCCTCAACCTTCTTTGACCAGAGAAGCAGAAAAGCCACAGCAAAGAGCTGGCAGATTAATTTTATTGACATTTCCATTTTCACTGCAATGTGATACCCTCCATCACATGGAAGAGATGACCCTCACTATTTACAGACTGACAGGCCACTTCATTACAACCACCCTGCCCCAAGGCAAAGCAGCTCCCTTCCATCTGCCCAAACACTAGAGCATGACCCCGAAGTTGCTGTTCTCTTTTTCTTTGCCGTCTGTTATGATAAAAAAAATTTAAAGAGAGTGAGTGAAAGGGACCCCAAATAGTCAAAGAACTAATCAGAGTACAGGGAAACAAAAGGCATTTGACTTTTGAATACTGCATCTACAGAGGCTAGTCTTCATCTGCCTACCCTCCCTACACATCCGTGTATACTAGGGGTCGCTCGCACAAGGAGACACACACACTCACATACACAAGCTCGAGCAGGGACACGCATACACGCTTTCCACCATGCCAAGGAACTGCTGCAAGGCAAATTCTCACCCACACTAATGGCTTCTGACTGCTCCTTGGCAACCCTAGCATTTTAACCTGGGTGGATGTGCTCTCCAAAATACAGATACTGGAGCGATCTCATCAGCTGTTCATGTGACACAGATGGAGAGTGGCTATTAGGAGCCAGGCAGTGGGCCTTGGGGATCTGAGGTGCTGTTCTGTAGCCCGAGGCAATTTTGAAAAGCAGTACCCGGAGATGAGGAAAAAAAAAAAAAATCCACATGGCAAGTCCAAGTTTGAAGTCGGTCAGTCTGTCTGTCTACCCACCACGGATAAAGATATCTTTGTCTCTTAATGTAAAATCTATGTGGGCTATCTGGACGTACACTGCAGATAATGTATGTATGGAATGGCTCTTCCTTCAATGTCTTCCAAATATAAAAACACACACTGTAAACAATGCCTGTGTGTATATATTTCTTCCGAAGCACATATGGTTTCTGTGTATATGTTTAAGCTGAAATTGTCAGGATTTTGTTAAAATCTCGTTTAGCTCTTTTTGATAGATTTCTGAATATACTTATTTTAAAAGGTTAATTGCTTAATTGAAGGAAGTTCAACCAAAAAAAAAAAAAAAAGAAAGAAAGAAGAAGAAGAAGGAGGAGGCATTTGCATTTTTCACCCAATCAATGACCTTAAAAATGAGAGACAGCATTTCCACAGTGCATTTTCTCATGCTTAAAAGCAAAGAGGGCTGGTAACACCTTCAAACTATTTAGCTCAAGGAAAAAAAAAAACATAACTAGATTGAGCGTCCTTTGATGACTGACCGAAACTGGAGAAGGCAGGACCATTACATGAATTTTAATTTTATATAAGTGTTGTAAAATATTTGAATTTGGATCCAGTGTAACAGATAATTGTAAAGAAAAATGTGCCCATTTTTATAATAAGTAGATATTAGACATTAGATTTTTAAATTAATATTAGTGTCTCTACCTCCTTAAGGCGAGGAGTTTTCCTCTCCACGTTAACACAATAAATGCCATTTTTTTTTCCTCCAATGGACTGTGAACCAAGTCCAGCATGGAGGAATAACAACAACATAAAGAAAGATTTTGAAAGGAAACTGTGTGATCTGCAACCTAAAATAAAATTGTGCAGAGGATGCCAAAGTTAGTAACTCTTCAAGTGGACGTTGTTCTCTTGCTTTAAGGCTGTGTGCGTGTAAGACGGTTGGCAATCCCTGGGACCTGTGCCAAATGAGTTTCTGTGCCGGAGAGGGGTGTGTGTGTGTGTGTGTGTGTGTGTGTGTGTGAGCACAGATGCACGTGCCAAAAGGTATACGAGATAATAGAGTACATCTCAGCATCTGAAGTTAAGATTCCAAAGTGTGGAGTCCTGAGGCCAAGAACTGTCTTTTGCTTCTCTTTTTATCCTGAGAGCACACCTCTGTGTCTGACCCAGAGCAGATACCCAGTGATTGTATGTTGGGGGAGGGAAAAACTGAACTCACCCATAAGCTTATGCAAGGACCCTCCCCTCTTTCTGAGAATCCCAAACTGGGGCAACCACACTCATTATAGTGCCTCAGGGGCCGGGCTGCCTGTGTGCACACAGTCACTTCTAAACATACCAGGAATGGTGCTTCTTTGAAGAACCCAGTGTCCATCACGGCCTTTTGGGGGGGCCATTCCACCAGCACTGCCATCTCTGATGATGAAAAACTAAAGAAAAAATAGTGGAATGCTCCTTCTAAAAGGTTACTAATCCCTTCTCGAATTTGGGACAAAGATACTCAAAAGAGCTGTGTATTACTGGAATGCACTGTGTGTGACCATGGAAAGAAATATTCAAGGCCTGTAGATAGACAACTTTGACGTGTATTGAATCATCAGGGGAGATCGTTAAAAACACAGGTCTCTAGGCCTTATCCCAGATTCACTGACTCAAAATATCCCAGGGCAGGGGCAAGGAATTTATATTTTTAACATGTTCCTTGGATTTGCTTATGCAATCAGCCTAGCACTGGTTCTCAAACTGGCTTTTGGAAGCCACTGAACTAGATGAGCCTCTGATTTGAAAGAAGATGCAACCTCAGGAATGGGTCGGAAGTTCCAAGTCTATCCTACTCCCATGCATCTGGTCAGTGGTCATGGTGAGGAACTACAATGTGGCCCGGGTTTTATTCACTGCAGAAGAACCACAATGTTCTCCATCACATGGACTGACCAGCAGAATGGAGTCTCATCCTGATCTCCTGATGATGAGGGATACAAAGGATGAAAGAAGCTCCATAGAACATTGGGTCTCAAAATGCGGACCAGCAGCGTTAGCACTGATGAAGAAACTGTGAGAAATGCAAATTCGTGTACCCAACCAGACCGAGTGAATTTGAATCTCCAGGGGGGAGTCTAATAATCTGAATGTAAGTGTTCCAAGTGATTCTAATGACCACTCACGTTCAAGAAGCAATGCTATAGAGCACATAGAAGATCCCCTTAACCTGCTACCCCTGGTGGTTACTGTCTGAAGGTCTTAATATAATCTCTGCTTCTTCCTCCTGTTTTAAGACTCTGAGGTATTGGGGTGCCTGGGTGGCTCAGTCAGTTAAACGTCTGCCTTCAGCTCAGGTCATGATCCTGAAGACCCAGGATCGAGCCCCGAGTCAGGCTCCCCGCTCAGTGGGGAGTCTGCTTCTCCCTCTGACCCTCCTCCTCCCTCTCGTGCTCTCTCTCTCTCACGGTCTCTCTCTCAAATAAATAAATAAAGTCTTTATTTTAAAATGGGGCGGGGCACCTGGGTGGCTCAGTTGTTAAGCCTCTGCCTTGGCTCAGGTCATGATCCCAGGGTCCTGGGATTGAGCCCCACATCTGGCTCCTTGCTCAGCGGGAAGCCTGCTTCTCCTTCTCCCACTCCCCCTGCTTGTATTCCCTCTCTCACTGTGTCTCTCTCTGTCAAATAAATAAATAAAATCTTTAAAATTAAAAAAAAAAAAAAACTCTGTGGTATTTTAAGAGCTTCTGTGGCTAGATTTACACCCATGCTCTGGAGGAAGTCACACACACTTTCCATAGCTGAGCATACCACGCTCAGAGCTACACCTACCTAAAAAACCACTACTGAGAGAGTTTAGTCACGGGAAGCTAAATCCTGGGATACCATGGGTATCCAGGTTTTGGTAGACTCCATACCCATAGCTGTGTAGCCAGTGAATCAAGGAAGGATATGGACACATTATGAGAGGATCCTTGGATAATTCTAAAGCAGAAATTCCCAATCCATAAAATTCTACATCATAAAAACTACCTAGGCAAAAGGACATCACTTCCTTTCATTGGCATACTGTCTTACTCCATTTAGCCAAAAGTCTATATTTTAGACATCAATTTCTTGGTCTGGAATAAAGCAATGATACAAACAGCGACAATGTGCTATGATGAGTCCAATATCACTGGGATGTGGCCTTCTTGCCCTATCAGAAATACAATGTAGCGACCAAGAGGGTCCATCTTCTTCTACCTTTCTACCTCCTCCACCGCCCTCCAAAAACAAAACAAAACAAAACAGAACAAAACCAAACCAAACCCAGTCATCTACCAGTGAGAAAAATGAGGCCAGGATATTAGGCTGTTGTTCAAAGTTCCACAGTATTATGTGGTCAAGGATAAACTAGAGTTCTGGCAACTTCAAGTCCAGTGTTACGACCACTGGTTTTCTCACATTAATATCATAGGTTATCTTTTACTTTTCAAAGCATTACCTCATTGGAACTCTGTTATCAGTGACAGATCTAAGCAAGGTTTGATCTCTCACAAGAGAAGGTCTAAGTGCAGAGGAGAGATTAGATCTACGGCGGAGGAGTTGGGACTGAGCTAGAGCCGGTCCAGACTGGTCCAGGTTCAAAGAAAACGTGCAGACTTTTCTCCCAAAAGTAAGCCATCGCTTGAAGGGCTTTAGATATACGCAGTACAGCAACAGTCTTTGAGGGTAGGGGTTTTTTATAACAGGCTTATTGTCATCCAAGCGGAGACACCAGACTGACCTTCAGAGCATAGAGATGCTACAAATATTTGAGAACCCACACCCACTGCCCATACAGTCAGGACCTCATGAGCTCTGTGCAATGCTATTAAATACTTCATAGAACTGTGATCAAAGCAATATATCCCCTTGCCTCCAAGTCCCTTTTTTAACACTAAAGTTTCTGTGACATTTGGCACACTGTCAAATAACAATCATCTAAAACTGACCTCTCGATCTTGTATTAGGACAAATAAGCATATTTGGTTGGTACCATTTGTACTTCTTCTGGGTAAGTCAGTGGTGCATTATTTAATCCTCACTTCCCCTCCTGGGTGGCTCAGTCAGTTAAGTGACTGCCTTCGGCTCAGGTCATGGTCCCAGGGTCCTGGGATCGAGCCCTGCATCGGGCTCCTTGCTCAGTGGGGAGTCTGCTTCTCCCTCTACCTGCCACTCCCCCTGCTTCTGCCCTCTCTCCGGCAAATAAATAAATAAAATATTTAAAAAATGATAATCCACACTTCCCCAAGTTTGGGACCAGGTTTACTAGTTAAATACATTCATACAAAATATATGCTGTAAAAAGGAAGGATATCTCATCTGAGAGAACATGGCTTTTTTCCCCTCTTTTTTGCTAAACAGAAACTCACTATATTATCCTTTTCACTGTGTGCCATGTAAATTCACTAATTTCATACACACGCACACATATATATCTTCTCTAACAGTCTGTTTCCAGGAATTAGGTATATTGACAAGTACATAGGTGTTTATACACATGATCATAAACTTATATGTATATAAATTAAATTGTATCTTTTTCAAATCAGTCACCAAGTCGTACACAAGTCATTTGTGGATGAACTGCATATTTCTGCCAGTAGCCACACCTACACACCCATACACAAATTTATAGAGTTCTTCAGACGTGCGTACTTAACATTAAGTAGAATAGTCCCTTTTCCACATCATTTCCCTATCTCTAGCATACAGGCCCCTCTTCTTTATCAATACTGCCATCACTGTCATTATCTTCATTATCACAAGTACCTTTCAGTGGGCATTTGCAATGTTCCAACCCTCACTTAATCTTCACAGCAAATGAATGAAATAACTACTATTACCAATTCCATTTTACAGATAAGAAAACATAGACTCAAAGAAATTCAGTAACTTGTCAAAGGTCACATAGTTAGGAAGTGGCAGGGTGTGCTATCCTCCAAAGCCCAGGCTCACATCCTCTAGCCTCTCCCTTAACCTGCTCAGAGGACAAGCGAATGTGAAAAGTGAAGCTAGATGCTGGATAAGCCCTCACTGCCCCGGAAACAAGCTCCAAGAGTGAGGTCTTGTATATTTGCATCCATGTTCCAAGGTCATGGCGGGTGACAGCCCATTTAAAAGTATGAACCAAGAAACAAGCAGGTGCATATTTTACACAAACAGGTATACCCATTATCTAGAGATAGGATCATTATTGTTCCCTGTGGATGTAAATTTCAAATTAAATATGATTTTGAAACAGAAGCATCTGTGGAATTTTAAAGACCTTTCTGAGCCAAGGGATCATTCAAGATGCCATGCCTTTAGTCCTTTCCCCTGGGCCTGGAATGCCCTTTCCCTTCATTTTTACTAACCCTCCTTCCCATTCTTCTTTGTCAAGGCAAACTCCTACTCAACCTCCACAACCCAGTGAAAAAGGAATCTCCTTGGCAAAGCTTTCTCCAGTTTCCATTAACAGAGTTAGTGTACTCTGCTTTCTTCAGTGTTCTTCAGCAGTTTGCCTTAGCCTCTGTTTTATTTACTTTTCTGTTTTGCAATTTATCTGTTGACTACTTTCTCTGTCCTGCTTGACTGTGAACTTCTCCAAGGCAGGGGCTGTGTCATTTCTGATTCCCGAACCCTGGCTCTGAGTAAACACTCAAATGTTAGTGGCATGGACAAATTGGCAGCAAGATCCTTTAGACATATTCGTAGGACCTGATGAGAATATAACCTGCTTTGAAGAAACTGTCCATGAAGGAGACCCCTTGCCCCCCGGTAACCTGTTCTAGTAGCCACAGAGCCCTGGGCTCCCCCACTCCCCTCTGCCTGCTCCATGAGCACTGGGTATCATGGTATCATGGCCAGTGTTGTCTGTGTATGTGTGTGGTCCTCCTCAGAGGTTCTCCTTACATGTCTGAGACATGGGCCACATACTGCTGATGAAAACAGTACTCCATCTCAAACCTGCCCTATTTCAAAGGGGAAGTGGGGGTTCTGGAGGGAGTGGGCTGCCCCTTGCCCAGGCTGTTCAGATGACTTGGAACATTACAGTTAAAAATGGAGTAATAGGTAGCCATGGAACAGTAACACCCAGTACCTTGTGAACCAATTTTCTGTCATCTTTTTTCTCTTGACATAACACTTTGAAAATGGAATTAAAATATACTAACAGTCAAAATACATATATTAGATACTAAGAGTCAAAAGATATTTTCTTCTGGGGACTACCTTCCAGGAGTTTAATTTAGGTTATCCCACCGAGAAATCTGCATCATGGTTTCAAATGAGATGGAAAAAAAAAGAAGAAGAAGAAGAAGAGGAAGAAGAAAAAGCCGCCTTTGCCTGGTTCTGTTTTCCACTACAGCCTTGCAAAACTTGCTTCCCAAGAACCATCCACAAAGTAAATCTTTTTGCACATGCAATTTACCTTTTTCTCACCTCTGATCAGCTTGGGGGAGGGGGAAGCTGAAGACCCAGAAATGTGGGGAGGGTGAGGGGCCAGAGGTGGGGTGAGGGGCCAGCAGTGAGACCTGCTAATTACTGATCTCTTTTACTCTCCTGCTGTGCTTAACTGTCTGGACACGTTAAAGTGAAATTTTTCTGTGATTTTTCAAGTGACTAGTTCATGGCCCACTAGCACGGAGGGAAGCAGAAGAGATGAAATGCTTTCGTTTACATGCAACATTTACTAACCGTGTGGGTTTCCGACATTAAAGAGAGGACAGTGACCCAGGCCACCTTTTTCACACTCAAAAGAGCACTGAAAAAACAAGTCTTCATCGGCTTACCTCAGGCTCCCCTGGTCCTGAACACCCTCCCCCCGGGGTAGGAGCAGAAAGGGAAAAACAGAGGGGATTTTATGCTCCTTTCTCTTCAACTTTTCAGGCGGTATAAGCAGCATTTAGCAAATTCAGCCCCAAAAGGCTCCAAATGCTCAGAGCTGCAGGGGCTCCTTCTTTGTTATCCTCCCTCTATTGACACAGGATTTACGCAGGCTCTCCACTGAAGAGACCTAAAGCACTTCCATTCTCACCGGCTCTGCCCCGATTGTGGCCCCCGGTGGCTTCACCCAGGCCGGCCACGGGGGATTTCTGTAACCTGGAGAAGGCCGCAACACTTAGCTCCCTAACTGGGCGATCCGAGCCAACGTGGCCCTGCGGGCCGTTGCAAAGCGGGGGGCCCATGAAGATGGGCTCACCTTCCAGCAGAGAACCAAAAACCCAGCCGAGGCTGGGCAAATGTGTGTCCAGAGACAAATAACATGCACTTTAATATATGCATCTATATGATATAAGGCAAAGTGGTGGGTGAAAAAAAAAAATTCAGACTGCAGCTTGGATGAAAACCACTTCACCCACTGGTTGGAAAAATAAAGTGTAAAAACAGACAGATGGACACATATGTAAATGTGGCTGTGTTTTAGGCTTTAGCTGGCAACGTGAGTGCCGTAGTATAGTTTTACACGCCTGTATTTTCCATATCATGTTGAATCCTGTTAACTGTTGAACAGAAACATCCTCATACTGGTCCTTGACCAAATCGGTCCCCTCAGTTTACCCGTCAGGAGCCATAAAATGGCTTTGTTTAGTGACTGGAACCCTCTAATCCTTTAGAGCATGAGTGAACGAAAGCTTCCAGTACTCTTCGCCCAGGCTTCACTTAAGTTGGTTTCTCTCATTTGAGATACGGAACTTCACTTGAGAATTTTAGAATAGTTCAAGAAAGGACATCTAGTCTCACTTGCCACAGAATTCTCCAAAGGATATTGACTGAACCCAGTAGAAGAGTGTATGCCTTTGCCATTCAGCGGATTGCTTAATCTCCATGGTAGAGCACAAAAGAGTTGTACTTTTTTACTCAGTTACCTGATGAGCACATAGAAAGGTACAGAGTTGGTTCTGAAGGAATTCACAGCACATCATAATAAAGCCCTTCTGGGCACTCTAATGATTCATTTTTAGTGATCTCTCAAAGGCCCTTTCCCACAGTTAACACTCAGATTTTATTAAGGTAGAAAGCAGGGACAAATGTCCACTCAAGTCCCAGCTCTCAAATTTGACTCTGCTTGCACTATATACTCCCTACAGCTAAAGCTTTTTTAATGTTCTGTTCACCTCCCTGGAGTGGCATTTCAGCTAACAGAGTTCACAATCTTTCAGCCCTAAACACAGAAGGCTGCTATCTTCAAGTCATCCTAGGAATGTGCCAGATACCATCATCTCCCTCCTGCTATACAAAGAACCAGAAAGAGAGAGACCAAGAGAAGACCAAGCTGATCATGTTACCAAGAGCCCAGAATGCCCCTCTCAGAAGGTTAATCTTTGAACCAGTAAACATTATAATTAGGAGCCTTGAAGTTGGGCTGAGGCTGGCCATTGAAAGAAAGACCCTAAAAGAGAAAGTATGAATGGAACACATTTCTTTCACCTAATGGTTGACACAAGGGTCATGATTTTTATGGGAAATGATACAAAAATGAGTTGTTATGATATAGGAGTCCCTTTCCCACATCTCCTACAAAAGAAAAAGGGTGGTTGGGGAGACATGTCTTCCCAATTTCACTTAGCTATGTTTCAGTACAAATTGTGAAAATTATGCAAATAACTATTTTGGCACCTTTGCTAGAGGAAAACATTATTAAATTATGCTCTAAGTATTTTGTCTGCTTTAGTAATTACTCTCATGTAACTGTAAATATAAATAGCTGTTATTCTGTTTAAATTTTTAATCATGCAAAATATTGTCACACAAAATGTCCTTCTGTTGCAGTCTAACTGGGATTTTCTTTTTTAAAATATCCATATTTAACTGAAGTGGACTATTTTTAGCATTGTAAAGTGTTCTAGTAAAGATAGCTGGCTAACATCTCTGAATCAACAGGTCTTTCAAGGAAAGATATGGCCTTTATATTTGCAAAAAGAATTTCCTACGGAAGGCCTCTTACGTAAAATATACTTTTAACATTTTACACTAAACTAGAATATAATCAGTCTGCTTCCAAGGATGTATTAACTACATCAAGCCTATATTTTCAACAGATGCTGCTAATATTCTCGTTTTATTAACAATAGGATTTTATATCTAATTGTCTCTTTTAGCATACTTTAATACGAGATGAAACTTTTAAGTATCAACCAGTAACAAAATTTGTTGGGGGGAATAACAGAAAAGCATAGTTCTGCATGGCAGGGTTATTTCATCCAATTTTTAGGATTCTTACCCTGTTATCTTATTTGCTATCTAAAACAAAAATAGGGACAATACGTTTTTATAATGTCAAACACTTTATCAGTTTGAATTCTTAATATGCTATCTCCTTGTGAATTTATAACAGCAGATATGATTTTCAAATAGCAGGACAACAAAAACAAAAAGGCTGATTATTTCTCTCACTTTCTTGATTGTTGTAAATTGAAAACAATAGACTGTTTTAATAAAAGTGCAACTTTGCAACTGACATTGTTAATGCAAAAAGAAATTCTTTAATCTTAAAAGATAGCCATCTTTATAATAACAACAGCAATAATAAAAATAACACTAAGACAACTAGATTCAGATATCTATCAACACTCCCTGTGGGATAGTTTTAGGAAGCTAGTCATAGCTATGTATACTCAAAAGAATAGCAGTACCTATGAAGTTGATAACTGGTTTTAGGTGAATACTTTTTAAACTATTAGCACATCAGAATTGGAGAATATTTGTTAATGATTTAAAAATTTTATTTTGTAGTTTTTCAAAGAATATTTTCACACAACAGTCTCCTAATGTAACTTTGGATTTTTGCTTAAGAAGTTTATAAACTAAGTTACTAATACTTAAAAGTAGCTACTGTGCACTTAGGCATTCCCACTTACTTTGATTGTTTTAAATAAATCTACTACTATGATTTGAGAAGAAGCAGGTGTTTTTTGGTAACGTAATGCAAAGATCTACAATATATATGTAATAGCCATAAGGAAAATAAATAATATGACTGCTTAATAAAAATAATCTAAAATAGCGTGAGTTGATTATTTTTCATACAGCCTACATATTAAAGAACTACAGACACAGGGCCCTTTAAAAGTGTACTTTGAATGGAGAATGACTGCTACTGGGTATGGGGTTTCTTTAGGAGTGATGAAAATGTTCTAAAATTGGTCATGGTGATGGCTAAACTACTCTATGAATATACTAAAAAATATCAAATTGTACACTTTAAATAGGTGAATTATGTAGTATGTGAATTATATCTCAATAAAGCTATTATATTTTTTTAAAAGAACACATTTTGCCCTCCTTTTTAAAAAAAAAAGCATGCTGGAAGAAATATAAAATCCTAGTAACAGAGATTTGAAGGTGTCCATAATCCTTTCTGAACTGCCTCAAAACAATGTAATTTTTTTTTTTTTTAAGATTTACTTATTTGTTTTAGAGAGAGCACAGGAGGTGGGGGGAAGGGCAGAGTGAGAAGGAGAGAGAGAATCCAAGCAGACTCCACGCTGAGCACAGAGCCAGCACATGACTTGATCCCATGACCCTGAGATCGTGACCTGAGCCGAAATCAAGAGTTGGATGCTTCACCAACTGCACTATCCAGGCACCCCAAAACAATGTGAATTCAAGGCTGCTTACTAATGTCATCTCAGCACCTTGTATATGGACAAATGTATGTACTCAAAAACACTTGGGGTGAATTTTATACTGTTTACATTTCAAAGATAGGCTTTAATGGGAACTAGATTGATCTTAATCCTGAGATTAACCCTTCTCTACTCTCAATTCCACTGCATTTTAGCAGAACCCTAGTCCAAATTATTTACCTCTTTCAAGGTTTACTTTTCTTTTTTTAAGATTTTATTTATTTATCTGTCAGAGAGAGAGAGAGCACAAGCAGGGGGAGTGGCAGGTAGAGGAAGAGGGAGAAGCAGGCTCCCCGCAGAGCAGGGAGCCCAATGTGGGACTCAACCCCAGGACCCTGGGATCATGACCTGAGCCGAAGGCAGTCGCTTAGCCAACTAAGCCACCCAGGTGCCCCTTTCAAGGTTTACTTTAACTACCAGAATAACTCCAGAAGACACACACACACACCACTCCTACATTTCTTCTACATAAGCTTCTTCAAGTCAGGAACCATCTTTTAGTTTTTTCATATCATTCTTAGAACTCTGTACAATTTTTGGAGTATGGTATGTGCCTAACCCTTTACTGAATGAATCAATGGATGTCTCTCCAATTCTTTGAAATATGCTATATTCTTTGTAAGTCTACATCTAAAACTTGGAAATAGAAACTTCTAGAATGTTGGTCTCTAAGAGTTGGGAACTGCCCATAGAGTCGATGTTTCATAAATTTCTTTTTAAAAATTTTTTCTAATTTCCTTTTTTTATTTTTAAGTAATCTCTGTACCCAACGTGGGGCTCAAACTCATGACCCTGAGATCAAGAGTCACATGCTCTACAGAGTGAGCCAGCCAGGTGCCCCGATGTTTCATAAATTTCACTAACTTGTAAGAAAAGCTGCCTGGAAGAAGCAACTTTATTAAAACAGACAATTAACAAAAGAGGCAACCTACATTTGGAAAAGTACCCTACATACTTACTTCAGCTTTCCTTTTCTAAATTTCTGACTTTATTCTATTTCTTTGGGTAGCTGTGCTATTTTGTTTGTACTTTGGGAGCTCACTTCTGACATATTCCTTGTCCCTCTCCTCTGTCCTTCCGCCCCTCCCTGTATAACTACAGAGGCACATATCCTTGGAGAAAAATGGTAATATGATGAAAGAAGCATGAGCTGTGGAATGACAACACAGATCTTGTACTGAATTTCCAGATGTAATTTCTTACTGGTTGAGTGTGACCTTGGTCACGAGATTAACCTTCTGAACCTCAGTTTCCTCATCAATAAAATGGGTAGAAGTATACATACTCAATGGGTTGTGAAAATTAAGTGAAATAATGAATAATAGTTATTAATTATTAACTCCCTACCTTGTACCATGAGCTTTACTCTTATTGACAAGCTTAGAAACTTTATAGATGACTATCTAGTCTCACATAGTACCTCGTCTATCAAAGGTGCATCAACAAAGGTTAGGTATTTTTTAAAATGAACTAATATGAAAGGACAAACAAAATGTGGTATATCCATACACTGAAATACTACTCAGCAATAAAAAAGAACAAACTACTGATACATGTAACATGTTAGGCACATTACAAGTCATTAAACTAAATGGAAGAAGCTGAACAAAAAACCACATACTGTTTGATTCCAAATGTATTAAATTCTAGAAAATGCAAACTAATAGACTGAAAGCAGATAAGTGGTGGCCTGAGGACAGGTACAGAGGGACGGATGGACGAAAAGGGTGTACAAGTGAACTTTTGGGTGGGGATGGAAATGTACAGTGTTTTGATTTTAACAAGTGCTGGTCTCAGTACATACAACTGTCAAAACTTGTTAAATTGTATACTTTGAATGGGTGAAGTTTTTATATGAACATTATACCTCAATAAAGTTGATAAAAATGTTAGGCAGGTTATAGTTGAATCTCCATAAACCTGTTATTTGGCATAGAACAGATTTTAGTGGAAAGCACAGCATGCAAAACAGAGAGGTGGGAGTGGGGCTCCTCCCAGTTATTGCAATGAGATTCTGAAAGGATGAAACAATTTGGGATAGCATTTGAAAGATGCATTTGAGAGAAACTCAACATGATATTTATAAACCTGTAGATGTATACTATTTTTTTTTTTAACTTCATGAAGATGTAAAGTGGATGGTCAGAATTTTAAATTTTATTCCAAAACATTTTTCTCCATTGGCCAATCCCATTATGGGAAATACTGTTAAAGAACTATTCAAATTGCAAAAATAAAAGGAGTACCAGTAATAATCTAAAAGGTAATAGAAATAATTCTTAATAAGCTATTTTTAAAAACTCTTTTGGGGAATTCAGTATTAACCCATTCCTCCTCATTGTAAGAAGATCTCACACTGGAGATCTTAGTCAATGTCAGAGGAAAATGACACCTCGCATGAAAGACTCTGAGCACCCTTAAGATTAAAAATGAGTGGGAAATACAGAATTAATATTAGCCCTTGACAGGCAGCTCCATGCCTTCAGATAATCCCTGCATGCCTCCTATGAGTAGAGAAGGGACCCAACATCTGTGAAACACCTAGTATCTACCAGGTACAATGGGTATCATCTCATCCGCACGACAGTTCAAAGTTCATTATTTTAATTATTATTTAATATATTCCGAAGTGATGCCAGACAGGCTAAGAAACTTACCTAAAGTTTCATGTCAGTAACAGAGCTGGATCTTCAACTCAAGTATATGAACTACACTTTCATAGCCTCTATTCCCATATGCAGTGGAAGTCATTTTTTTAAAAAGTAGAATGCGGTGGGGGTGGGGGCGCCTGGCTGGCTCAGTCAGAGGAGTATATGGCCCTTGATCTTGAGGTCATGGGTTCAAGCCCCATGTAGGGTACAGAGATTACTTAAATAAACTTTAGAATGAATGAATGAATGAATGAATGAATGAATGAATGAATGAATGAATGAATGAAGAATGTGGGTGAAACAATGTCTTATGGCTTGGCCCCCGGATAAGTGGTACTTACTAATGCCTGACCATGGCCAAGTGACTCATCTGAATTTTGAGATGTGTGATATTTGGCTCATATCAGATAATCAATAAGCGTTAGTTTTGTTTCATTCTTACTTTTTCCTTCCTTCTTTCATTTCTTTTTAACGACTCATTCACATGAAAATAAAACACGAAAGTAGAGCCACCAGTGGCTGAAAACACATGTGCTCAAGAAAAATAATTTCTCCCTTAGTCTTCCAGAACTCACACTTCAAAGTGACACAAAAGCAAAAGGCCCCAGTTGCCACTACATGGGAAATATTACCGCACCCGACTGGCATCATTGAATCCTAGAAAGACGAGGAGCTGAAGGTCACATGACTATTAGTTTCCTACTGCACACCCCCATGCTCTGTCAGAAAGACAGACAACTCAACTCGAGGGGCAAGTGTGAACTTTATTATTTTAACTGATAAGACAGAGTGGTAAAGGTCACTGTTTAAGAGGAAAAGTTGTTCAGCCATTTCCCAGGAGGAAAAGGAAAGGGTTTGCTCTCTCGGTAGGTTTATTCGTGTACCTGTGCAAGCCAGCCTATGAGAGAACTGACATCTTTGCTGTAAGATCAGATCTCAGAGCCACCAATCAAATAGCAGCCCAACCTCAATATGCTGATGCAGCGAATTTCCGGATCTTGATCACACCAGGCTAGGGAGTCATTCTTCTCAGTGATAAAGTCGGTAAATGCACTCTTGAGAAGATAACAAATTAAAAACCAGCTGACTCGACACCATTTGAGTGAGGAATTCACTGCTGACCCAGTACAACACAATTTCTATCACCAGTCAGTAATCACTGAAGAGGTGACCAACTTCGTTTCATAATTGTAAAACTATTCCTAACAGAGGGTCTTAGCACAGCTAAATGGGAACTGTCCGATTTACATCATGCAGATCTACTGAAATTGGTAATGACTTCCTCAACTATTTATATCCTGAGTCTCACTTTATGTGAAAATTCAAAGATTCTAAAGCAAGTCAGAAATTCCCCAAAGTGCTGTATTATTTAAACAGCCAGAAATATGAAAAGAATTACATAACTTACAGGATTACTCCATTTTGAAAATATATCTTATATCTATATAAGTCCTGCTAAAATACCTAGTTTTTCTATAGTTAATGTATTATTCTGGCAGAAAGTAAAACTGACATCCTCTATGCAGCAACCACAAAATATTTTTAAAAATGCCTACTAGTGGTTGTGAGACTTGAGGCATAGACTTAGAAATGTGTGATCTTGGATAAAAATATCTTATATTTACATTGTGATATTTCGGCTTTCAAATAATTTCTTCTAACTTTTGATCGCCACAACAAAATACCAGGGGCATATACTATCATTCCCATTTAACAGATAAAGCAAGTATGGTTAACATTTTGCTAATTCCTTGCCTTGCCTGAAATACTTTCCATTACTTAAAATCTGTGAATATTAGGTTGAACCATCTGAAATTGCTAATATTTGGCCATTTTTAACCTACCAAAATGGCAATTTCATAAAGCAATATTCCCCGCTTTACTATCAATCATAACACAGTTGTTTATTTCGTTTTTCCTATTTTTCAATGTTTTTAGCAATAATGTCTCGCCTCACTCTTACAAATCACTTCAATTATTTTCTCTTCTCGTATCCAGTAGATAAACAGGTAATGTGGAGATAAATACTAACAATGGAAGCCCTAGCATATGAGAGGCCAATGAAGTTACTACACATTAAAACTTACCAACAGTTAGGAGATGGGAGACTTTCCTGTGTTTTCAAATAGGGATGTGACCAAAACCTTGTTTGTACTATTCAGAAAAAGAAACTATTCTTGTCCATTCTAATTTCAAACTTCAACAATAGTAGATAGCATTGAGAAATGATTAGAGTATACTCTATATATAGATGGTGAAGAAATTTTCACTCAGTGTTTCCTATAATAACAACAGCAACGTTAATAAAACACAGTATTTATTGAGCACATCCGTCCTCTCTTTCAGACAGTCTGCTAAGCACTTCACATGAATGACCTCATTTAATTCTCCCCATCCTCTTGGAGTGGATTTTCCTTTTACATATGAAGAAACTGAGGCTTAGAGAGGTTGAACGATTTTCCCAGGGTCATAGGAGTAATAAGGGGCAGAGACAGAGCTCACACCCACGCCCTTAAAACACTACAGGAGACTGCTTCCCACAACAACCATCTCTGAGACTTCAGAGCCCACCTATCCAGAATCTTCTATCCTCCTAAAACTTCATAACATTCCTATACCCTACTGAATCATTGGGTTAGTTCAAATGTCTGAGGTTTCTCAAGCTCAGATAAGAGGAAATTTACATTTTACCGTGACCGTAAGTGTAATGAGGACAGGCACTAGGGCCATCCTATCACCCTGTACTCCCTAGGCATACAACAGGCACCGAAGAAATGTTTATTACGAGAATCCTAGATAATAATCCTTCTCCGTGTTTTTTTCCCACTCCCAGAGCCTTACCGTGACTGGTGTTCCTTGTGAAAAAGTAGAGAGCTCTTAAACAATCCCAACTCTAGACATGACTTGACTTTGGAAACCCTCCACCAGTGGCAAGGCCTTCCCCACCTTCGACTTTCTGCAAGTGCTAAAATTGATTCATCTCACTGACAAAAATGTAATAAAAGGACCCCAACCACAGAGGTGGAGAAACCACTCCTTCCCCTCGAACAAATGCTGTTTTTTTCTGATGCCCATGATTGCTTTTCTTGTCTCGCCAAGGTTCACTAAGTACTGAAAGCTCAGGCCCAGTGAGGATGGGTCAGGTTTGTCATGCACCAACTCTACCCCTTTTGTTACCATCAGTTCCCAATCCTGCTAGATCGAATGATAATAATAATAATAATAATAATAATAATAATAATAATTAGGTAAATAAATAAAAGAATAATAATAATCAGTCCCAGCGGTTATTTGGGTGCTGCAGAAGTCTTAGAAACATGATTATCTCCCGTAATGATTTGCTAGCTTTTCCATACTCCAACCAGCACATTGGGACTTCTAAATTACATACCATAATTGACATAAAATATCTGTCCCATCAGTGAATATCTTTATTAGCATCAAAATCACTCACAACTAGTGTTCCTCAATGTTATTAAACATAACTTGTTCTAGGTGTTGCTTTACTAATTAGTCAGGATGAGCCCGAGGAAGAAAATCTGGGTCATGTTAAATTAATTGGAATGAGCATGAAAATTAGCAGAGCAAACTGCATCAATTTTCTATAGAGAGTCTTTCTTCATGTTGAGAATAAAAATGGATATTATGAGGCATTAACCAAACTGCCTTCTGTGACTGCCAAGAGGTGTGTTACAGTAGCCCAAAATATCATGCTCGCAGATTTTCAGAAGTTAATGAGACATTTCCAGGAATGGTAAATACATGGTGTTAAAATGGGTGTGCCTCTGATGGGAAAATGCCAAGTCATTTCATGTTTATTCAGGCATAACAAGCTCTTCAAAATGAGCATAATTTAAGAGGTGAATAGTGCAAAGAGGGCTAACATTCAACTAATTTTCCTTCAGAAAGAAAAGATTAAATTGAACAAAAAAAATGAATTAAGAGGTTTACAAATCAACAAGTCAGCCACCAGGACAGCAGCCTCCGCTCAGCACCAGCCCGCCGCGGCCGCCACCAAGTTTTCGAGAAATGTCCCGAAGGCAAGGAACAAAGCGAGCAGAACTGATGACTGCCCCGCTCACCGCCTCGCCGTCTCAACTCCGTTTGGCTTCCTCATGAGCTCACTAAAAACCTAATTCATCTCCCATAAGCCTCCTCAGCTCAGCCCCCCTTGCAATCCACCACTACGGAAATTATAGATGAAACGCTTCCAGGCCGGGTTCAAACCGGGGTGTCTTCGACCCCCACCTGGGACACAGTGGCGCGGGGTCGGCTCGGGACCGCTCCGGCCGCAGCGTCGAGAACAAAGAGGCCGGGCAAGGTGAAGGCTCTTTCTCGGGGCGACAGGGAATTCCGCCTTGGCGCGCTCCCTCCCGGGAAGGTGCGAATTTCGTGGGTTCCACAGCACATAAAATACAGATCGCAGTGCAGGAGACGAGAAAGGAGTTGTCCTCGTGACCAACAGCTGAACTGGGTTCATGTGAGTTCCCAGCCTGTTCAGGAGGAAACTCCCCGGGTTCCTCATTACATAGACTCAAAGCCTCGCGGCACCCAGCCTGCAACTGGAAGATTACGGAGCGGATGGATCCTTGGTTTAAAATGCAGCTGTTTCATTCTGCCTTAGTAATTAATTCTTTTTCCAATACTCTATTGATTAAGCGTAGACCCTGATAAAGTTCAAACTGAGGAGGATCTCTCGTGGCGTCCCTGGTTGCTCGGGAGAGTCAATGAAAACTTCCTACAATTCCACCTGCCTCCGCAGAGGGCTGATCCAATGAACAGAACAGGTTTTTTCTCATAAATTAGTCAGGCCATGTGGAGCTGTATTAGCTGATCGCCGCTTTTGTCTCTCTCCTTGCCGACCGGCTTTTCAGTTTTGCGGGCCTTTGTGCTGACACACACACACAGTGGGAATGCAGCTGCCCCGCGGAGCGCAACCCAAGGTAAAGAACAATTCAGATGAACTACATTCCCCCCCATGTTAAACAGCTGCAACTCCCCGAGCAGTAGAGGCCTCAGTGGGGCCTCCTGGGACCCAACGAGCTGCGAAACCAGTGCGAAAGCATGCAGACATATTGTGGAACTGGGGCGGGGGCGGATAAAGTAACCCGTTTCCTTCAAGGCTTTGCCGGGGCTTTTTTGTCCCGCCGCCGCGCCCCCCGCACCCCCCATAAAATCTGTGCCACCCTATTTCCAGCAACGCTAAGCTCCCTATGTCGTTTTCATAGAGGACGTCAAGGAATGTCAGAGTAATGGAGAGGCCAAGGCCTATACGCTGAGCTGTGGGTCAGGTGGCATCAGGGGGTTTGGGAACGCCTATTAACCCAACGGGCGTGGAGTGTAACCATATATAAATGGCCACTACAGACACAGTGGTATTTAGTAATAAGAGGAATCACCAACACGGTGCTCCTTTTCAAAAGGTCACATGTACCCGGATCAAGGCTGGGGAGTAGAACAAGCGTGGTAACAGAAAGTTTCTCCGGTTACAGCCCCGCACAATGGATTTTTGTTTCTACGAAGATCACTGCTACCGAGAATGCTTTTAGAGCAATGGACTTATTCTCTACCTGCCCCGCGCCCCCTGCACCCACGCCAAGGTGCACAGGCTTCCTAACCTGCAGGAAAAGAGGTCCAAGACACAAGTTCCAGAGCAGGAGCTGCTGGGAAGAACACAGTTTGGATTTCTCGAGACATTTGCAATATCCATTTAGAGGGAAAACTCCCATTGTTTGTTGTTCTTAACTCCATTTCAGATGGTGTGAGTAATAGTAAAGGTCTGGAACAATTTCAGGAGGATCCTTCAAGGTTTTTTCATCTAGTACCAAATTCAAAACTCAAACTAAGCTGGGATCCTGTGAGCAGAGTGGCTGGGACTGTTTTCCATGTTCTCTCTCTCTCTCTCTCTCTCTCTCTCTCTCTCTCTCTCTCTCTCTCGCGGCCTGGGCTGAGAGTACATTCCCCACCTTCACAACATTCCTTCCTAGGTCAAAAGGTCATCTCTCACAGACGTCTCCAGCAGACACTCGGTTGTCAAAAGGTTGCATCATGTGATCTGGGCAGTCGCTGCTAACAAAGCTCTTTCCTCACTGGGAAACAAACTTTGCATGTCTAAATAATTTCCAAGTTAAAAGTGTGTTTTCCTCCCTCCACCCCTGCTCTTCTCCTCAGTTTCAAAACAACGAGGACAGCAGTGGGCACCAAACTCATCAGCAAAGCTTCCACCAATCCCTTGGGTCAAAATTCCACCATTTTTTACTGGGCCGTATTAGCAGGGCAGCTAACTGCCAGGGGCGGTGTTGATTTCCTGCACAGAAAACAGGGGTGTCCCTTTTCCAGGGGATTTCTTTCAAAAGGAAAATCCCATTTTTAAAGCAAACACGCGTATTTTGAATAAATGAGAAATAACGAACAGAAAAACGAATCTAAAAAAAATCAGCACCTCTTGTGAATGCATATTAAAAATTAAGATGACTCGTTTGACTAACGTATATTCAATTGCATTTAAAAGACCAACAACGTACGTAGCGTAGGACAAGGTACAAAAACAAAAATGTGGGGGTGAGAAGTCTGCTCATTTGTTCAACGTTCAGAACTCAGGCAAGCCTAAAGTTTGCCATCAATGTTATAAATAAAAGGTCCGGGTGACTAGGGGAGCAGGCTTTGCTTTTTTCTTTGCCTTTTTTTTTTTTTTTTTTTTTTTAATTTCCTGCTGCCTAGATGAATAATATAACGATTTTCTCATTGTCACTGATTGTTACTTAGAGCAGCTTGAAGCTCTCACATGCAATCCAAAATGAGTCATTTATTTCTAGAAGGGAGTCAAACAAGTCTATCAACATTGCTTCTATTTATAAATTACATATTTAAGAGTAAAATAAAGTCATGGCTGAAATGTTACATATGGGAGATAAAGAATTAGAGATCCTTTCAAATTATTTGGCCTAGTCCTAAGCAATAACATCTGAGGACATGGACCATTTTTGTAAGAACTAAAGTAATTTGTGCACAAAAAGCTTAATTAAATACCCTCAGAAGTGGGATCCAAGCTCTTACGTGTCTCCGGATACTAAGGTTTGTAGATAGACAGTATTTTCCTAAATGTACTACCTCCTTTATTGTTTTTAATTATCAAACTTTCCAAAAGCACAGTTTTCAAAACTCCTATCTGGGGCTTTCACATGGCCCCTTTCAGGAGCCCTGGGATTAACAGGAACTGACAAAAATGCATATTCTTGAGAATGCGTGTCGTTTCATTTGGTCTAATCTGCTAACTTTAAAGACCCGAGTTTTATAAGCTTTCCTTTGGGTAGGTATTGCAGTGTTCTAAAAACAGTGTTATGGGCTGTTAAATTAAGCACATGTTCCACATTGACATTTTCGTTCCTGGAAGTTACTGTGTGCCAAATTTGCCAGTTTAGGATCTATAACCTTGGAACACGGGCTCTATGCCTTTTTCTTGGGGGTATATGGGAGGTAAGAGAAAGGATATTAAACAATTACGACACAGCCTCAAACAGAAAAAAATAGATCACGCAGGAGAGGAAACTGGTATCTGAACTTTCAATAGACGCTTGGGTGGGATCCAATGAAACAAAGTGAGTGAAAGGCACGTGTTTATGATCTTGTAATGACTTATAAGTTTATCACCACTTCGGGTACTGTGAATCTGATACTCAGCATTTGACATCAACCACAGAAGGTGAGGATTCCATACCATTCTAATAACTGTAGCAAATGGCCCTAAAAATAGGAACTTTGGGGCCAGAATCATGTTTTTATCTGCCAAAGGAATCCAGGAAGAAAACAGGTGCCTCATAATGAATGGCATGAATTTAATTATCATCTATTTTGAGAGCATCACTCAGTTTGCAGTCCTATCAATCAAGAAAGGAAATTAACCAGAGAGTTAAGAATCACCTACAGAGAATATATGATGCAGGTAATAACTGTAAACAGGCATCGTCGGACTCCCGCACATATATGCAGCTGATCCTCTTTGGTGGTGTGACTTTCCACATCTGCACTTTTTCACTCCTGTTACTCCTTTACCTGAACACAGGCCTTCAGCTCCAGACACTCCATCTCTCAAGTCAAAACAGACCTTCCCACCAGGTGTACACAAATATTTTTCTAAGTATAACACTGAGCAAGGAATCAAACAGTTGGGAGATGGGATCCTTAAAAGAAGCTGTTAGTTATGGAATCGCAATATATCCAGACGCCCTAAGAGAAGGTCACACAAGTCCACGGTGGCAGCATTCAAGGGCAGAGATGGCTAACTTACATCTCGCCCAGGAAACAGAGGAGTCTCTATAATCCAGAACATTCTACATCAAACGATAACTGCACCTGCATCTGTAGAATATCTTTACATATAGGTCTTTAGGGGAAACTACCAAAACTGCTACATATTAGGGTTTTGGGTCTCAAAAGCATCCACACTTAAAATACATTAAGAATATTTCAGAAGTAGCTGGTCACCAAGTCTACCTTGTCAAGTCACCCGTTAGAGATTCATTTCAGTATTTGCAGTTAACATTTTTAAAAATCCTAAAGTAACCAAATCATTCCTTTGAAATAAACTATACAAGGAAGCAGCATTTCTGGGCTTTTTGGGAGGTGACTGGAGAAACTAAGATTTATAGTCACCAAACCAGTTTTTCTGAAACCCTTTTCAAAAGTGTAGCATTTCCTCTTAACTTTTGAAACCTGGATCTCTCACTATAAATAAAATAGCAGCCATAAAACATCTTAAAAGAACTTTGAAAGAAATGTAAAACTGCTTAAAAGAAGCAGGCAGTATATAAAAGAAATCAATACAATTTTGTATATTCAAAATAAGGCATTTTATTTCTCCAAGTGAATTGCTTAAGATTATTGAGGAAATTACAGCTGAGACGAGAACTTGTGGCCCCTACACTCTAGTGTCAGGAACCTGCTCCGAAGCCTACAAAAACAGGTTTTCACTCTGCCTCAACAGCCACAAGTTAAAATAAAAGGCACAAAGAAGTTCCACAGACCCATATGCCCAAGGTAAGCCAGTGTGACCTATGACTCAGAACTGTGGGATCTCCAGTTCAACACACTTTGCATGTGGCCCTAACCTGACAACTTGGTCTTCCCTCTTACTGACGCCCTTGGGATAATTCTGATGCCCACCCCACATATGAATGGCAGGGACCTCAGTATCATTACAGTGTGACATATTCTAAAACTTATCTCCTTAGAAAAGAAGTAGGATTACTCAAGTAGGCCAGGAAAATTATTGGAGAATGTCCCTTCTTCAAAGTCAAAAGTTGTAATAATGAGCAGCAGAAATCAGTCAAGAGCTTTCGTTGTAAAAATATGAGACCACAGAAGGGAAGGTAGACACCAAGGATGTGGTCAAAGGCTCAGAAGGGGCTACTTTTCAGATGGAAGACTAAAACATGCAACTTTAGCCTCTTCTTATTTTGTCTATGATTTTGTCCTTGGATCATGAAGAGTGAACAGGTCAATACTTAAAATCAAAAATAAATACCCGGGGGGCGCTTGGGTGGCTCAGTTGGTTGGGTGACTACCTTCGGCTCAGGTCATGATCCTGGAGTCCTGGGATTGAGTCCCACATCAGGCTCCCTGCTTAGCAGGGAGTCTGCTTCTCCCTCTGACCCTCCCCCCTCTTGTGCTCTCTCTCTCTCTCTCATGCTCTCTCTCAAATAAATAAAATCTTAAAAAAACAAAACAAAACAAAAAAACCCGTGTTCTGCAACTACCTGGAAGAAATTCCAATCAGATCCTTTACAAATTTTTATTTTTATCCTGGTAAAAACAACTACTTGGTATGAAATCCACATATAAGAGCCCTTGAATAAATTATCCAAATATACCTTCCTCCATTTAATTCTATCATGTGCTGTACTGATTTTCTACTAAACATTAGGTTTCAATTTAACTCATCTAACCATATGTTTATTGGAATTTATGAGAAATTTGGGAACAAATGATTTTTGTACCTTCATCATCATCCTATTTGTTCAAGATAATGGCTTAAAAAACTTTGGTCACTGGACTCTTGCAATAATATCAGAAAAAGGTTGTAGGACTCCGTGTGGGCTTCAGAAAATGCAGTAAGATGCCAACTCTATATACTATCAATAATTTTCCAAGATTATACATGGCACTAGGAACCTGCCATCAAATCAGAATTTACAGGGCAGATTTCTAGAAATGAGATTGATCTCCAATACGATTATGCCCTATGATACACCAAGCAACTTCAGAGAAATATCTGGGTATATAACAGAAAATATCAAAACCCACCTGACATTTTCAGAATGAGATAAAACACCTCCAGCCCCAATTTCTGATAACAATTACACCTCTTCCTGTAGACAGGGTGTGGCCAAGTGATTAAGTGCCTGGTTTTGGAGTCAGAGAGACCTGAGTTAGAATCTTGGCCTGGACATTTTCTAGATAGTCAAGGAAAGGAAAGTTACTTCACCTCTCTAAAACTGTTTTCCCAACTGAAAAACCTATGCAAGATAATGAGTATTAAATTATACTAAAAAATACATAGCACAGTATCTGACATAAAGTAGTTGGCAAACATGAGCCAATAATGATGATGATTCTGCGACTACTGCCAAATTTGGGTAGATGCATCATAGGTACTTTTCCTTGATCTAGTTCTTTCATTGTCCAAAAATGGTAATAATCAAATAGAAGAACTGAGTCTCAGGCTACCATAAAGATTTATTATTACTAAACAAAGCTGGCATCTGGAAAGATAATGATCAGATCCCAGACAGCTCTCTTTAAAATTCCTAAACAAGAAATTAGCTTACATATCACATTAGTTTTTCTCTTCCCTAATAACACGTCACATTCTAAAGAGGCCATGGAAAAGGAACCACTGTAAAGAGAATAAATGTCTTCAGCCAATGAGCGTTGAGTTGCGAGAGTGGAGTTAAAACTCTTGCTTGACTCAAAGACTTCTTAGACCAGGACTGGTCAGGGTATGAAACAAAACAATTTGTTGATATCCAGTATATGAAAAACTTGACCAAAGGGACCCCAGGGTGAGTTAGTCGATGATTTCTGAGGAGAGTATTTAGTCCATAAAAGCAAAGAATAAAGACATTAAGGTCCAGTGATGACTTCGTATGGCATCTCAACCAAAATAAAATACTTTTTCAAAACTTAAGAAATCAAAAGAGGAAAAAAAAATGCTTCATCTGTTTCTCCATATAGTATATCAAAATAAATTGAAGACTAGGAAATGAAAGATGACTTTGTATACATCCACTTATTCTCAGGACTGAAAACAAACTGCCAATACAGAGGTACTGTATTTAGCACGTAATGCGGATAAGAAATCTCTGTGTAATTATGTGAAAATATATCATATATATGCACAATTGTAAACAAATAAAATCTATATCATTTACGAAAATTCAGAAGAGACATTACGAGCCATATTAGGGATCCTCATAGTAAATGACACAGTAAGACACATTTACAAAGGCAAAGTGAATTGAGAAGTTGAAACAAACTTAGGTTCATTTCTTATTGGTATGGAAAATGAAATATTTTTATTTTCATCAGTTAAAATAACTGAATAATTACTCAACGCTCAACCTAATGTTAACTGGGTAGACACCATCGGCATTGTCCCAGATCTTGAGCAAAAGAGGGTACAGGAAATTACTTACGCATGGAAAATTTTTATTGGATTGGAGTATCAAAGGCTATTGTCTTTAAGAAATCCTGAAACTCTATAGGTTTTAAGAAAGTCAGGATTAACTTCTTTTTAAACCACAAACCCAATGCAGAGCAAAAATCAACAAACAAGTACAACATTTCTAAAGAGGGAATAAATTATCTATTGTCTTCTATCATTCCTCAGGCAACTAATTCCCACTGAAATGTTGAATGCAAAAATAACTAGATATTTACAATGTATTTTTTAGATCTTTACAAAGGGATAAAGAGTGACGATGAACACAAGATATATTCAGAGGATACTGCATAATTCTGAAATTATGCTTTTACTATTCTTATTCCTGTGATCACTCATGACACAATATTGCCCAGGAGTTTTCGAGATTGGGTCAACTATGCATTAGAACTACTGACACGGTCCCATTTCAAAACCTGCCCTTTCCAAGATGTGTAACGTAAGTTCTGGACGCCCCTTGGCAGGCTGCAGTTGAGGCACTTTATTCAGTGCACTGCAGGCAATACATATGAGGCCATGGGACCTGGGTAGGTGGCTTCATGCTTTTGACCCTACTATAGGCACTGAAATACATCTCTGGAGATTTGTCAGGAATATCCCTAGAAGTCAAGAACTAAAGAGAGTGTCAAGACAACCTTTAGAGAAAAAATATTGTCAAGGAGAAGAGGCAGCCCTCACTGGTTCTGTTTTATTCTGTAGTGGGCAGAAAATAACTCTCAGAATACCGAGGATACCTGCAAGTAATTCAGGAGCTCTGCAGAATGTGAACAGTACATGGGACTGACACTATGGTTTGAATATTGCAGAAGTACCTTTCAATTAAAGAGGGTGGTTTTATTTTACTGCTTCAATATTTTCAAGCCAGATAAAAACAAGATGCTAAGCCCACTTAGAGCTAAGACACAATCACTCTGACTCAATTTTTTTAAGCCCATCTAGTAAGCACTTCTAGTAGGTGGCAGGGGTAATTAAGTGGTGTTGGTGAGCAAATTAAAAAGGAAATTGAAATGAACAGCTTCGAGAAAGCCTTTTTATGCACACAAAAGTATCTTTTAAAAACCCACAATATGAAATATTCACTAACTCTCCAATTTTTTGATCCAGTTGAATATGTTACTAATGGGATTGGTAGATTTTCTTTGGGTGGCAGAAATCTTATTATCCCCAAAGCCAATGAATGTTTGATGCAAAGAGTAAATAGTAAAATGCAAACAAGCATTATTTACTTAGATATGAAGTTGGTGATTATGAAATAAAGAGTTACAGCAGGTTTTAGAAGAAAAAGGAGTCTCATTGTTTTATGGTTCAGTACCTCTTGTATTCTTTGCCATTTCTAAGTATAAGGAGAAGAGGACAAAGCCTTTAGAATGTGCCAATTTAATTTCTGACCTCTCCCTTTTCTATTCAAAGAGTGACCCTAGATTTCTGACCAGCATACATGGGGGAAAAAAAGAAAACAAGGGAAAAGAAATTACTTTTTCAAAGCATAAATCACTGACTTAAAATCTTTAACAAGTGGTATATGAGAGCTCAGGTTCCAGTTTAAGTTGAGGAAATAAAAATAAAATGTTGTAATAAAGAAATAATAGAAGGGTGGTAGCCTTTTGATTAGAGAGATGACATGGGGGGTTTAATGACTTTCTCAGAACAGTCAGTTAGTTGCCTTCACTAAATTTTACACCATTTATGAACCAAGTGCCTTTTTATGCAAAACATACTTTGCAGGTAAAGAACATGAAAAAAAAAAATTAAGGGGCCTGTCTTAGTTCTTTTGCTTCCTTTAGCTATGGTGACAGCAAGTAACTGAACCTCTCCCAGGCCAAGCCACCTCACCCAGGAAACGGAAATAAATCTGAGAAATTCTGGGGGAATCAAATGAAAGTTTAGGTAAGAACGTTGACAAACAGAAATGTAACACTAAATGTAAGGTACCACTCCGCAGATGTAATTTGGATTTTGAATGATATTATTTAAAAATTCATAGACAGAGCACGCTAGCGCTTGGAAAAGGCCCGGGAGTCCCCTAACATCCTCACTGCACAGAGATGTGAGGTGAGTCCGTGAGAGCTTAAAGAGGTGATAATATTATCAACAACCAACATCGAAATGGATGGCTGTTACATGCCAGGCATACATTACCACCTCGCGCGTTCCACCAAACTCCCTTCTGAGGTTAAGGATCTGGGTTACAGGTAAGTTAGGGCTAGAACCTAGTCCAGGCTCTCCCCCTCTGGATTCTGAGCCTGTAACCTCGGGGCCTCACCAAGCCACACCATTCTGTGCTTCCGAAGAACTAACTGGAAGAGCTACATGCAGATTCTGGGAGGCTGAACTCACCCCATTCTGGCCTTTAGGTAGACAATAAAAATTTGAAAGTGCCAGAAAAGGAGAGTGGGACAGCATTTGACTTAGCACGAAGGCTTGGTAGACAAGAAACTGCGAATTCTGGCCTCAGGCTTCTCCTATTTTTACCCTTTCCTGAGCTCCTTTGCCTGCAAACCCTGTCTCTGTATGTCTGTGTGAGAGGACAAGAACCAGAGGAGACTAGAGAAGAAAAGTATCCGAAGCTGTTATTCTCATATTTTAGAAATCATTTGTACTGTATCCTGAACTAAAATTCACAATAAGTGATGCAGGCTTACCATTCAAGTTATGGAACCAAAACTAATAAAGAGTCAATGATCATATGTTCCTCCTCCTTCTTCTTCTAATTATTATTATTATTTATTATTATTATTATTATTATTATTGTTATTCCCATCTGGCCTACTACCTAGAACTTCAAATACATTATCTAATTCTAAGTCTCACATCATTTCAAAGCAGGTGTGACAATCCTCATTTTATAAATGTTACAAACTTTTGAACTCTCATTTTGAGTTCTCATTTCTGGCTGGCAGGATCTCCAGGCATAACCTTGTACCTGGTTTCTTGAACTGCTACTCAATTCTAATGAATGTGTCCCAGATTTGGTGACTGAGGCTCTGACAAATTCAACCGTTTTGGTGCTAATATTCCTACTGAGGAATTAAACCTTAAGTCAATGCTAACAACATCTACTAAGTTGCTACATATTATTAGTTATTAACCAGTTGTCAAACTGAAACAACGATTTCTTCAACCAGTATCTATTTATCACCAACTATGGACACAGCTAGAATGAAGGTGATAGCAAGAGCTCATCTATCGAGGAAGCAGTAGGTAAGCGCCCCTCCATAATCAAGAGTGACTTCTCAACTTTTGTTTTCCTTACCTCCTGCTGTCGAGGGTACTGTAAAAACTCAGCAAATGTGATCAGAGGACATGACGAAAAAAGAGGCCAGAAAGTTTAAGCAAGTAAAAAGTTAAAAAAATTTTTTTAAGAAGTACATCCGGGCTCCTGGGTGGCTCAGTCACTTAAGCATCTGCCTTCAGCTCAGGTCATGATCCCAGGGTCCTGGGATGGAGTCCACGTTGTGTTGGTCTCCCTGCTCAGCGGGGAGTCTGCCTCCCCCACTCATGCTCATGCTCATGCTCTCTTTTTCTCTCAAATAAATAAATTCTTTAAAAAAATAAAATAAAAAAGTATATCCACGCAGATGAAAAAGTTAAAACATCACAGACTCAGAGATTACTGTCTCTAGAGTGATGCTGTGTGGGGCAAGAAGATGTCCATGAACTCAGAGTTCTCACTACTCACCTACAAACCAGCAGGTTTCAAGGGGTCCCTGACAACATTCAACGGGGAGCTTCCCTGATATTTCTGTCTTAAATGTCCAGCATATGGAGCAATACAGCAATGTGTAAGAATACCAATTTTTTTCTCTAATTTTTAAAAAGTCTGACACATTACTTTTCAGTGCCATTTGACTTCAGCCAGGGTCCGTTTTTTTGTTGTTGTTTTTTTTTCCTTTTTTTTTTTTTTTGCCAGCTGAAAGCAGCTCATGCTGTATACTAGCAGAAAAGAAGCAACTAGAATTCCATTTAGAATAAGAAACATAGAGAAAACTCCATTAAGTGGCTGATAATTATGCTAGGATGTATAGCTCATATGTGTAGAAGCATCAAAATCTGGATGGATAAAGAAGAGTAAACCCCTATTTGGACTCTCAGGTTTATAAGTTGCCTAATGATATTAAAGATCACTGGCTCTCCAAATATGTTCATGTTTCTATCCATAAAATAACAAGGACATCCAGGATGCCTGGGTGGCTCAGTCAGTTAAACGTCTGCTTTCGGCTCAGATCATGATCCCAGAGTCCTGGGTTCAAGTCCCGCATCGGGCTCCTCACCAAGGAGCCTACTTCTCTCTCTGCCTGCCACTCATAAAATTAAAAAAGTAATAAAGAGGTCATCCTTTAGAGATGTTGCAATTTTCTGAGTTAATTGCTATAAAAAGTTCAAAGTCTTGTAGAAAAACTCCTTCACAAACAAGACAAATCAGGCTTTTTCTCACCATACTGCAATGATAGGCTTAGTTGTTCTACTAGCTTCTTCTTGATCATTTCAAAGGTGGAGAGCCAAGGTGTGCCTAACCTAATTCTCTCTCCTACAGCCCCCCAAAGGGGGTGACATACTCATGGGGGTAATCTTGTCACAATGCTCAGGGGTAGAATGTATGAATGCAAAAGGCTTTCCGCTCATTTGATGATCAAAAAAGATCAGAATTCTGGATCTCCTGAATGCCCCTGAACATGAACATCTGCCAGCATCCTCTAACAATAAGGAAGAGTTAGGGAAAAATTTACTGCCAGTAGATGCAACACCTGCCTAGTAGCAACCAGTTCTAACAGTCTGCTAAACTAGAAATCCCAGAACAGTGAGATGCAGGCAGGTTGGGTTTTGCAGCTCTGAGTCCCAGAAATTTCCCAATGGACAGTATATTCCATCCATAGCTCACCATCTGAAGCAAGCAGGGCCCAAGCCATCCACTCTCAAATGAGGAAAGATGGTTTTCTCTCCCTCTCTCCTCCCCCCTCCACAGATTTACCATCCAGCTCCCAACTCAGTGGCCACTTTAAAAAAGAAAAAAAGTTTACTTTTGAGGAAGGAAAGTATGTCATAAGCTAATTATCAAACTAAGGATTAAGATAATTCATAACAGGATTCTGCTGGGATCTCCATTTATAAATTGTTGAGGGTGTAACCAAAAGTGCTTGCATTGACTCAAACACTCAAAAGATATTTACTGGCCCTTTGTTTGATTAATACAATGAAGTGTAACTCCAAAGATGGATGGGTTAACAGAACATTCTGCGCAGGTATAGCTGAACCCCACGATACTGCTGACCTCAGAAGAAATTGCCTTTTATACAACTGAAAATTGATCCTGAGCCCATGTTGATCCACCTCTTAAATACAAGATATAGGAAGACTCCCTAGGATATTAAACCCTATCTGAAGGTACTTCAATGAAAGAAGCAGTTGAAGACTATTTTCCAGGGTGTGTTCCAAGTGAGATTGGTCTCCAGAGATGATGCACAAAAGGGTTTCAGTGGGTAAGTGAGTCTGGGAAGATCTGTGTTCTACCCCTGCGTGGACTTAAAAGGCACATTAGCAAACTAGAGGATCTGAAAATTCCCATACTAGACGAAACCCTGCTCTACTCCAGCTTTCAATTTATCTAACCGCAAAGTCCTTTTTTTTTTTTTTTGAAGTAATATCTATTTAAACATCCTCGGAATTGTTTTTCCAAATATTGAAGAAAATATAGTTACTCAATCCTGTTGTTAATAATTATAACGCTATAAAAATTTACAAAAATATGTTTCTGCATACATTTCCAGAATGATGTTACATACATGAAACCTTGTGAATCACAATAATTTAAGTGCTTAAATTACTTTAGAGAGAATGTCAAAGTTTTTTTTTAAAGCTATTTAAAATTTGCTTCTTCGAAATAAGTCAGTCAGAGAAAGAAAAGTATGATATGATCTCACTGATAGGAGGAATTCTTAATCTCAGGAAATAAACTGAGAATTGCTGGGAGGGATGGGGTGGCTGGGTGATGGACATTGGGGAGGGTATGTGCTATGGTGAGTGCTGTGAATTGTGTAAGACATGAATTAGAGACCCATACCCCTGAAAAAAATAGTACATTATATGTTAATAAAAAAAAGAAGAAGAAGAAGAAGATAGTAGGAAGGGAAAAATGAAGGGGGGGAATCGGAGGGGGAGACAAACCATGAAGAGACTATGGACTCTGAGAAACAAACTGAGGGTTTTGGGGGGGGGATGGGTTAGCCCAGCGATGGGTATTAAGGAGGGCACGTATTGAATGGAGCACTGGGTGTTATATGCAAACAATGAATCATGGAACCCTACATCAAAAACTAATGATGTACTGTATGGTGACTAACATAACATAATAAAACAAAATTTTTTTAAAAAAGTAAAATAAATTAAATTTGCTTCTTCATTCAAAGAATATCCACTTTTTCAAATAGACTGTATTACAGGCAAGTATATGGGTCTGCTATTTTGACTGTGGAAGACATAGTGGAGAACTCGTCATTGGCATTCAAAAGGAAGGCGATTATGTCACTACTCCCATTCAAAAACCTTCACTAGGTCCCTATTACATACCAGATCAAGCACAAACCCCCCAGCCGACTATTCAATGTCCTTCACAATATGGACCCAATCCTCCTTTCGAAAAATAATAATAATAACAATTATTGAAGGCCTATGTTATCATAGCCCAATGGGGTGGGAGGAGATGAACTGAAGGGGAACATGTCTAAGACAATGGAAACTGTCCGCAACAATCTTCCAAACAGGATAATCAATAAATCATGCAACCAATGACTAGTGCACAAAAACTTGATTGTCAGAAGAGAGACTCAAAAACTGTGCAATGGGACTTCACAAGAAAGAAATGACTTCCAGCTAGATGAGTCTGGGGCTGGTAGAGGGTGTAGGGCAAGCAGCTGCCCTTCCAGCTTCATATCCACCACTTCTACTTCCTAGATATGAAGGCAGGATTTCATTTTTAGGGTCTTCGCCATGATGGCAAAAGCACAGGGTCTGTGCTCAGCTTCTATTTAATTATTTAATTATTTATTCCAGGAGGAAAAAAGAAGCTACTTTAAAAGCAACTTCTAAATAAAAAATAGGTATAATGTTTTATTAACTACGAACCAAGCATAAAATTACTGTCGTTCTACATAAATCATTGTCATTTCGTCTGTAGCCCCCCAAATCTGTTAGAGATTATTTATTATTCCCATTTCACAGACACAAAGCGGAGGATTAGAGACTCCCCCATGATGGGTGGCAGATCTGAGGATTTAAAGGCAGGCAGGCAGGCAATGCCAGGGGCCACATCTTTAACCACGATGCTATACTGCCTATAAACACCTTGTGACCCCCAAAGAATCATTATTCTCCCGACATGCATCACAAATTTCTACTTCAACAACTTTACGTGTGCAAATGGAATTACTTTCTTCCTCTTCTCCACTGGCTGATAGATGTCCATACTTTGAAACTCACGGCAGGGAAAAAGAAGACTATTTAGACTGTGGCTCCACCAGCCCAGAAGAGGCCGGCCCATTATTTTGGACTCTGTCCCTTTCTTTCTGTCCATCCTACCTGTCATCTCTCCATCTGTCCTCTCCCCTCCGTCTCCTACAGCCACTGCCTTAACTCAGCCCTCATCTGTCTTCTGGACTAGGAACCCTGATTCTATATTTAGTCCTGTTTCCTTCAAACGTAGTCTCTCTCATCATTCTAAACGAGCTTTTTCAGAAAGGTCTATCTCTCCAGCCACTCCTTTTTTGCGTTAAGTTCCTTTAATGGGTTCCCCACTTCCCAGAGCAAGGTTACCCTGGTGCATGGATTAAATATTCAGATTCCCAGGACCTCCGGTGGAGATCCTAAATTCTGTACGGGTGGAGGTCTGCCTGGGAATGTGTATCTACATGCCCCTTAGGAGCTACTTATCACCAGGAAAGTTTGGTAAACAGTGCTCCACCGGATTAAGTATAAGCTTCTTAGCGTGGTAAACAAGGATCTTCACTTACCGCCCCTACCGGCCTCTCCAGCCACCTTTTCTCCCCATGCATTCTCTCACGCAAAAAGCAATGCGGGCCTGCCCAGGCTCCAAACGCACCCTGTTGCTTCACACTTCCGGGACTCCGCATTGGCTGCCCCAGCTGGTCCCCATAACCTCCCTATCTTGCTCACTTGAAACACCTGCTGAAGGCCATTAGAACCTTTCAAAACCTCCCCACTTCTGTGAAGCCTTCCGCAGGCACTTCCAACAGAATTAATTACTCGCTCTTCTGGAACGCCTTACAACTTGTATGTTACACGCACTATTAGTAGCAGGTACATTTATCTGTTTACATTTCTGAGTTACTAATGAGCACAAAGAGAAGAGGGGCCACATCTTACTTGCTTTGTATCTCCAGCAGCTAGGGCAGTGCTTGGCACTAATTGTAGGGTCAATAAATGTTGAAGGAAGAGAATATTCCTGGGGGTGCCACCATTAGTCCGTTGCCAACCTCGACTTTTTTTTTTTTAAAGGTTTTATCCATTTATTTGACACAGAGAAAGAGCACAAATATGGGGGAGCAGCAGAGGGAGAGGGAGAAGCAGGCCTCCCCCGCTGCCCCCCGCTGAGCAGGGAGCCCGATGGGGGACTCGATCTCAGGACCCTGGGATCATGACCCGAGCAGAAGGCAGACGCTTAACTGACTGCGCCGCCCGGGCACCCACCAACCTCGACTTTTAAAAGGCCAGTGTTTCATTGAGTCCTCACAACCAACCTGTGAGTTCGTTATTATTCCCATTTTACAAGTGAAGAAACCAACATGGAGGAAGATGGCTACTTCCAAGCGGCAGGGCAGAGATCAACGTTCAGAGCTACCTGCTTCCAGAGCTGACATTCTCTCTACACCACGCACTCCTCCAGGCCAACAAGACTTCCTCCATTGACTATCTGCCTTGCATAAGAGTTATTTTTATACTTGACAGGGTGCCTCCTGCCTCCTAGGAGATGGTCAATTATTGAAGGCAAGGATCCTTACAATTTTCATATTTTTATTCCCAGGGTGTCTTGCTCAACGAAGAGCTTCGTACAGTGAATTTAAGCGGCATACATTTAGAAGAGGTCTTGCGAGAGTAAGAGCTTCCTGCCTCCAGACAGGTGTGTGTACCTACACAGTAGACCGAGTGCCCAACCCTCTGTCATAAAAGGACACCAGCCAGGTAAATGCAATAGGCTTCCGATAATCTCTGACTTATCAAGTTTTGTTCATCATTCACATTTAGTACATAGAAATTTCGGAGGTTTTATTTTAGCGGATGGCATTTATTACAAATGTGAGTTGGAAGAAGAAATATGAAATTTTACACTCCTAGTCTACTTTTGTAAATCTTCAATCCTAAGAAAAAAATGAATGTTTGGTTCTGAGGCAACAGTAACATCTCTAACTGGTAGCGAGGGTTAGGGAATCAGTGTTTTGCTTCAGCAAATATTCTGACTAAAGGGTAGTCAGCTACATCTTGTATAAATTATCAGTCTAAAAATCATTAGAACCCAGCAAAATACACTTAACTTTAAAATTCTCCTGAAAATTATTTAGACTTTTTGGAATGATTTGGAATACATTTCAGGAGAGGGTATGGTATCAGCCACTGTACTGATTATTATGTATTATTCTACTTGTGAAGTAGAGAAATTCCAACTGAGTGGTTCTAATTGATTAGATAATGGAGAAGTTGCTCTGTGTTTACAAAATACACCTCATTCTTAGCTAACTGAACAGTCATCTGATATTAATATACCACAACTTAGGTGTCCTACTCCCAAACTGTAACATTCTCCCATCCTCAGAAAATAAATTCTAAAGCCTAGTTATTTTCTCGATGAACCGAGAAGAAAAAAAAAACCTCTCCTGTTAAAAAAAAAAAAAAGCAAGAAACAAAAAATATTATCTCACTATGTATTACTAGCCTGTAAAATCAAGGAAATAAAAATACATTACACCCCAATTACAAACAAACAAAACTTTGCAGCCTTTCTCTCTCTGTTTAAAGATAAAATGTACAAATAAGAAGTAAGATCCATGAATGTAAACATTAGATTCCTGGAGCTTGAAGTGAGTATCGCATAATGTATAGAATTGTCCATTCATTGCGTCCTACACCTGAAACTAATGTAACATTGTATGCCAACTACACTTCAATAAGAAAATAAAATCAAAGATCATCTCCTTCAGTCCTATTTTACAGATAAGCAGAAGTCCAAAAACAGTAAGGGACTCATCCAAGGCCACAGAGCTAATGAGTGTTAGCATAAGATGGGGACAGCAGGGGTAAAGGAACTCACAATCACTGTTTCCAGCCAATGTTATATGCTTGACACATGGACTCTCACTTAATATAATCTTGAGGTGAAGTAGTTTTCCCCCCACCTTGCAGATGGAGAAACTGAATCTAGCAGATACTGAGTAAAACCGGGAATTGAGCCCATGTCTCTCTGCCTCTGAACTCTGCCCTTTTCAGGATAACCCTGACCTTAGAGCAGAGGCCTCTTAACCCACAGTCCAAGATTCTAGAAAGAACTCAAGCAGACGAAAAAGCGCTCACTACCAGGTTTTCCTTGCATCCTCCAAAATAATTACACTTGCTCAAAAGCAAACTACGAAAAAACTGGGCGACATATGTAGAAAATCAACAAAAGCATGTGGGGCCTAAAACTCAAGAATTACTTCCAGACTCTTTACCTGTGTGTGAAGACCAATGACTTCCCCCAAGGTCAATCTCATCCTAAACAAGGAGTACAAGCAAAATGGACCCTGAGTTAATCATGGGAAGCTATTCACCACATTAAGCAATTTCCCTTATTAGGTTTGCCATTACATTAAAAGACCTATCTATACACTTACTTTTGTAAAGATAAATAATACAATGAAAGGAAATGCCACCTCCAAATTCTGACTATATGTGCATAATTTAAGACAACATTAAGAACAAATAAGACAAATCCTATTTTAGGTATTATATCAAAATACTACTTAGAATAAGAATCTATAATTTAAGAATGTACCTATAACCAAAAGATTTCTAAGTTTGAGTTGAGGGTCCATTGGCTTACCTAAGGCATTTTTGTATACAACAAAATTTCAGTAAAAGAAAACAATTTTTATTATCACTTAAGGAAGCAATAGGGTTTGATCAAATGTATCAATATATTCAAAATAGCTCATTTATGTTCAGGTACACATCACAGAGTCAATAAGAACAAGGATTTGATTAATGTGTCCACCTTAAAAAAAGAAAAAAAAAAAACAAAATCTGTGGATTTGTTTATTGATTCAAAAGCGGGCCTACTATTGCTAGACAGCTGAATAAATGATAATCCCTACAATGGAAAAGCAGAGAAAGAAAACCAGGAACCAAATAATTATAACATAAACTGTGAAAGATGCTACGATGGAATTAGAAAGTGCCAGTGGGGCGCAGAGAAGGGGACATTGGCCCATACCTGGGCAAATCAGGAAGGCTTCATGGAGAAGTTGATATCAGAATTGGATTTTCATCGGTAAGAATTCCCTAGGCAGAAGAGAGGCAGGGACGCACTTTCTCTGTTTCCCCTCCGTTATTTCCCTTTTCAAGACCTGGCTTTTTGGCCAGCTGAGGGACCTTACTGCTGGATACAGAAGGGATACTAAAATGGCTTCCTTTCATTTTAATGAGGAACTAGACTTTAGTGAAGTCTCATAGTTGTTTTCTTGCTGCTCATTAGAAAGGGCGTGAATAGTTCAAAACTACTGAGGGATAAATTTGGTAGATGGAAATGGTTTCTATTATTGTCTGCTGTGACATCAAAATATTTCTAAAGGCCAAAATAAAAACAAATGTCAACATAGGAGGATGAATTCTCCCACTAATCACACCTCCCCCTCCTTCACCCCCCTCCCAAAACAAGATGAATTTCAAGAAACTCTCCGAGGGTAGAAATATAAGAAAGAAGGAGGAAGGCTGAAAAATAACATGGCATCATTACAGACTATTCTTCTAAAGCAAAGTAAAGACAATGAGGGGAAAAATAGAACACGTGTATTACAATGTATAGCACCATACGGCTGTGTTTGATGCTCTGGAGGGCTTCAACAAGTACTGTTCAGCCAAAAATCAATTGAAAAATCAGCATGATAACAGAGCATGAGTTGCCCTATAATAGCCTTAAGACCCCCAAGGCTATACAAGTCCCTTTCATCTGCCACACTGAACTGACTCAAGGGGAACCTCACTTCCCCTCCCCGAGTACTATGCCTAGCTGTATTTCTAACCTACTCTTTTACCCTCCCTGAGAAAGGGGAGCTGACAAGGGCCAATGATGATTTAAAGTGTCTTTTAAGATTTTTTTTTTTCCTTTCTGCCTTATTCTTTATCTTTTCTTGATATTTGCACTCCGATTCGGTCGATAGTATTAGTCACAGGACTATTTCCACAATATGAAATGGTCAGGCATAATCTCTGAATAACCTCATAATAATACTGTTTTTTAAATGCCTTAACTAACAGACATTAAACTGCCCCTTAATAAAAATCAGAGTTCAGGCTTATGCAAATGTGGCATGTAAGCAATTCACAGCATTGTTATAAATATACATATACAGTTCATTCCAAGATTTCATCTCAATATTTCTTCAATCACTTCCTCACAATGTCTGGTTTGTTCAATTTATATTTCTACTTGGCATTTGGTGCAAACCCCCAAAGATAAGATACATCTGTCCCTTAGTCACAAATCTTGGCATTTTTACCTTAACTCAATCGTGAAATGATTGGTTGAATATTACCTTGCTTATTAACAGGATTTCCTCGTAATAAAACATTTTATTTCCAAACTTTTGAATGTGACATGAGATGTACCAACTCAGTGGTGACATATCACGGCTTAAGGAGGACATATAAACACCCTGATAGGTGTGAGGGAAGGAAAAGCTAATTGGAAGTCAGCTTCCCTGTGATTATCAGCTTGTTTATGGGGAGGGAGGACTCCTCTGAATGGCACTGTAAATTCATCCCTGATTATGGCGTTCAAACCAGAGTTCAATTCCACAAGCTCCCCGAGAACCCCCCACCCAATCCATTTTGTTTAGTTACAAAGGGTTGTGCACTGTTTTCAGAGAATGACAGTTTTTCCTGCTTTGATTTTCTCCAGTTTCAAGAAAAATTAATCAGTTGTGCAAGCCAGTTGTCAGATTTCACTTCCCTCATGGCAGAAAGCACACATATTCATTGTCTGCTATAAGAATAAATTTTAGTAATTTTTTCCCCATGTCAATATGAATATTAGACTGACCCAATTAATATGAAATTCTTCTTTGCTGCTGGAACAGACAGTGCTGCAGAAAGAGCCATTTGCACAACCTGTTCATGATTATGGGCCATAAGGACACAAAGATGGCACACACATTTGTGGACCATCTGAATTCTTATACGGAGAGGGGAGGGGGAGGGGGGAGCGGCATGACGTTAGCGTGACTGTCGTGGGTCATGTCTTTTAATCCGTAGTATTGGACATGTAACACAGCAACAAGAGCTGATCATTTTGTTTAATCACCTTCTGGATCTTTGCCAGATGGTCTCTATTGAGAGCGCTGCAAACAGAGAGAGATGAACTGCATCTAACACGCCACCAGAGCTTTCCCGTAAATGTCTGAGAACTGATTCCAACAAGAATTTAGTCTCAGAGCAGAAAGGGATACATTTAAAAACTATGTGCATTAACTATACTTTTCCCCATAGAATCCTCACTTGGCATGAATAATTTACCCACTCTTATGCTAATGGGATCATGAAAGTATCCCTCTGTCTTTAGTGCAGCTATTCTCAGCTTTCAGTAATTACCCCACCCAGTGAAAATAACATGGCTTCTGCATTGAACGGCAGACTAGTACCTGACAATTAGAAAGATCATGGCTGACAGTGGAAGGGTCCAGAGCTGGACAGAGAAACCCTTGTGGCCCACAGAGGAGTAACGCTGGCCATGGGGGAGGCGAGCAAGGGGGAAAGGGTGAGAAGAAATATTTTCCATTGTCGAGCTCTGCGTTCTCTGACTTATTACCAAGATTTTACTTAAATAAAAATATGTTCCCCTTTACATCACTACGTGTAAAAGACGCTCATGACAAGTTCTGAAGAAAAAAAATAAATAATATCCAAGTAGAAGAACTAGAAGAGTTATCTTTACAGCACATCTGCATTAAGTATATATTTTATCAGAATTGTTTAAAATCTAAATAGTGGAAAATCCTCTGCATTTTGCTTTTTGGAGGGAAAAAGTATTACCAAAAATTAAAAAAAAAAAAAAAGAAGAAGAAGAAGAAGTAGAAAGAAAGAAAGAGAAAGAAAAACTCATTTTCGACCTCTGTCCACAAAACTCCATGTTAGGTAGTTCACTGTGTAAAAATTATCAGGCTAAAACATCTGGGAAAGAAAGCTATGAAACAGCAGGGAACGTGGCTGGTTTATTGTTTATCTTTTGTTTATGAGGCAGTATTCAAGTTTAATTACTACTCTAAATTAAACTCTAACTGGCATCAGGAGACATCCCTTTACATGACTAAGTTAAAAAAAATCTAGAAATACCAACTCTGGGTTTTTCAAGTAAGTTGATACATATAGGAAGAAATTACTCAAAATTAACAGCAATTATAGAAAGCCTTTTAAGCATTTATGGGCACTATTACATGCTCCTAGAGCATTTATTTATTAGAAGAGTTTAATTTTATTTCTAATGGTTACTATTCTAAAAAGTCCCAAGAAAATCAACAGAAATTATTTGGATGTTTGCTGATTGCTAAAGGATGGTATTCTTTTGACTTCATTGGGGGGGGGGGGGCGGAGCGGCAAGGAAAAAAATGCAACATAAATATTCTATATACAACAGCTTCTTCTGTGGGAATGTATAATTATCAATTATATTCTCAGAGAATTTTTTTTTGATACAATTAGGAAGACAGGAAGGAAAAGAAATGGCATTTACTTATCATAACAGTGAGTGACCAGTTTTGGATGAACTTAGCTCTAGGAAAAATAAAAGTTAAAAGCAACTAGCAAAAGATTATGCCAGATGGCATCTGTCATATTGTATTTAGGGTTATTTTAAAGAAATTGCCGCCACTATGAAAACATTCCATTGACGGAGTTTTCCTAGACTGAATAAGAAATCCCAGTAGAACATATTCAGGATCCACCGTAGGTAGGGTGGAGGTTTTTCTCCCTCCTTTAAATGTATAATTGGAATATTCTGGTGGGGGAGAAATCTATTTCATACCGATAGCATGCATTATAAACTCAAAAGTATACTACTATTTTAGATGCTTGCTGACCTATAAACACACTCAATATAAAGGGGTATTTTTAGATTTCAACACCATGACTGGTAAAGAACTGTATAATACATAAATAAATATCTAGCTATAAAATAATAGTCTTATTGCCTGGATCATAGTTGGGGACATCAGTGGAAGGGTTTGGTAAGTGGCAGAGTTGAGGGGAATTATGCTGGCTTGTGCAGCCTTGTGTCCTGAAAGATTAGAGACATATAGATGCTAGTATGCTAATGTATTTAGGTTAAACTGGGTCTGGCAACAGTATGGTTAACGTGTGTGTGGTGTGCAGTGTGAGCTCAGCAGTTACTGGGCCAACTGTCTCGGTATTTCTGGGAATCCTGCCTATTCACAGTGCAGGGATTGTTCAATTGCTGCAAAATGTACAAAATGAATTTTACAAAAATGAATTGTAAGGAAGGCCCCATTACAACGATTTTACAGCAAAGATGTCAACATCAATTTTTCTTTCATGCATAGCTAATGATTAAAACAGCATATTCCATTTGCCTAAGACAATTTATTTCATATTGGCACATCAAAATATTGAAATACAAAGTTATCTTTACTCTACCCTTTTTATTCATTGCTGCTGAACCCATACCATTGTTCAAACCAGGAAAAATAAAACAAACTTGGCACGAAATACTTAAAACAAAGGCTCATCAATATTCTCCAATTTGTCAACATCTCAATTACAGCACTGGAAAAAATGTAAATTTCATGTGCTCTAAACACTGAGGGGTCTATTCTCTTGCCAATTCACATGCGTAACTCCCATCAGCGTTAATGGGAGTTACACAAACCCATCAATAATAATAATACTTTGTACATATATTGTGCCTTTCATCTAAGGCTCTCAAAGTGCTCTATGAACAAGGGGGCTGCTTCCTAGTCTTTACTCTGGCAAAATACACAATGAAATACAAAGCAGCTTTTGACTCAGCAGGTACAGAATTAGGGACCCCAAGCCTTATTATCAAGCCCCATTTTACTGATGGGAAGCCAGACACAAAGAGGGCCAGTTACTGCCCCAGAGTCCCCAGTCTGTACCCTAATTCTATCCCTGAAAAACCAGATTTCTTTCTTCATTCTGATGTGACTAACAAGACAAACTCCCTCCCTTTGGCTGCTTTTAGCAAAAGAAATCAGAGTGAATGAAAATCTGGTTCATATTTATATAGTTTACTGCTACGCATGTGCTGTTTGAAAGACATAGTAAAGTCAGGTTTTACATTTTACCAAGTTTGTTTCTTACAATATTTCTAAAATTTGATTTTTTTCCCTCTATTTGGTTTGTTGTACAAACACTAGAGAGGAAAAGATGACCTTTCACCTGTGTAACTATAGCTCTTTCACTATCAAGTCATAAAATGAGGTATTTTTAGGTTCCAAAGTAAAGATGTGTATGAACCATTTTAGTACAGATATTCACAAAAAATATAAAGCAACATAAATGCATGTATTGTTTTATAGCATATGGCTATTAAAGTTTAATTTAAAATGTGTATGAAAACATTGTATTTAGTACAATTCATCCCTATTTTTTCTGTTTATCATAATTTGTTTTGAAACTGAGTCGTTTTACAGTTTTCCATATGCCTGTTGTGCTAATAAATTCTGAATACACAAGAAAACTCTTTTCTAAACTACGAACTTGGTTTCCAGTGAAACATTATAATATATTTAATACGAGGAACATAAATTTCCCTCCTAGGTTTCCCATTATACAGCAACCCTAAGATTTAACCTAGGATAAGCATATGTGATTTCAGTCAATATCTCTGTTGACTTTGCCCTGAAGCAGATAATTAATCTTTCCCACAGAAAGCTACTCTGGACAATTCAGTGGGCCAAATTTCAAAATACCTTAAATACACGTTTAAAAGACTAACATAGGCCTGAGTATGACAAAATGCATCAAGCCCGGCCTTCAAATTTAGTCTGCTGTAACAAACAGAATACCCTCCAACATGTGTTTGGGGACCACTGATGTGGTAAGCCAGGTAGGAAATTCTCCACGCCACAACTTATTCCTTATTTTATAGGAATCATAACTTGTTTTTGTCCCTCACACTTTCATACAGTAAAATGACTGACTTCCTAGTGCTCGTACACATAAGCCGCCATGTCCATTCTTTAATCCCACGGAGATATGATAAAAGGGACAAAATCCTGCAGGGATCAAATCCTTCAACATGGGATAAGTGGGTGCAGCTACCCACAACATAGAGGTTTATGGGCCTCGCTTTTACCCAGTGTATCCATCTCAGAACTTTTCTCTTTTTCTGACCAAAAACAACAACAAAACAAAACTAACCGAAATGATAAAACTCCACGCCTTGCCTGTTGCCGCGACAATTCCCAGCTCCAAACCCCAGGGTCTTCTCGCTCCCCCTCCCCTTCTCTCGGGTCCTTTCCTGCTATCTCCCTTGCCATAACTCAACCAACCCAACAGAACCAGGCAGTTTTAAATTTCAGTTGGGACCTTCGTGACCTGTTAATGAATCTACAGAGAGGAGAAAAACTCACAGTGTTGAGTTATGCCTGGTGTTGCTAGCTGACTTGGAGTCAGAAATGCTTGAAGCGTTAACGTAATTGCAAGAATGTGAAAAATGAAGCGCTGGGCTCCTGAGCAAAGTGAAAGGTCAAAGCGAGCCTCACACACAACAAGTCTTTGGAAGATAGCCTCATTAGACCATTAAGTCTGCTTCTCTTTTCCCCCCTCTTTTGTCCAATGGTTAGGGTGTTTTGTTTTTATTAATAGATACATTTCACCCTTTGTGTTATAGCAGTTAGGGGTGGTAGGGAAGGTGGACTCATTCAAAGCTTCCCAGATTTAACCACCCTGAGAAGTCCATCGCCGTGACATGGAACCACACTGCACTGCAGATCCACAGGATTCATGTACACGCCATCTCCAAAATGCCTTCCAGTTTGGTTTTCTTATGTACAATCTAACTGGTCTAATAAAGACAGCAGATAAGCCTAAATAGATCCAACTGACAAGTCCTTCCACAATTTACCATCCGATAGTTTTCATTTCTGTATCAGTCGCAAATAACCCAGATTCTAATTTGGACCTATTCACAGTGAATGGCATCTTAGAAGACAAGTTTCTTCCTATACTCTTCTAGAATACTAGTAATCCAAAATCTGTGGCCAGAAACTTGGAGAAGTCAAGGCACTCACCCTACAAAGTCAAGGCACTCACCCTACATCAACCACCTTCTTTTAAATGGCATATATGACTACAGCTCAGGCTGTTAAACTGTCCTCCACTTGGAAGAGTGTCTAATGCTTAAATACTGTGGCCATAAACACAGTCATAATAGAGATGAAATAGACCTAGGAGATCAGACACCATCTAATGTAAAATATTAAAAAGTAAAATCTATACACTTTCCTGGCCTATATTCATTCAATAATGCATCTTCCCTTAAATTATCATTTTAGCTATAGAAGAGTCATCCCTACCAATGTATAATTACTCTCTGTGCAATAGGTGAGTTTTAAATCGTAAAATTTATTCTAAATTACGCGAGGCTTCCTGTCATCAGCCATTGACGTCCCCCTTGCCCTCTGATTATTCTAATTTTTAGGATTTGTGACAAAAGTCACCATGTCAGCTGACTGGAAATGGGGACAAATAACCTAAGAACTTCAAAATCCATCTTCCCAAGATAAAATTCCATATAAAATTCACACAGTACTTCTAGAGTTCATAAGAACAGATTTTGGCATTTTATGTGCTTTCGAGGCATCACTGCTTGATTACAGAGAACTCCTACAGTTGATATTACAAACAAAATATCCTGCTTATAGAATAATTCAAACTAGTGCAATAATAGCAGCAAAGTAAGCCTGTCATTCTATTTACTCATACACAGAAGTAAAGTGTAGATAACCAAATTTGTAAAAGAATTGGCAGAACTAATCAATTGTTATTGTAATGTCTACTTAAAGATTAGACATCTCACTCTGACTTTTTTTTTTTTTTAAAGTAATGTAAGTTGAGAGGAAATACTAACGTAGCAGCTCTCTAACCTGCCACTCTCCTGTTTACAGGAGATGTACCGATATTATAAAATACTGAAGTTATTTTAGTTATGTCTACTTTGTACAAGGACAATGCTTGACCTTTTACCTTGTTCACTGCTGTTGTCTCCACTCTGTGAAGCATGGCCCCCACTGGAGGGCCCCGGGGTGCCTGCTGAGTGGGTGGAGGTTGCATCATCGTGATCTCGCCAGGATGCAGGATTCTGATGTCAGGATGCCAAGAGATTTTTCCACAGTTACCATTTCAGCCATAAATGAAGAAACAAGAGGAAAGGTGCAGAGGGAGACAAAAAATGTATACATATTAGTATTTGTGGAACTAGGCATATAAAGATGCCATACTACGGTACGTTGTCTTTTCAGTGATTGGTACCAAAAGTAAGAAAAGATGCTCCAGAATCTTGATGAGGTGATGGTTAGTTACATCAGTGTCTACATGTGTTTAAACTAATTGAAACAGACACTTAAAAGGGGTGCATTGCATTATATACAAATTATACCTCAATGAAGTTAATTTCTAAAGTTAGGGAAAAAAGCTTTTTACAAATCTAGAAGTCATTTCTACTCTTGCTGTCTTAATTGGGGCATACTCTTCCAAGAAAGAGGCCAATACTCTTGGATACTAATTACAGAACATCTACAAAACTCAATGACTCCCTTAAAAAAAAAGAAAAGAAAAGAAAAGAAAAGAAAAGAAAAGAAAAGAAAAGAAAAGAAAAAACCACAGATCCAGGAAAGTACGGGGCAGCCCTTTGCGTCTTTCAGGTGCACTGACCTAGTCCAACCTGAATGAACTCCGAAAATTACCAACTGATTATACAACCAACAGACGGAGTGATATCAATGAACAAAATGAAGCAACTATGAACAGTCAGCCATCTGGTAAACTGGACGGGACTTCCACATGAGCTCCACGGAAGCTCTCAATTCACAGGGCGGTGCTTTTTTCCTGGAAGTACGACTTGTTTCAGAGGACATGCGGGGCAAACTGAGAAATTATAGCTCATGCTATGCTCAGTGTATTCTTCTCCTGTTCCTCCTCCCCTTTCCTGATCATTCCCAATCCCCTGCTGTTGCTTAAAGGAAAACAGGAATTCTAATGTACAGGAAGGACTTTATCAGCACCACATGAAGGCAGGCAAGAGATGGAATTTCCTCTGGCAGAAACGGGGAATAGGAACTGCACATGAAACAGACCAGCCTTAAGGCCAGAACTGTACACTTGTCACCTGCATGTGATGACTTCAACTAGAGCCCAAAGATCTCCTGGCAAGCAAATTCTTATGGGGGGTGGGGCAGGGAGATTCTTTGGGGGCAAAATGAAATAACAATATCAATCTCTCAAAGTACACGATTTCTTCTCACAAGAATTGGTAAATAAGGATTCAGACATGCCTATGGGCAACATGCAAACATCGTGACCATCTGAAAGCAATCTTGCCATGTTGTCATTATATATAGTTTATCCAGAAAAAAAAAAAAAAGTCTTTCATTTTCTTCTACATCAACTCTATTGTATATATAGTATATAAAATTTTATCAAAATAAAATCAAGAAACCATGGTGAGACAAAATAAGGGACTATTCTTATTTGGAACAACAACAACAACAACCAAAAACAACCTTTTTTTCTCCCCCCTCTACAGGGTCTGCTACAAACTGACTACAAATTAGTATCTAGCATTTTTGAGAGATGACGAAATGACCCAAAGCTCTATAGATCAGTAATATCTATACCAAATAATGCCATCAGGCTAGCAACTGATTCAAAGGGAAAACCCGAAGCAGAAATCCTGTGACTCTAAATAGAGCACAGGTTTAGATCTCTAAAGGTTATGTTTTAGAAAGGAGATTAGGGAACGAGTCGAATAAAATGAAAATCAAGGTTCTGGGCTGCCCCTATTAAGACAAAGTCATGCCTGTGATTTCTCTTTTTATCTAAGTTAGAAACCACTCCAAGAGTTTCAAGCTAAAGGCAAACAGAATACAGGGGCTCTTCAAGCTTTGCAGCCTCTTTGCATCAGCTGTTTGCCGGATGGTAATCAGATAAAGAGCTAGAAGAATTACGTGAAAGAAAGGAAAGAAAGGAAAGGAAGAAAGGAAAGGAAGGAAGAAAGAAAGAAAGAAAGGAAGGAAGGAAGGAAGGAAGGAAGGAAGGAAGGAAGGAAGGAAGGAAGGAAGGAAGAAAGAAAGAAAGAAAGAAAGAAAGAAAGAAAGAAAGAAAGAAAGAAAGAAAGAAAGAAAGAAAGAAAAGAAGGAAGGAAGGATGGATAGCATGGCATGAGTTTAGTCCTACAATAACACTGGCTAGAGCCTTCTTTCAGAAAATGAAATAACTGAACCACATTCACCTAGGCTAAACTTTTCAGTGTATACAGCAAGTGATGTTAATTTTATGCACTGCAGGCTTTTTATTAAGCAGGCTGCTATAAAAGCTCCTTACCCCTCATGAAAATTACAATAATTAACTACTAACATCTCAACTATGTTTTAAGGTAAATGTCATCCAACAACTATTATATCATCATTCAAATGAAGCAAGTCTTTCTATTTGGGCACTAGAGTGACTTGAAGCGACTGCTCAAAAGGACTTCTTGCAACTGAAAATACTGGTTTGTCCCTCTCAGTCAAACCTGTACTGAGTTTTTAAAGACAGACCTCATTAATTTACAATTTAGTGTACCTCTTTCAGTGGTTTTCTGGAGCGGGGAGGTTCTAAAGTAAAGGGGTGAAAAATAAGCCACATAAGCAAATATTACTTTAAAAGCAACTGATTCCTCTAAGTGAGTTGGATCTTTGGTTTTCAGCCCAGTCCTAAAATTTGCTCCTGTTCACTATTTAACATACCATTCCCCTGTCTCTTCTCTCTTCTCCACATCCTCAAAAATGCTGTCCCCAACAAGTGTCATAAGATGTTTATTTCCACAGAGTGTCCCAATTATGACCTTGTTTGAGAGATTGACACAAATTAAGGAGTAACCATGGCATTCATCTAACTTGAAAGTAGGAAAAACAGATGGATCTCTCTGGGGCTTCAGGGCTGAGGAGTTACCCCAAAGTTGTTCCTATCCAGCTAGACCATGGTGACTCGATCATATACAAAGACAAATGCTGATAATCTGGTCAATAAAAAATTGCTACCTTCTTGGTCATAAAAAATTACAACCTACGTGTGTAGATAAAATATAATCCCTTACCCATAACACTGGGTTTTTTTTCTTAGACTGAAATATTTGTTTGTATCACAACCTCTTTCTTCTTCTTCTTTTTTTTTCCCCCTCCCTAAATAGTTTCCAAGTTTACATCCTTCAAGAATAACTGCCTGGCTTTCTGCCAAATTATATGCAGAAGTTTAGTGTATCTTGAAACCAAAGTGGCGTATGACAGCATGTGCAACACATGATGTATGTAGAAAATAAAGAGAAATGCTCTCCGAGTGCATGTGTGTGGGTGAGCACTCAGGTAGATGCACTGCACTCTATATGTCCTGTTCTTCAACCCAAGTATCCTGAAGACACCCGAGGGCAAGGAGTGAACATGTTTCTATTCCCAGTGGCTTTAATAATTGGGAGTCAAATATGGTACTCTTCTTGCTCTTACGTAATTGCATTAAAGAGCAGTGTTAGCAGGAGAAAAGCAGTGAATACTGAGTGGAACACAATAGAAGGAGATGGAAAATAGATACAAGAAGCTAGGTCTCCAGGGGCAGTATTTTCTATTTGCTGGGCTACAGACTCACAGCTGATAATGCAAGTTGTAATTAATATAAAAGCATGAGACAAGATGGGGAGAGCTTGTAGTGGTGAGGCCACAGGAGATCATTCTGCTGCTCTCCTCTGTTTCTCATTTACACACAGCTTTCCCTAGAAAACACAATTCTGCCAGTGTTTTCTCCCTTGAAATTAAAAAAAAAAAATGATTTAGCACCATCATTGAATTTTGCTAAATCTAGGAAAGAGCACAGATAGGAAAGGAGTCTCTGGGCATAGCAAGCAAAACATATGCAAGCCTCTTTTGTTGAGGTTGCAGATATGGTGGAAATTGTAACATTTTACACCCCTATGGCATTTCTGTGGGGACCTGCCCATAGGAAAATAGTAAGTCCTGGTGAATTGGTGGTATTGCCCTGTTTAAATGATTCCACAAAGCTCATGGTTCTTCCATTGCAAAAAGACAATGGAGGAAAATGTAGGCGCATTTCTAAATAAAAGCAAAACTGAGTGGAGAAGTAAAATGTACTAGGCTTCAAGAAGGAAAGAAAAAGCCATACTACACAAGTTCTATCTAAAACTCATCATAGACCCCAAGTGAAAAGATGATTCAATTGATGTGGTATAGGAGAGAGAGCACTAGATTTGAATTAAGATACTAGGGTGCCACCTCTAACAGATCATGTGGCCTTAAGCACATGAAGTGATGCACTTCATTTCCCTGGGACTTGCTTCCTCTAGCTCTTTAAAATTAAGAACTTAGGCAAGATAATCCCTAAGGTCACTTCTACTTCTTATTTCTATTATTAAAAAAATACTTTAAAATAAGCATTTGATTTTCTAGAACCTACACAACTAACATGTGATATATAACACCAAGCCAAAATTTTTATACGAACTTGAACAATACAGTAGACTAATTCAGAAAATGTGCTTGTAGGTAGAAAGCAATAGTAAACATATATAAAGATATTTTAACCACCAAATGAAGCATGCAAAACTAATCTGACTCGATATGTTTAAACAACAAAGGCAAGATATGCTTGCATTAGTACACATAATTAATAAGTAACATATTTCCTATGACTTTATGATGTTTTAGTTCCTAATTAACATTGTGCAGAAATTATTTTTTAAAATAAGATGAGGACTTCTATCATGAGGTATTCAAGCCTACAAAAGTTAAAAATGTTAATTGTATGGTTTGAAAAAATGTTGGAATTTCAACTTCATTATTCTAAAGTTGACATAAGAACTCAGGAGAACCATGCATGCTTTCAGAACATGGACTCACTCTTTAAAAATGTAAATAGAGCTGGGGTCTTTCCCTCATCTCCCTGCTTCCACCCTCTATTGAGCTTTGGGAATTAATATGTGAGTAACTCTCAAAGAAGTGGCAAGTACTCTTTGCAAATTCCAAAAATGAATTCCAAAAATTAAAAAGAAAAATGGATTCCTCTATTTAACTTTTAGAAAAAATAGAAATTTCTTGTTTTGTTGGTATACCATCACATTATAAAATGTCTCCTATAACTCTGAATTGTGTTGGGATATCCCATAACACATTCAGTCTGAAAAAAAAAGGAAATCAATTTTTAAAGTATCAAAATTTTAATCTGATAGTGAGTGTCAGTGGTTGTCAAGTGTTTGTTTAATTTCATCTCATCACAGTTACACTGAAAACATACTTCAACGGCACAAGTGAAGTGATTTAAATAATATAATTATTTTGAATGGGAAATTGACGGAGGAGCTATCGACCTTCGGAAGCTACACAACAGTAACAACAGAAAACCCATGACTCCCGCCATGTTGAGTTGGTGGAAAGAACTCAGAGGTAGAACTTTCCCGGAATGGGTCCCTGGAGACGTTGGATAACACACCACAAAGTCTAATCCTATCCTAGAACTTAAGAAACTATCTGATAAAAGAAATCATTTGTATTATTAATATTATTATCAAATTCCATTATTTCCCCCTTGATATCCTATAGACCAATCACTTAAACCTAACCCTCTCCTTGCTGCCTAATCCCTGCTGCTTTTCCAGGTACTAATAGATTTTACCTCTAGACACTTGCCTGTATTCTGTCAGGGACAAGGTTCTTAACCCATTTTTAGAAGCTGTACACAGATAAATAAACTTGACATATTCAGAGATGCAAAAGAGAACAACAGCATGTCTTCAGGTAATTACACAACATAGCAACATAGAAATTCTTTTTTTCTTTTATTAATCATATTATCAGAGCTAGTCAATTATAAGGCACCTGTCATTAACTATTAACAGATAAAGTTGTATTTTCTTCCCTTACTTCATCCAAAAAATTAATAAATAAGATGAGTTCCTTATGAACATTAATTAGGAATAATAACTGTATGCACTTCAGGCAAATAGAGCTTGGCTCAGAGAATGTATTTCAAACAGATATATTTCATTTATCTAACGTTGATCTAAAGATATGTTATATCTTTAAATGTAAATGTAAAGATATATTTTATTTGTCTGTACTAGATCTAAAATTATGTAAAGCAGAAAATGTGGATATCACCTATTATTTAGAAATACTATAGACTAGGAAAAGCATGAATATTCCACAAGAGTTTTCAAGTTGAAAGTTTTTTTTTGAAGAATTGGTTTCTTGACATGTTTATTTTAAACATAATAAATTTGAATGGGAAACTTAACACAAATTGCATCTGGAAAATAGAGTTCTATTTCCTTTCACCATCTTATTTTCTTCTTCCCAATATTCCAAAGAATACTGTAATAGTTGTTTCCCACCTATAACAATTACTCTCATGTTTAATAACATAAAATAAACTATGTTATAATACAAAAATGTAAGCATTCATTATGAATTTACTAAAAACAACAAAATAGGAGCCAGTGTTGCAAATTTTATTTTCTATTTAATTCCAAACTTCCTTCTATCATCATGCCCATCATGTAAATGTCGATAATAAATGAACGAGTTCAGTATCTTTAATGAATGTACCATACGAAAGGTTAGGACATCCTGGTTGTCTTTTTATCAATGTTGCATCAGATTATTTACATAAAATTACACAATGTGAAATCAGCATGACAACAGCCTGATTTACTGTGTAATCGTATATAAAACTCATTCTTAAAAGCCTGCCCAAAATACTTGCTTTCAAGATATTTGTAGCAATTACTTTCCTTCAGTTTTATTTTCAAATTTTTCCTATAATAGAAGTCTATTTTGGCACCTAATATTTTGTTCCTGACGCTTTTCTCTCTGCTTTCCACTATACAAAATTACGCACTTATTCTTTCTTTTCTCTTTCACTATCTCTCTCTCCTTGCCCGATCCTTCCTTAAACACACACACACACACACACACACACACAGTGCAGCTTGATACCACTTAATAAGTATAGAGGTGTCTGTGTTTTGGGGGTGTCAAACAGCTGTCACAAACTGTCACCTCCACAAGAGAAACCTTGGCACACAACAAATTAAACTACACTTCTTTTTTAGCTGTCATTATTCATAGCCAATAAGTTGAAATGCTCTCGGCATTTCATGTGCAAATAAAACCATGAGGAAGCGCAGTAGATCAGAATAGTGGGCCAACAGATAAAACAGAGAAAACAACACGCTGTCTCAGTCCTTCTGAAGTGGCTCATCATCACCCCTGCACCAGCGTGCACCAAATGAGATCCAGCCTGGGGCAATGTATTAAATATGCATATCAAAGCAAATGAAAAAATAAACCTGGAGATTCAAATTGGACACATTTACATGCTGAAAATGTCCCACTCATACCACTTTTCAGGTAGTAGGGGTATTTTACCCTTTTTTGCTGGGGCGGGGGGAGAGTGAAGGGAGGGTGTACTTGCAGAAGAGGCAGACACATAAAGAATTCATTTTGTAGGGGGATGCCTGGAAATGAATATAACCAATGTACCTCTGGTACAAAAATATCAAAAATGGTGAAAACTCTACAAGGTTTTCTCTCCCCTCCCGCATAAAATTCAAGTCTGCAGCAAATCTCGCCATTTCCCACTCGGTGTGCCTGGTGGAACAAATTAGTGCTTCCTTTCAAAACAAATAGCAGGGGGCTAAAGTAAAAATGTTATAGTTCAGATCTCTAGGAAATAAAAGGCTTTAAATTATGATGCCCAATGAGGTGGCAAGCCCTCATGGGTTCAAAATAAATCAGTTGTCATCTTTACTTGATTGGGGGCCTGAAGAGGAGCAACAAATGTTATATTTGACTCTTTTATCCAAAGCTGATGATTGTTAAATTATTAAAGCGCTATCCTCTTAGGTACCACTTCCTTTTTAAGTGTAATTTAAATATTACAATAGTTTCATGAATTGGCACCGTCTATCAGCCAATATTCTAAACAGCCGAGTTTATCTTCTCTCTTCTATGTAAACATCGGCATGTTCTAGTTACGTACATCCACTTGAAAAACAGTTGCCAAGAAACTATTCTAGAAAACCAAGTAGTCGAGACCCCTGGAAATGTCATGAGAAACGTTTTTTGGCTGCAGATAACTGTGAACCTCTCATCCTACAAACCATGTAACTAGATTCCTTCTCGTTCCCCCAACATTGCAGGCTGCATTTGAATTGAGAAACAGGAAGCAATGAAAATAAACAAATAAATTACAACAACAACAAATATTTCTAAGGGAGTGTCATGCCTTGTGGACAACAGCCACACATCATATAGCCACATATCAGCAAGTAAACTTTCCATAGCTGCTTGCTGCAACCTTTTGATTTCAGTTGATACACTCAAATACAAAAGAGCCCCTCAAAGTTCCCCCCATCATGATGGAAAAAGCCAAGAGAAAAGATAGCCATACGAGCTTTCAATGCCATAGTAGTTATTCTGTCTCAGAACTGGACAACCAAGACTGAGGTTTTCTTTCCTTTTTTTTTTTTTTTTTTTTTAACTTTTGTTCTTAGGCTGGCTTTCCATACAGTACAAAGGAACATAATTAAAATGTATGCCTGTATATTTTCAAAACTTTATTTTGGAGGGTGGGGGGAGATAAAGGCCCTCACAGAAGGTTTATTCTCAAGGCATCTCAACCCATTCCTCTTAACACCCAGGAATGGAGGGGAGAGCTGGTGGTAATGATAAAAACTGCCTTCAAGCCTCGAAACCTGTTTAACTCCACAAAGTGTTAAGTTAATATTTCAGCCAGCAAGTTATTAGACTGTAGCCTATATCACTTAGGTTGTAAGCTCAATTGAATATAATCTATAGACACCCTGTCCCCCGCCCCCCGCTTGAGTTCCTATAAATAAACTGCTGTTCACACCCACTCTTTAACCTCCCCACTCTTGTCTTTCCTACCAGCTGCAATCTTTCTTTGCTTCTTTTTCAAATTTTCAGTCTCACTACATATGCTTTTTTCTTTCTTTCTTTCTTCCTTCCTTTTTTTTTTTTTTTTTTTTTAAGCATCAGACTCCCTAAATCGGTTCCAAAACAGGATTAAAAACAGAGAATAGAAAGAAATCTCCCATCCTGGCCTGACATACACAGTCACTCCTTACTATACTCTGTCTTCATTCACCAACTGTTTAAGTGTTAAAATTCAACCACGAACCTATGGTTACTCAATCGCAATTCCCTTCAGCTTTCTGTAATACATTGTTAATAACTGTTTCATCAAAGTTACTGTCTTTTATTATGAAGATGCTTCAGGCACTTGGCAATAAGTCCATATACTGACAATAAGTTTCTATAGAGCAAGAGCTCAGAGAATTGTAATGTGTTCACTCCTTCTTTTATTTCTAATGCAATGCAAGATTGCCAATAATTCTCAGGATTGTCATCTCTGTGAGAGACTGGGAAACCGGCCCTTCCTCCCCGGTTCCTCTTGTCCTTCAGTTCTCTCTCTCCCCCACCCTGTCCAGCTAGCCGACTTGCCCCTCTGTCCAGGCTGCACTGATTACACAGAGCTGAGAAAGCAGAAAAGGCAGCAGTCACCATATCAAACAGACAATTTGCTAACACTCAAGCCACCAAATCCAGGAAACTTTACACATTAAGAGCACAAATCACTCTATCAACTCCCTGGTTTCTTTGGTTCTCCACATAAATAAGGAGAGGGGCCAGGAAAGGGCAAACGAAGATGAAGGGTATGGCAGAGGTAGTGACAAAGAGAGAAAAGACCCCCAAAGAGACCAGATCATTTAAAAAGAAAACTAAGTTTAAGCTTAGCTAAATGTTACAAGTTTTTTTTTTTTTTTAATGCTTTACCCAGTGGTCTCAAAAGAATGCCAAAGGGCTCTCAGACTTACATGGTCAGCGAGATTTGTAGAGGAGCCTGAAAGTTCTTCGTGATCTGACTTGGAGCTGCCGTCTCTTTCATCAATGACAAGGTCGATGGGCATTTTCCCCTTCAAACAGCTAATGTACCGATGGCAGAAGTTATCACACAGTTCGTGGACCTAAAAGGAGGGTCATGGTGGAGGGTTCAGCTCATATTGTTGTTGTTATTGTTTTGTTTCATTTTTAAAGGGGAAAAAGTCAGGTTGCAAGGTTACATTTGGAAAGAGCAACAGTGCAATGTCTTCCAAACTAACTCTAATTAATGGGTGTAATACTTGAAGGCAAGGAAACAATAGAGCAATTGTTGCAGCAGATATTATTCTCCAGAGACTTCCCTGAGCAACAAGTTAACAATAAAGAGAGAAGAAACAGGACTGGAAATAACTGGGCTCAGACTGGGAGTCCAAGGGGGAAAATCCGATTTGATAACATCAAAATGTTAGAACGCTGGAACTGGGAAAAGCATTGGCATTTGTGATCCAATAAGCTAAGAGTTTTGCATGTTTCCAGGGGACAGTAATTGAGCTGCAGAGCAATGTAAAGACACCCCAGCGAGGATGATTCCCTCTGCTTGCACCTAACACTCGCTCTGGTCTGAGGGCTAAGCTAATAGAGACGCAAGCAGGCTGAATGTCCAGTAACACAAATGGTTTGCTGCATTTCAAAATAATCCTGAATGCCTGGGGGGAAAGGCAGGAGGGGGTGGGATAGGGGAGCAGGCAGGGCTGTCCTAATTCACCCATCCTCTGAGCCCCTGGGTTGAGCAGCAATTCGAAGGAAGGACATGGTAACAAGTTTCTCAAAACCTCCAGGTGCTCAATCCCTCAGACTGGAGTTTTGTTAAAGACATCCCAACTCAACTAAGAAAGGAAAGTGGCTAAATCAAAATGGGGAGTGTCATTTCCTGCTTACCTTTTCTAACTCCAAAAGGTGAAACCTTAGTACTTGTATTGCTTGTATCATCTGAAAGAAAAGTTTAGAGTGTGAAGTTAGGCTCTGTGATTCAGAAGTCCTGAGTTGGGGCGGGGGGGGGGGGGGGGGGGGTGAGGGAATTGAGCTGGGGAGAAGAAGCCGGCAAGTGGCCAGGCAAAACCCACACATCAAGAAATCGTCAGAAAAACCAAGTGATTACTGATCATCTCTGCCTCATTGGCCACGGGGTAGGAATCTGACTCAATCTGAGCCGAAGCATCTAATATCTTTGCCCCCTGTGTTCACTAGGCTATTTGTAAGGACTGCTTTCCTAGGGCCAGGCCTTCTTTCTCCGCCTGAGTCTTTAACCGTCCCCTCTCTCGACCTCAGGCCAAATTAAAAAAAAAAAAAAAAATCCGCTTCTTCGGAGAGAGAAAGCTTTTTTGAACAGCATACCCTGCGAAATCCGTCCTTACTGAAGAAGGAAATACTCAAGATGAATGGTGAAGCAAGGCCTTTGAAAGCGGATTTAAGTACTTTTAATATTGAAATTGTGCAAATTAGCAAAAGAATCGCACCTAAAAGTGGCCTGCGCCCGCCTGCCCCGTACCTCCCTCCCCCCATCTCCCCGCCCGCCCTCCGCTGCTGCTGCGCCCGCGGTTACTTCCTTCGGGTGAGCTGCCGGGGGCTCGGCTGCCTACCCCGGCAAACAGAGGAAATAACTCACTTCTCGCAGCCTCGCTCCCGGGGCCGAGACCTGGGACTCACCCCCTGCTCACACTCTGGGCGCTGTGTCCTCGCCTGCTGCTCCCCGGCCTCCGCTTTCCCTGACGTCCATCCCACCCCTCACCTCCCATCGCCCTTGCGGGGGCTCTAAGCTGTTCCCTCTTCCTCCCTGTCGCTCTTGAGCTTCAAAAGAGGGCTCTGCTCCAACTCCCCGGAGCTCCAGGGGGAAAGTGGGTGCTTCTAGGCAAGGTGGGGGGTGGGGGGGAGCAGGCTGGGGAAAGGCAAGAAACGGTGAGCCTTACCAAATTGTCCAGCTCTGGATTTGAGGAAAAAAGTGGCTTTTCAGCGCGAACCTGTAAGAAGCAGGGAAAGTCAACATGAATGACCGCCCCAACTTAAAGGAAGAAAAACGCTGTCACGGACTAAACCGTCTGAGTGGGTACGGTGGAAGGGCAGTGGCGGAGAAGAGGAGAGGGGCTTTGGTAAAATACACGGAACAAACTAATGCCTTAAATTAGTGGGTTCGGTTGAAAAAGTACTGGGGCCTTCTACTCCTCGCCCCATTGAGGGGCACCTGGAACTGCTAAGCTGTTGCTGGGAACTCAGGGCCGTTCTCTGGGCCTGAGTACCCCCTCATCCAGCCGTCTAAGGGGCTGTGGCTCTCAGCCTCCCTCGCCTTAGCGCCCCGCGCGGACCGCCCCATGAGGCGCCCAGCTTCCTTCCCTCCCAGGCACTCTCTGGTCCCTCACAGCCCCCATCCCCAATACTTGTTCAAGTAGCTGCAGGCGGGGGAAAAGGCCAAGCCCCAGATTAGGAGCAGGTCAACTTTAATTCGAGGGTCGAGCCCCTGTATTCCTGGCTGGGGGGAAAAACAAACACCCATATTTATCTCCGCTTCCAATTCGCCTCCAGGCTCAGGGATGGGGAGGAGGCGAAGAGCACGGACTGGGCCAGAGGAACAGATCGGGTGTCCCGGCCTTTTCCTCCTCTTTCATGTAAAGCTCGGAGGAAAGGGGAGGAGGAGTGAGGGTCTGCAGGAGGGTGAGTGGGTCAAGAAGGTTGGACCTGCTTGGCGAAGACCGCGATGTCCTCATTGAAGGAGTCGGAGGAGCAGACGTCTCCGCCGGCCACTCCGGGTTCCCGGGGAGTGCAGGTCGCCAGCTCGCACTTCTCAAAGACCAGAGCTAACAGAGGAAACAACGGGTGCCTAACGGGCAGCGCCACGCAGAGACACACACACGGAGACGGGGTGCAGAGGGGAAGGAGCAAGAACTGTAATCAACAAGTTTGGAGGGTTCGGATTCCTTCTTTAATAAAACAGGCACGCATCACACTTTACAACCCTTCCTTAGCCAGCCGAGCCTGGGCCAGAAACAGAAAGGAAAAACGGCCTGGCCCTTTCCCTCAGCTCAGGAGTCCCTCGGATCTAGTCGGAGAAGCCCCTGGCCACTTCAGCCCGCCAAGTAAGAAAAGCCCCAGTTGGAAGTAATGAAACATCCAAGCAGCTCAGGCAGTCTGGAGCCCGGAGTTGATCCAGACCCAATCCCCACACTTACAGAGGCCGCGGAACCAACCCCCTGATACCCAGGCCTGACCTCTCAAGAAAGGAACACTCTGAAATTAAAAAAAAAAAAAAAAAAAGCTTTAACTCTCCATATTAATGGTTATTTCGAAGGAGGCCGAAGGCTTCACCTATATATATACCCGAAGTGATATTTCCTAAACCTAAATCGGAGAGAGTGCTCTTCCAACCTCTTCACCCCCTTGCCTTATAAACTTGTTTGCTCTACTTCTAGTAAAGCCCGTGTGTGGGGGCCAAAATAATAGGAATGTTAAACGCCCAAGAGCTTCCTTCCAAAGACCACATTTCTCCAGCAGGCAAAAATAAATAAACCGAGTGTTAAAACTTGGAAGTATGCGTGCGCGTCTGCCCTTTGTGTTCCTCCGGGCGGCTTAGCTACACTTGGGGATGCTTGCGGCCTCTGGCTTCAGGCTCAGTTGCCGTTTACCAACCGTCCCCTCCCCTCGGCAAACCGCCGCCTTCCCCACCTCCTCTCAACTGGAAGAGCACCGGTGGTACACTTTTGGACCGTGCACCTCCATCCCTCTCCCGAGTTCCCTCAGAATATAAAATACGGAATTTCCAGCCATCTCCCTCACTCCTCCTAAGAGCAGCTAGCTCTATGCAAGCCGCAGTCCCTTCCACCCCGCTGCACTTCAAGGTCTACCCCTTTATTTACAGAGAATTAAGAAGTGGGTGATTAGGACTTCCTGGCCGACAGAAGCAGCCCTGATCCCAGCTCAAGCTGCATTTAGTGACTCCCAGACTCTCGGTAGGAAACAGAAGAGGAAAAAAAACAAAACAAAACAAAAACAAAAACAAACAAACCAAAAAAACCCCCAAAGTTGCTCCTCATCGGCAGAAAACTTTCTCCTTCGTCAAGGCCTCTGTTAGGGGCCCTGGAAGGACCAGTTCTGCGTCCTTTGGCCAGGAATCCCGTCCTTGGGGAGAAGGCCCTGGCAAGATTCTCAGGACTCAGTCACTCTGGGCTGTGGGGTCCGGAGTGACCGGGCCGTGGGGGTGGAGGAAGCTTTATCTGTCGGGGACTTACACTTAAGGCGAAGAAGAGCAGGCCCCCTTCTCTGTCCTTTCTGAAGGCAAGCGGTTCCCACCCCCCTCCCCCGCAGAAATAACTCCCCACTTAGTCGACCATCCCTTCAACCCCCACAGAGACGAACACACACTCTCACTCACAAACAGTATGCTGGGTCGGGAGGAGGGGGGTTGGTTTACCCATAGATCGCGTCCTTGTCCCGCTTCAAGGCGTCGTTGACAGCGGATCCCATGCTGGCCGGCATGACATTGGGGTGCGGGGCGTGCGCGCCGTAGTGCTGCGTGGCGTGGAGCGGCGGCCCGTGGTTCAGGTGGTGAACCGGGGGAATCGGCCGCGGCGCATGAGGGTCTCCGTACATGGAAGCAGGCACCCCTACTCCGTCCATCCCGCCGTAATGGGGCAGCTCATCGTACTGTCGGGACCCGGCAAGGGGGAGGGGGGCGCGGGAGGTGAGGGAGAGCCGAGGGGGAATAGAAAAAGAAGATGGGAGAAGAAAGCAAGGAGAGAAGTGGGAAAGGAATAGAGGTGGGGGGGGAGCGGGGGAGAAAGACGAAGGGAAGAGGGGGCAGGCAGGGGAGAGAGAGATAGAGAGAGAGGGAGAAATAAAAACAAAGTCAGAAAGGAGAAAAGTCCCGAGCACGAGTTGAACACACAGAAACCAAACCAGCCGAAACAACGAGTTGAAAGTTGCGGGGGGAAATGTTTTTAAATTTTAAAATGAAAAAGTATGAACCAAGAGCAGCGTTTAGAGTAGGGAGAGGGGGGCAGTGAGGCCAGGGACTGAGGGGGCGCCGGGAGGTCCCGCTCGGGCCGGAGGCAGCAGAACCGTAGCGAGCCAACCGAGGGAGAAGTGGAGTTAGTGTGAGGAGGAAGCCCTGGATCCCACCCCTAACCCCCCTTTGCCTCCTCCCGAGGATCCAATAAATCAAAAGGCGAAATGAAACAAAATAAAGAGAAGAAAAACGCTAATAATCAGGAGGAGAGCGCCGAAGACGAGGGAAGACTGGGGCCAGTGCCTCCCCGGGGGCAGGGAGCGGAGGGGAGGGGGGAATAACGTGAAAGTTACCAGAAACATTATTTAGCAGCGGATTCCCTGCGTCCTTGTCAATTTCAGAGACAAAACAAGCAGCCCAGGCTAGTCTAGGCGGCGGCGCAGCGGCTGCGGCAGCGCGGCCCCAGCGGCGGCCCCGGCGGCGGCGGCGGCTCCTACGCAGCCCGTGCCCGCCCCGAGCCGCGGGAGCAGCGGCGGCAGCGGCGCAGCAGCGGCAGCGGCGGCAGCAGGAGAACCGGGGGAATCGCGCTGCTGGGGTAAAAGCTGGAGCGAGGCGAAAGCGTGTAACAATTGCACACGCACACACACCACTCACACGCACTCGCCGCCGCCCGCTCGCACAGCGCTGGAACACGCGCGCCCAGACACGCACACACGCACGCACACACACACTCGCACACACGCAGAGGCACGGGGGGAAAGCCGATGAATAATTTTGCTGCTATTTTTTTAAATACTGGCCGCCATCATCAAGCAGCGAGCAGCAGCAGCACTGAAGGGAGAGGAGGCATCGGGACAGGCCCCTCTTAGGAGAGGATTTATATCTAGGTAAGTGTTGGAGATTTAAACCTACCCTTTGCGCCATCAGTCTGCGCTCCAATAAACTCCTGGATGTGTCGTATATTTAATATCCCAGTCCGGATAAGAAAGTGATCTAGGCTGAAGATTCCTTTTTTTTTTTTCCAAACCAAAAAGACTTCTCCCAATTCTCCAATATGTTATTTTTAGGGGGAAAAAAAAAAGAGCCCAGGCAAGACAACGAAGAGGTTTTTTTTTTTTTTTCTGTGATATTTCTTCTTTTTCTCTTTTTTCCTCTTCTTCCTCCTCCTGATCTTCCTCCTCCTCCTCCACCTCCTCCTCCTCCCCCCCTCCCCTCCTCCTCCTTTTCGGTCCTCCTTTCCCCCTCTTTCTCTTCTCTTCCCCTCAGTTGGAAAAAAAAAAAAAAAAAAAGAAAGAAAAGAAAAAGAAGAAAAAGAAGAAAAAAAAACTGTCAAGCCCCCGAACTGAAGGTTACGAGCGGCCCGTCAGCAGCCCACATGTAACCGAACTGTCGTGTTTCATGGCTTTTTGCCACTCCAGCTGTCAATCAAAGCCCGGAATGTCAAGGTAGTGAATGAATGATGGTTGATGATGATGAAGAGGAGGAATCTTTCAGACCCGTTTTTTTTCTTCCAGTAAAACTCCGCGAGGGGTTTCTGCTTCTTGAATTTTTTCCTCCCCCTCCCCCCCCTCTTTTAGCTTGGCCCCCGCGGTATCTATAATATGATCCTCTCTCTTTAAAGTATCGTTCAAAGAAAGCAGAGGGGAAAAATCAAGAAAAAAAATGAATAGTTTGCAAAAATTGGACTTCCTCCCCCCCTTTCCTGGTAGGTATTTTGTCTCTCCCTCTCTCTCTTTCTCGCTCGCTCGCTCTCACTCGCGCTCGCTCTCTCGCGCTCGCTCTCTCGCGCTCTCTTTCTCTCTCTGGGAGATGAGTGAGTGTCAGTAGGTGTTGGCAGGTTGGCTGCTGCCTGGCTTATAGAAGAGCCTCAGTTTGGCGGCGCGGGTCGGCGGCGGGAGAACGAAATGACGGAACCCGGAAGTCGTGGTGGCCATAGCCCGTCGTACGGCGGAGACACATCCCGGGAGTGGGGAGCGGGAGCGAGGAGGAGCGCGCCGCGCCGAGCCTCTGATATGCAGCGAGTGCGATCGGACGGCCCCGACTGGGGGGGCGGGGGAGGTGGGGGGGTGGGGGGGAGGGGAGGTAGGAGCCTGGCAGATCCGAGCAAATCAGCGAGCCTGCTGCTCCGCGGGGACGGCCGGGGAGGGGGGCGGCGGGGGGGGGAATGGAGGGGGGGAGCCGGAGGAAGAGGAGTGAATGTGTGTGTGTGTGTACGCGCGCGCGCGCACGGGGGCGCGCGCACGAGGGCGGGCGCGCGCGAGCGAGGAAAGAGGGAGAGAATGAAGAGGACAGGGAGAGCGCAGAGAGGAAAACTGCAGAAAACCACAGGGAAAGTACGGTACAGACTCAGATCTTATAATTTTTTTTTTTTTCAAACTTACTTCTAGTTCATTTTCTCATTACACCGGGCTCAAGCCTAATGGGGTCGTGTCGGGGACGTTTGGCATGGCGCTCTTGCTTTTGTTCCTTTTAATTTCGCGGGCCCCGACTCCTCTACCAGCCGATTACTGCGCCCCTGAAGGCTTTCTGCTAACATCCAGGGGCAGCAGGCTCTGCAAACCGTACTACTGCGGAGCTATAGTTTGTTTTTGTTTTGTTTTTTTTTCAAGTGGTACTTTCTTCCCTGTGCACATCCAGCACCCTTGTCAACATTTAATTTTTCCAGGACAAGAAGAAATCAGCTTAACTCAGACAGCACTCTCTCCTAGCGGTGTGGACAAGGGCCACCCTGGAGAGTCTCTGGGGGCCGCGGTGGAATTGGGAGGGAGGAAGTGGGGAGGAGTCGTTTGGGTGTTTGATGTTGTCTGATGTCGCCAAAAGGGTGTGTGTGTGTGCGCGCGCGCGCGCGCGCGCCTCTAGTGTGCGTCTCCGAAGTGGATCTCACTTTGAGCTGGGAAGCACGGGAGAGAGAGGGAGGGAGAGTGATAAGATACCTTGCAAGGAAAATTGGCCGGTATTCCCTGCCCAGCTTTGTTGTGGTCGTCCAGAGTGCAGAGGCCGGAGCGTGGTAACGCCAGCTAATGGTTGTGTTAATTGTACCGGGCAATTCCGCGGCACGGGGAAGACGGGCCGACTCCGAATAAACTTTTCCAAAAAGGAAAAGAAGAGTGGGGTGGGGAGGAAGGTAAATATCCCACATGGTTTGTGTAGAAAGTAGTTCTGGCCGGCGTCTCACTCAATCCCTGGCTGGAGCTGCACCCAGCCTCACCTCTACGCCGAGGGTTTCCCGGTGGCCAAGCGTCAATCACTCCGAGCCTGGAGCTGGGGGCGGAGTTATGGTCACCCAGCGCGCGCGGCGCATTTGCCCCCTCTGGCCTCCGGCTCCCGCCTGCCCAGCAGTCCGGCCCTGCGTGCTCGGAGAGCACCCTCTCTCCCTAGCTCCTCGCTCTTGCCCGGTTCATGGTCCCTGGCCCAGAGAATCGACAACAGACTGTTCAACAGCCGATTGCCTCTCCAACTTTGAATTCATACTGGAGAGTAGAAAGTAGGGTATTCTCCGCGCGCGACTTTGACCCGACTTCCCGGGGGACGGGAAGCACAGAGAAAATAAAGTGGTGTGTGTGTGTGTGTGTGTGTGTGTGTGTGTGTGTGTGTGTGTGTGTGTGTGTGAGAGAGAGAGAGAGAGAGAGAGAGACGCGCAGATGAGCTTGGGGCGCGCGCGGCGGGGGGGGGGCTTTCCATCTTCTCTGCTTCACTGTAAGCTTTCAGGCAACACTCAACTGAGCTTAGATCGCAGCCTGCTGAGACTCCAAGCTAAATCGGAGAAATTTGGCCCCGTTTTAATAGGGCTGGGGAATGAGCTCCGGAGGTCAATAAAGCCCTCCAAAAATAATGAATGATTGAGCACCTGTGATGATGATAGTGATTACCAGAGCAATTAAACAGTTTGATTAAATGAGCCATCATAACAATGATGTCTGCGGGAAATCGGCCCTCACATATAAAGATAGTGCGGAGGGGCTGGCAGAAGCGAGGGTAGGGCGACGCCAGGGCGCGGGGCTGCGGACTGCGAGGTATTTGCCCAGTTGACCAGAGCAGGGACGGCCGGGCACTCGGAGCTTCGGAGAGGAGAGTCTAGACCAGACTTCCAGCACTTTTACGCCGGGCTTCAAGCCTGTATGATCCAACGGGTATGAAACCGGCAGGTTGTGGGGAGGGTCCGTCCCCCTCCTATTTTTTCCCTAGAAGAACTCCAAGATTAAAAGCATCCTCCTTATTTGTTGCTGAATTTCTCGTCGACATTTAAGAAAAGGTGAGTAGAAAAGGAAAGAAGACACAAAAGTAAAAAAGTTGTCTTGCAGAATTTTATTTCAAGCGGCGGTTACGTGAATTCAGTTTAGCCGGGGTGGGAAGGATGAGAGAAAAATAACAGTCTGGTCTCGCCTGCGGAGCGTTTCTACTAGAAATCTTGAAATTGCTGGATCCGACTTCCCGGTTCAGCGCCGCTAGCTGATAAGTTTATAGTGATTTTTAGTTTTTATTCTTCCAGTTGTTCATATTTTCAATATTGCGTATGTATTGTCGCCAATAGGGTTCTTGTTGTTTTAAATAGCCTGTATAGTAAGTGCCAATTACTTCTCTTTTTAAAAAAGAAACTCAATTTCCTTGATAAACGCTCCTTTTGTAGAAGATCAACTTCGAATCAAACCTATACATTGCAGAGTTTAAACATGCAACGTTGCTACCTTCTGCTGCTTTTACCACCGCTTTTTTTCATAGTGGTACTGTGAAGTGAGTTAGCATCCCCCACAGCATTTATTTAGGAAAACTTCACTAGTATTAAAAAATACATAAATTTCTTACATGGAAGTGCATCCGAGTAAAAACAATTCAAAGCGATTGATGATTTCTGTATTTTCAAACAGTTGTTAAACCAATAATGGGTTGATAATTCTGTAACAATCTTGGGTTTTACAAAAGAAAAAAAAAGCTTAAACTCGATTTTCATGTGTTTTAATCATTTTAACCGGAACTCCTTTCTTCCTTACTTTCTAATATTCTGGAACTTCTTTTGCATTGTATTGAATATATTAAAGCAAACTACAGGGACAATCTGGTTGATGTAGGAGGGAGAGAGAAATAGGACATTTTAAGATAGAGTCAAAGAAAAAAAAAACACACCAGAATCATCTTTAACTCCAGAGACTTCAGTTAAGAAGTGTGAGTGTTAAAAATGAAGCCCTAATGGAGGAAAATCTGCATCATTTAAAAATTCACCAATTGCCTAAGGGGAGAACCCCGAATTTCACTCGACTTAAGAGATTTCACTTACCTAGTTGCATGTCATTTATGAAACTGTAAATGTAAAATAGCATCGCAGTGCAGTAGATTACACACAAGATCAAGTTGGAAGTGATTCAGGGTGTCGGTTCTTGGCCAATCTGATGAATTCAAAAATTATTACTTTTAATCACCAACTTGCTGATGTTTTATTAACAGAGCTGAAAAACATTTAAGAACTTCTGATCTCCCTCTACCTCCTCCAATTTTGCCAGTCCGAGAGAAGTGATTCCAGCGCGGTGGGGTACACACACTTTCTGATTTCTAGCCTGATATTACATTCCTGATGCTCTGGTCTCAGCCTCTGCACCCCCATCCAGGCTGCGAGGCTCATCTGTTCTTCCACATTTGGGGTGAAGGAAAAGTAGGTGGGGCAGGCCCAAGAGACAAACACGAGATGGGGGTCGCAGGAGGCGGCACACACCTCCGTCAACAGTCAGCTCCTTTTGCCCAGGCTGGAAATGGTTTTAACAGGCGGTAAAATTTCATCTTGCGGTGTCAAATTGGGGTCATTTTGGGGTTAGAGTTCTCAGTGTCCGAGAGGAGCTGTCCAGCTGCGTGGGGACTCATTAACTGCAAAAGATCTGTTTCAGTAAAAACAATTCAAAGACAATCAGAAGGCTAAAGACCCTCTACAAATCGCATTTTACAAGTGCCCCAGAACAAATATGGATGCTGAAACCTATTTTTCTTCAGAATCCCAAATCTGCTACTTAGCTTTGGAGTGGGGGTGGGGCACTGCATAAAAAAAGAGGTGAAAGGGAGGGGACCTGATCGGGTGGGGGGTGAATAGGAGGGGGGGAATGGGGGCCTCTCAAATTTAAGAGTCTAGTCTGTTTTTAATCACTTCTTTCTTATTGAAGCATCCCTAAGACTTCTGAGAACTGCTTCTTTTTTTTTCCTTTTCTTTTTTGTTTCAACATGGAATGCTATTATAGGTAACATTTAAAATTTAAAAAGAATAAATGAATCCCACTACAGTTACCCAATTTAAAGGGCATTGGCTTCATGGAGAGTACTTAATTTGAAATGAGCATTTATGAACCTAGACTCTATTTTAGGTGAATTTGCCCACTTTCTTTAAAATGCCTATGTGCCTGTTTCATCTTTTTTTTTCCCCCTGGAAAGTTATAGGTCCTCAGCACAGATAACTCCATATTCCTCAGAACTGTGAGGTCTGAAGTGTTAATCTGTGTATTAAAATTGCTGGGTTTAAATCCTTTTTGTCTTCTTACAATAGTTAGAATAACTGACGGCTTGCTAGAGGAGCAAATAAATCCAACCTTAATCTTATTTGTAACTTTAGCTAATGTTTTGAATTGGAGTATTTGGGGTTAGGCAGATTTTTTTTTTTTTCTCTGTAAGGTTTTTATTTGTGGAGGTTCTGTTGCTGGTTTGAAAGAAAGATATTATTACTTTGATTTAAAAAATGTTTCAGGTAAAAAAACGTGCAATTTTAAATGAGAAGCTAGATGTGTGAGATGCTAGAGTTTTTAGAATAAAACAAAATCAATACTTTGAAGTGTTATTTGAAAGAAGTTTTCTTTCTTGCATTACTGACCTGAGCAAGTAAAGAGGATCAGAATGTTTTATTCTTCCGGACTCTCTTTGGACCTCACCTCTGAAGACTAGGTCTTCTCTCTCCATCTGTTTCACTGTTCTTTGAGTTCTGAATACAACAGTGAATTTTTGTAGTCTAGCTCTTTTCTCCAAGCTTCCCAGAGTATTTATAAATTGTTATTCGAGGGGTTTGATTGCAGCCCTGCCGAAGGAGCCTTGAGCCCAGCATCACTGGGACAAAGGCAGAGGGACTCTCTTCTGCTCCAGACCTGCTGGCTGACAGTTGGAATTTTTGATATATATTTTATTTGGCGGTTCCAATAATGTGTTTGCTTCTCCCTCCCCCATTCCCTTGCAGCCATCTATTACTTTAAAAATATCTCTTCTCTATAAACCTCAGCTCATCCTTGTGAACTGTTCCTGACCTTCCCAGCCATGTACCAGCAGCTCTGAAAGTTGGACCAGGAAGAATTACACTTCCTTTCTTACCTGTTAACTTTGCTCACTTTCTTCCTAGGTGGGATCAAGAGATAGAAGGGGACCTTTTTTTGTTTGTTTGTTTGGTTGGTTGGTCCTTTCCTCACTTAGGTTTTCTACCATGTATCCCCCCTCACCCCCGCCCCCATTAATAACATGACAGTGCCCCACAATTTATTCTCTTAACTAAGATGCGGTAGAATCTTTGTACTTTCTTTCTTTTTACTCTCTCTTATGTCTTATTTCTCCCAATTTTAGCTGCTTCACTATCTTGCAGAAGGAAAGTATTTCAATAAATAGCCCTCTAGCGCTATCTGGCGGGGCTCCAAACACGACGTGCGCTTGCTCTCGCAGTCTCCGGCTCCTTCCCGCGCTCCCTTCCTTTCTCCCTTCCTTCCTCGCTCCTTCTATTTCTCTAGTTTCTTCTGTCGGCTATCTCAATCCTATCCCTCTTCTTTCTTCCTGCTGCCCCTCTTCTAGCTCTCACCCCCACTCCCAGCGCAGATGGCTTTGGAACGACTCAGTCAGAGGCTGATACCCTCGGAACTAGGTGATGCTCTGGTGAAGGAGCTCTTCTAGGGCTCCCACCTTCACCCAATGTGGGTCACTCGCCACCTATGTCTTTGATTAGCATCTTAATGTTGTTTAACATGTTGCTTACGTCCCAGCATCTCAGCTGGCTGTGGTTTGGAGGGGACGAAAACTGCATTTGTGAAGTTTGTAGGAAAGAAATCAGACACTGGAATCCCGACTAGTGGAGACCAGCTAAGTTTTAGGTCAGGAGGCCAAGGCTCAGTGCGAGTTTAAGAAAGGGTTGGAGCGTCGCAGGGGTGGGAGCAGCAGCTGAGGCCTGGCCTTTGGGAGAGAACCGGGCTCTTGCTCTCCACCCCCGTCCCCAACACAGTCTCTTGCCTGCGGGATCCTACATCACAATGCACCGCGCGAGTTCGTATCCTGGGCCTGTCTAGGATTTCTTTTTCAAAATGAGCTCGCTTTATCCTCCCCTCACCCCCCATTACCACACCAGATTTGGAGAGGAGTGGGAAAGAAAAGTGGGAGTGAGCGAATGCACTGGAGAGCCCACCGGGCAGAGAGGAGAAAGCCAACACTTGGAAACTGCGGGAAGGCAGGCTTGAGGATGCAGTACTCACCAACGTCCTCCTTCCTTTCTCAAAGAGATTTGTCTTCTTTCTTACCGTGGCTTTTTTGTTGTTTGTTTGCTTCAAACAGTAGCCTATAAACCCTCAGAGGGGTGTGGAGAGCCGTCCCAGGCGATAGGGGAGAAAGGAAAGATTCAACTTTAACTGGGTGCTCTAGATACTCCCTTAAAATTTTTATTCTCCCTCCAACCCCCCAGACACACACCACACTCTGAGCCTTAGAGAAATCTTCAGTTCTCCCTTTGAGCAAATCTCTTTCATCTACTCCTTGAAACAGAGGAAAGATTATGGGGCCTGGGGGAGATTTAGAGTCACTCAACTTTCTGATTGCGTTTTCTGAAATTTAGTTTTGATCTGGCAAAGTAAAATTGAGAACCATATTCCAATACAGACCTGGTGGCTACCTGAAATGAGGGGACCTCAGCCTGTAGTGTCTGATCGCCAAAGACCCCTTCCTAATTCTGAAATTCTGCCTCCTCTCCATAGTCTCAAAAATGGAATAGAAAGTGGGGGTGGGGGTGGGGATGACACAATCATAGGTTTTGTTCCTCAAGAATTGCCTCCCCTCCAACCCCCCAACACCAAAGGAAGAACGCACAGTATGGGTGTAATTAATTGAGGACTGTTATTAGGTCATCATTAGCCAAGGTGCAAATAATTGCAGCCCATTTTTACTTAAAATTGACCAGTCCCAGAGTGATAGATCGATTCGGAGTATAAAAATGATGTATCAAAACATCAATGTCGATTATTTGAAATATTGTAGTCGAATTTTTTTATTGCTTCATCGGTTAAATGTCTGAAAGTGCAGTGTTCAAACATATATTTATGTTGTCAATACTGTCAGAACTGTCAGTTTTACTATACTGGATTTGTACTACATTTTGAATTTACTCATTTACATAAAATGCCCACCCTAGGATTCCCCCACCCCCACCCCATCTCTTTCCGCCCATCTCTGGAAAATCCGTGTCAGTTTTTTCAAAGGACTCAGCAATCTTTGCCTAAGCTAAAGTGTGCACTGCCTCTTTTACTCAATTTTCCACATCGGATTACATGTCTTTTTCACCATTTCTAACTTTCAAAGGGAGCCTTCCTCCTTTCTTCCCAACTCTGCCTACTCTAGCCTTTTCTCCGAAATAGTATTGTAGTATTTGGAAAGCTTGAGGTTTAAATATCCACATCTCAGCTCCAAATAAACCAGTTAGGTAGAAAAATGGAAAAACCGGACTTCAATGTACCCCCTTAGCTCACTCGTGTAAACCGGGCTGTTTCGGGGCAGGCGTTCTCCCACGTGTCATAGTCCATCATCAAATTACCTGGAAGACTGAAATCTTCCAGGGAAAATGAATTTGAAAATATAAATACGTTTTCTTTCTTTTACTTAGAAGCTGTGATAGGAGAAAAATAATACATATAAATGATCGGCACGTTTTTACCTTTAAAAGCTTTTGAACTCAATCAAAAGACACAAGTTGGAAAGAGAATTGACAGTTTTAATTCTACCCAATTTCACCTGGCACGTCAGATCAGAGACAATCATTTATTTTAAGGGGGGGTGGTGCTGGTGCTGGTGGTGGATGGGAAAGCCAGATAGAAAGCTTGAATCCACTGAAGTCTCTAACCTAAAAATCACAGAGAAATTAAGACACTGAAACGCAAACATTCCATCGCTCAACACTCAGTCTAAACTAATTGAAATTTATAAATTCACATTTTGCCTAATTTTATGCTTTTTTATTTTTTATTTTCTAGGATTCCGTCCAAGTCTGATAGGAAAGACAGGGCCACTTCTGGATGAGCTGTAAGGATGCGTTTTCATTTCCATAACATTGAAGCACTTTTTATAAACCTTATGTTGTATTTAAATAAATCTGTATGTACATTAAGAGAAGCGACGCATACAAAGATAGCTTGGCTTTGTGCCCTCAATCCCAGCATTAGGGAAAAAAAATCCAGAATCCACCTGAGAAGCTTTTCCTACTCATCTTTTCCTCAAAACAAACAAACAAAAAAACTTAAAAAAAAAAAAAAGGCAAAAGAAAGTTCGCTGCGTGCATCTGTGTGTCTTCATGTGCACGTTTATAAACATCTCCCAGTCCGTGTTTGCGTGTTACCTCCCTCCTGCCACACACTCAGAGGCAGAGGAGGCATCGAGGGATCGCCCCCAGAGAGTTGTGTTTACTTAGGTTTTTTTAATCTCTCCGCCATGTATGACAAGTGTTACTTCAAGAAATTCATCAGCCTTCTACAGATACTTCCAGTTTTGCTGTAATGATCTGCAGAAGAGAACTGCCATCACTTTCTCACATCCCAAGGTGTTGCAGGAACTCAGAGAAAGGGGAGAGCGGCTGAAACGCTTAATTACAGCGCGGGGGAGGGAGGAGCGTGAGGCCCCGACGCAGGGAGGAGGGAAAGGAGGAAGGTCCTTTACCTGGCCTATATACCTGGAGAGAGCTCCGAATACTCTCCGTGAAGATTTGGGAAAGGTACGGTTGCCTTTTTTTCTTTAATGCCTTTGGGGAGAAGTGATACCCTTGTGTAACAATTAGCTCAGACAATAAAAATAATTGGAAAATCAGTTGGAATTTCTGAGTTTTTAATTACGTTTAATTTTGTGCTAAGCCGTAAAATTACGAATGCCCCTCAATTAAACACTCTCCTCTTGTAAAGCGTTTAACAACAATTATTCCCTAATCAGTCTGAATGTGAGTCACAAATGATGCTTTTCCACATCAAAGGGACGTCCTTCGACGTTACCTTTTAGTCATAAGAGGATTAATTCCTATAATCAGAGGGATAAATATGTGCATAAATACATCTCTCTCTCTCCTTAAACACACGCGCACACACACTTTCACTCTGGGTGAGAAGGGGCCGGCTCTGGTAGCGTTAAGGGTTTTTAATTGTCCGTCTTTGGTCTTTGCCCGACATCCCTTCGCTGGCCACCGAAAGCAACCGAGGAGAGCCCGGCAGGAAGCTCTCCACAGGGATACAGGCACGCACAGGTCAGGCAGGAGGTACAAAGCTAGTGGGTCCCCAGACCCCCGCCAATTCCAACATGATCCTCCCAACACAGCCCACTCTCCACCCGCGCCCCTGCCCAGCGCTGCGAGAGTTCTCTTCGGGTAGGTCCACTCGTCCAGAAGACCGGGGTCCCTGACCTAAACCGCGCGCCAGGTTGATTCTTCAGGCTACAAATAAAAATTGAGCATGACCTTTTAAAACTCCTGTGTGAATATCTCATTTACCTAATGACTTTATGTCACCTAAGAAGAAGGTCAATTTCCTCTTAACCTTTCCCCCGCTGCTGCAGTAAGCATTCTTCCCTAATCAATGGTGGTTGGAATAATCAATTCCCATTTTATGATCGCTGACAAACTCAATCTCTGGGCAGGGTGTGAGCGCTCGGGCCGGGACAGAGGTCTCTCTGGGTACGCCCTGCTCCGCCCAGCGCCTAGGGAAGCTGCTCTCTCTTCCGTGGAGTTCAGAGACCTTGGCAAACTTCCCTCCCCCAACCGCCTGCGTGACTTCTGAGTTGTCACTAATCCGAACCTGATATTCACCAGAGCTCCCTCGGTTACCGACTACGCTCCCCGCTGCCGCTGGGCCTCCCACCTACCCCTCCTCAGCGTGTTTTCATTTCAAAGTCTGCTGGGATTGCCCAGGTCCACACTTGTGTGTGTGTGTTTCGTTTGCATTTTAAAAATTATTTTTGCCTTCTTCAGCGTGCATCTCTCAGCCCTTCACTCTGTCTTAGCCCCGCTAACTTTGCATAAACAAAGCAACAACAGAAGCTCAGAGTGGGTGGATTCGGGGGGAAATGAAGTCAACTGGCAGAATACTCTCTCCTTCTTACTTCCTTTCCGTTTTTCCTTCCTTCTCTCATTTTTCCTCCCTCACCGCTTACCTTCTTCTTTCTCCACCTCCCCCACAACACTCATTTATCCTAAAAGATAGGTTTATGAGATACCACTTTACACCTATTTCTATTTCCCCAGTTTGGGGAAGTTACCAGGAAATTTACTAAATCAAAGCTAATTTAAAAGGGAATTTAGGGTAAGTTCACAGTTCTTTATCTTTGGAAGGGCTACATATGAGCCCATTTCACCTCCCAATCTCTCATCAAGTAGAAGTTGACTTTTGTACACCCAGGGCTTGTTTGAAAAGAGGGAACTCTTAGCAGTGGTTCAGCAGGACTCACTGCAATCTCTTTCCCCTCATTCTGTCCTAACCCCATTTCCACTCACTACCAAGTCCTGATGAAGCTGCTGCTGATTATTTAACAATCTAAAAACCTGCATAGCTAGGGTTCAAGTGGCAGAAAAATCACTTTTCTTGGAAAAGATGTCCTATACCCAGGTTTTTTGGAGATTTCTTATGACTAACAAGCTAGTTAAAACTGAGTCCTGAACTGAACTTTTTCTCCTGAGAGTATTCTCTCAAGGCCATGGTGATGGCTTTTGAAAAGTAACTAAAATGCCCCTTTTCTTCACTCATAGCACCTCATTACTTGTGGGTAGACGGTCTGCTAAAATTGGGAAGTTTGTCAAGTGATCAAAACAAAAATTTAACTATTCTACTTTAAAAGGTGGAATAAAGGATAGATCACCTACACTGGTATTAAAAAAAAAAAAAAAAAAAAAGATAAAGACATTTGAGTTCAAGGTGAGGCATATCTAGGCCAAAACACTCACTGTTTACCCACAGCACCTTCTCAAGCCCTGTTAGTAAGAGAAAGCTGACCAATCTACCACTCCAGCCTGTGTGAAACTCAAGCTTCCATTCTTCCCTTGGGCTTAAGGTGCTAGAGTTGTGACCTCTGAGAGGCATTTAGAACAGGCCAGGTACAGGACTTGATCTGGGATAGGGCCAGGCCAAGTTCCCAGTATTATCACTTGCCTTCTTGCTTCATACCAGGAAGTACATTTGCAATGCTAGTTGAATTAGATTTCTGGGTTTAAATGGATGTTGAGGACTGGTCAAGCCTTGAGTCACATTTTATAACATCTTGGCTTCCAGAAGATTTGCTTCATATTTCCAACAACTGAATTACCGACTTTCTGGGACAATAACCTGTTTGTAGGTCAGGAAATGCTTGTGCAGGAAGAGTTCCCCAGTACTGAGTCCTGAGTGGGACTTTTATCTCTATTTGACAAGGGAGCAGACAGATTGGGGATGGGCCCCTTGACCTCAGATAATTACCACAGTCTTCCCTCTTAAGCAAATTTAATTCTCATGCAAGGAGTAACTAACAATCTGACTATTCACTGTATGAGAATTTCCTTTCCTTTTCTTAAGGGCCCTCACAGAGATATTGAAGAATATGCTTAATCCTAGTTTTTGGCTTCACTTCATTTAAAAATCTTCCATTCTGCTCACTTTTTCCACGGTCTTCTGGAACACTTAGCATAGTCTTGGGCTGTATTCTAATTCCAGCATGAGAAATAGGAAAATCCAATCATCAGTTTATTCCCCTCTCCATTCCCCATACTATACACTCCATTACACTTTGGAAAAGGAAAATCCTTTAATTATGCTTGATTTCGACAGCATGTCAGAAGAAAGACATCTTTTCATATATATATATAATAAAAAAATGCTATTCTCTTCCTTTGACTGTATAACAACTTTATCCATACCAGTGTCTCACTCAGGGTTCTAAATCAAAATTATGTGTCAGAGTATAAACAAGTAGGAATAGGAAGACCACTAGCTTTTCAAAGGTGACTTAAGGTCTCTGCAAGGCTCAAATCCTAAATGGAAAGACATCTCGTTCAAGTATCTTTACGGGAGATGGTTGAATTAGATCACTTCTCTGAGGCTGTTTCTAATTCTGGAAGTACAAAAAGGGACTCCAGAGCTGAGAAGCAGTCAGGAGCCCAGGCTCTGGAGTCTGACAGGAAGGGGCTGAATCTTGGTCCTGTTCTGTGTCAACTGTGTAACTTTAAGTAAGTCACTAACTCTTTGACCCTTAGTAATCTCATGTATAAATCAGAATAACTATATTGAATATTACTGGATATCTTCTGTTGGTCCCTCCAGATATACTCTTCACTTTCTCCATCCCGCTCTGTGGTCCTGGAGGCTGGTATGAACAGTTTTAGAAGTCTACGTTGGCCCTTGATTCCTGTGAGGGATGAGTCTTGATTCCAGGGTCTCTGTGGGCTGGCTGCATCCCAGCCATAGCTCCAGCAGCCTTCTCCACAGAGCTCTCTGGGCTCAGGTAGTCACTTCCCTCTCCGTTGCTGGTCTTGGGCATTGCACCATCCCTTGTGGTTTCCTAACACCCTGCTCACACGTTTTTAGTATAGTTCCTTTATGAAGCACTCCTCAAATTACTCAATTTGATATGTACCATCCATTTGCTGCTGGACCCTGACTGACACACCTTATAAACTTGTTTGGAGGATTAAAATTAAATGAGATAATGTATATAAAGCACAAAGCATAGTTCCTTGCATATGGTAAAAGCTTAATAAAAACTTTTTAGTATTATGTTTTTTACAATTATCATCTGTTGCAACCCCCTCACTTTATATATGAGGAAATGGAAGCCCAAAGCAGTTAAGGTACAAATTCAAAGTCTAATTAACTCAAGATAGCAACAACCCTGGGGCCAAGTCTCTGGACTGGCAGTTCTCAGTTCACTGATTTTTCTACAGTGGCTTGTTGAGCAAAACAGACGGGGAGGAGGGAGTTCCTTTTGTCATAGATGTTAGAAAAAGTGCTAGATGAGTGAGAGGCAGAGGTACAGGAGATAATAAGCATCCTTCCATGTAGCACTGGATTTGTCTCTGCTAAATTATTGCTGAAATAAAGCATGCTGTTACAATTTGGAATCCAATGATTTCACTAAGAATAGAATAGGTATGATACAGGAGAAGCAATGTATGCTTGACAGGTTAAAAACAAATTTATGAACACATAATTGGAAGTTTTACCAGGAGGCATCGTAATGTTTCTAAGACATCTAGGGTATACCAGAATTAATTTTCAAATAAAGACTGACTTTTGGATTAGCAGTGCAGATTAAGTAAAAACTTTATAATTCTTTAGAATATAGTACTGTGCTATGGACTCATGTAGAACCAGAACAACAGATTCTAGCCCACATGCATCCTGCAATTTGATAATACTGACAACATGATGGAAATCATTCAATCATTAATTCCTATTTTCATTCAATCATTCAAACAAATATTCACTGAGCTTGTAATATTCTCCAGGAATGGGGCGCCTGGGTGGCTCAGTCGTTAAGCGTCTGCCTTCGGCTCAGGTCATGATCCCGGGGTCCTGGGATCGAGCCCCACATTGGGCTCCCTGCTCAGTGGGGAGCCTGCTTCTCCCTCTCCCTCTGCCTCTTCCCTCTGCTCTCTCTCTCAAATGAATAAATAAATCTTAAAAAAAAAAATATTCTCCAGGAATTCTTATGGGTGCTAACATATAAAAATTAACTAAATATATTCTCTGCTTCAACAGGTTCACAGAAGGACAAAGAGGTAGGTGTATCAACAGATTTTGGTATGAAGAGTGGGAGAAATACGCCTAGGCTACTATGGGATCCTTGAAGAGGCTGTATGGGTTAGGGAACACTGAGAGAAGAGGCTTTCCTGAGACAAAAGTGAGTCTTAGCAAAGAGAAGTCTGTCTCAATCCAATTATATTCCAGTCTTCCAGATCCTTCCAAAGTATTGATGATATCAGTTTATTAATATGTAGCTCTTACTAATATAAATAGTAGTAGTAAAACAAAAACCACACATGTAATAATGTATTACACATTGCTGTGGCAGGTTGGCTGAGGTATATGTGGAAATTTAGAAAAATTTAAATGTTTCTCTCAGTGACTAGAGTGTATGACAGGAAAGTGGGATACATTTAAAAGATATTTTACACAGGCTCCTTGGAAAATGTTACCTTCAAAGAAGATTGCTTAATGTACTTTACCAATGAGGCCTTATTTATATAATGAGTTAGACCAGGCTTATTTGAGATATAAACATATACTTTGAAAAATGAGTTGGAATATATGCATGGAGAAAAAAAAAATAAAAGTAGGACCATTTATTTCAGATTCCAGGATGCATTCATATAAAACTGGACCTATTAATAAATGTAACATAACTTAAACAGGTTATTTCTACATATTTATAACAAAATGAATTTGTGGTGGTCATTTGCATCTCAATTATAACTGCTAAATGTGGCACCTAAATATATAATTTACTTTGCCATGGTAATGCTGCTAAATATTTGTGTCTCTTTTTTGAAGTCCAAAATGAAAAGTTATATAACTCTGGCTTACTCATTCAAGTTGCTCTTGTCCACTGACCCTGATCATCCTCACTTGGTTCACTCTCTTTTACCCCACATCAAAATACATCCCTATTTACATTGAGTGCGGGTGTGTATGTGTGTGTGTGTTTGTGTGTATGTGTGTATGTACATATCTCTATTTTAGCCATCCATAATTACAGCTATACTTGTAACTTAAAATTACTTTCAAGATTTCAAATGTAGAGGGTTTTTTGTTTTTTGTTTTAATCTACCACTTTGTTATCCTCTTATCCTCTATTAAAACAAATAATCGTGTCCTCATTATGACTCTCATGGTGACTTTTGGTTTGTTGATCATTTTCTGCCAATCTATTAGTCACATCAGGATTTATTTGATATTCCACCCAGTTTAAAGCAATAAGAAATGTATCTTTTAAATTTATTTTCTGTTTTGGAAGTAATATATACTCATTAAAGATAATGTGGAAAGTAGACAAATGAAAAAAAATCACCCACAAAGTATTTAAAAACAGTTGCTATCAACATTTTAGTGTATTTCTTTGCATTTTTCTATGCATAGTGTCTGTTATGTAGTTATGATTGTACTTTGTATAAAATATTCATCCTAGTTAAGCATGTAAATTCTTTATGACCATCCACCTAGGTATCATTGATTACATTAGGTATTATAATTCACTTTTCCATTATACTATTATTGGGCACTAATTTATTTTTTCTTTTTTATATACAATTCTGTAATGAGCATTTTTGTGCATAAATGTTTTTCAAAACTCAGGATTATTTTCTCAGAATGGATTCCTGGGCCTAGACTGAAGGATATGAATTTATTTAAGTCAACATCCAAAGACTCTCTTGCTTTTTGAACTTTTTATTTTGCTTTTAATTAAAAAATTTTTAAAGATTTTATTTATGTATTTGAGAAAGTGAGGACGAGAGAGAGAGAACACAAGTGGGGAGGGGCAGAGGGAGAGGGAGAAGCAGATTCCCCACTAAGTGGGGCGCTGATATGGGGCTCGATCCAGGGACTCCAGGATCATGACCTGAGCCAAAGGCAGATGCTTAACCGACTGAGCCACCCAGGTGCCCCGCTTTTTGAACTTTTTAAAAAAAGTTTATTTATTTTTTTCGGTGCCTGGGTGGCTCAGTCCGTTGAGCGTCTGCCTTCGGCTCAGGTCATTATCCCAGAGATCCAGGATCAAGCCCCGCATCAGGCTCCCTGTTCAGCGGGAAGTCTGCTTCTCCCTCTGCCCCTCTCCCTCTCACACTCTCTCAAATAAATAAAATCTTTTTTTAGAAAAGTTTATTTTAAGTAATCTCTACACACAACATGGGGCTTGAACTCACAACCCCAAGATCAAGAGTCCCATGCTCTCCCAACTGAGCTGGCGAGGCACCGCACTTTGTGAACGCTTTGTCACAACCTCCATGATAATTTTTTATCTTAATCCTCAATCATTTTCTGTTCCTCTGGCTGAATAGTCAACTTTTGAGGGAAGAAGTCTTGAATACATACAGTTCATATTTATGTTCTGAACTTCATTTGGCCTCCTGAAGCTAAGGTTACTCTTCTATCCATTTTCTGTGGTTACTCCTTCTGTGGACAATAACTCTCTCCTCTAATCCTCTATCCCTTTCTCTTCCCTTCCTTTTTCTTTCCCTTCCTCCTTTTCTCCTTTCTCTACAAACCAGTTACTCAGAAGCCCCTCCCTACTCTCACCCTCTCATTTTCAGATAACTTCACTTTCTCCTTCACGGAAACCAAGGATTCTTGGCATGAGCTTTCTTTTCTTTTCTCTTTTTCTTTCTTTCTCTTCCTTCCTTCCTTTGTCTTTCTTTCCTTTAAAGATTTTTATTTATTTGACAGAGAGAGAAACAGTGAGAGAAAGAGACAGCGAGAGAGGGAACACAAGCAGGGGGAGTGGGAGAGGGAGAACAGGCTTCCCCTGGAGTGGGGAGTGTGATGCGGGGCTTGATCCCAGCACCCTGAGATCATGACCTGAGCCAAAGGCAGACGCTTAATGACTGAGCCACCCAGGCACCCCTAGCAAGAGCTTTCTAATATTCTCTTTTTTTCTGTTATTCCCTTCTCTCAGTCAACATTACTCTGTTTTTAAGAATGGCCACTTATTATCTTCTTACTTTTATGTTTAGTAAAATATTTGTTACATACAAAAGCATATATGTAACATATTTGGCTGTTACAAAGCATAATAATAAAATAAACATTTATGAATGTGCCACCCGACTTAAGAAAGGGAACTTCTGCTGCTTCTTCCAGGGGTAATTACCATCCTGAATTTTTAAAAAGTTTTTTATATGCATGTATTCCTGAAATAAATAAATAAATAAATAAATATATATATATATATATATATATATATATATACTATATAAACTATATAAACTATATAAATCATATATAACATATAACCTATATTATTAATATGTACTAATATATGTCATCTTTTTTTTTTAAAGATTTTATTTATTTGAGAGAGACAGAGAGAGAGCACATGAGAGGGGGGAGGGTCGGGAGGGTCAGAGGGAGAAGCAGACTCCCTGCCGAGCAGGGAGCCCGATGCGGGACTCGATCCAGAGACTCGATCCAGGGACTCCAGAATCATGACCTGAGCCGAAGGCAGTCGCTTGACCAACTGAGCCACCCAGGCACCCTAATATATGTCATCTTAATCTCTCTCTACAAACTCTATATTTATATGTACATATATTCTTAAACAATACACTGTTTCATTTGCCTTTTTTAAAAAAATAAAAATGGTATTACACTCAATGTAGTCCTTCTGGATTCTTTTTTCATTCAACATTGCATCTTTTTTTTTTTTTTTTCAGAGATGGGGAGGAGGGAAGGAGCAAGGGAGAGGAAGAGAGAGAATCTTAAGCAGGCTCCACGCCCAGAACAGAGCATGATGCAGGGCTTGATCTCTCAACCCTGAGATCTTGACCTGAGCCAAAATCAAAAGTCGGACACTCAACCCCCAGGCACCCCCAACATTGCATTTTTAAGATTAATATTTTTGTAGCAACAGTTCATTCCTTTTTATTTCTTCTTGATATTCCATTGTAAATATAATACAATTTATTTATTTTTTCCTTTTTGAGTTGTTACCATATTTATTGTTGTTACTATTATAAAGAGTTCTGCCCTAAGTATTCTGGTATGTGTCTTTTGATCTTTATGTGCAAAGAATTTTCTAGATTTAGAGTATAAATCTAGGAGTGAATTGCCAAATTTTTGGTATTCAAATGTTCAACTTTCCAAGATAACATGAATTACTTTTTAGGGATTGTTTTAATTTATACTTCTGCTAGTTGTATATAAAGTATCCTATTGATCCACATCTTTTCTAACAGTTGGCAATTTTGTCATTGTCTTTCTTCTTCTTCCTCTTCCTCCTCTTCTCCCTCTTCTTTGCCTTCTTTTTCCTCCTCTCCTTCCTCTCCTCCTCTCTTTCTCTTCCCCTTCCTCTTCCTCCCCCTCTGCTCCTTCTCCTTTCCAATCTGATGAGGATAAAAAGAGATCTCACTATAGTTTTTAACATACGTTTTCTGAATCACTAATGAGGCCGAGCATCTTATATGCTTATTCTTTACTCATATTTCCTCTTCTGTGAAATACCTGTTTGTGTATTTTCCCTATTTTTCTATTGAGGGTTTTTGCCTTTTTATTATTGATTTTATGAGTTCTGCATTGCAAATACCTTCTTTCAATTTGTGGCTTGTTTTTCCATTTTATTTGAGATGTGTTTTGATGAACAGAAGTTTTAAATTTTATTGTAGTTTAATGTATCAATATTTTCTTTTATACATTGTGCTTTCTGTGTCTGGTATAAAAGATTCTTTCATGTCCTAAAGTTATAAAGATGTTTTTCTATAGAATTATTTAATAAATTTGATTGTTTTTTCTTCTTGTACTTTTCTTTAAACAACAGGGAATTGATTTTTGTGTGTAGGAGTGAGGTAAGAATCCATTTTCATTTTCTCTGTATGGATAACCTTCATCCCGAACCCAACTGCTTCCCTAGTGATCTTCAGTCCATCTCTCTCATATATCAATTGTCTATAAATTCTTTGGGGCTTCAATGTAGATAATAATACAGTCTTCAGAAAATGACAGTTTTATCTCTTCCTTTCCAATCCTATAACTTTAATTCTTTCTTCTCTCTCTCTCTCCCTTCCTCCCTCCCTTCTCTTTTCCTCCACCTCCTCCACTTCTTCTTTGGTCCTACTGCGTTTTCTAACACTAGATCTTCAGTACAATTTTGAAAAGAAGCATTCTTAAATAGTGGCCATGATTATCTCATTCCTAATTTAAACAAGTTTTTCTAGCATTTCTCCATTAAGAGTGCTGTTTACTGTGGTGAATTGATAATAATCTTCATCAAACTCACCTTGTCCCACAGATACAACTAGATAATACCCACACACCCCCCATGCCTAATCTTTTAGGAGCTTTTTTTTTTTCCCTTTAAATAAATAACTGTGAAATTTTGTTAAATGATTTTTTTAAGTTTATTTATTTAAGTAATCTTTACACCCAACACTGGGCTCGAACTCACAACCCTGAGATCAAGAGTTGCATGCTCTTCTGACTGAGCCAGCCAGGTGCCCCAAAATGATGTTCTTATATGTAATAAAATGATCATTTCCCCCTCTTTACTCTGTTACTGTCAGAAATTTCATGCATAGTTTTCTAACATTAAACTACTCTTGTGTTTCTGAATTACATTCAAGCTGATCATGATACTATATTATGCACAGTTAGGTTTAGATTAGTAAATTTGCTTAGGATTTTTGAATTTCTATTGATGCAAAACAATGGCCAGTCATTTCCCCTTTTTCTTTCCTTTTCTTTTTTCCTTAGGTTTATCATCTTTGCCTATTCTTGGTAACCAGATTATACTGACTTCATAAAATGCATTAAAATTAGGTAGGGTTTCCTTATTTTTAGTCTTTACACAAATTGGTATATGATTGAAATTTTCTGTTTATTTATTTATTTTTAAGATTTTATTTATTTATTTGACAGAGAGAGGGAGAGTGCAAGCACAAGCAGGTGGAGCAGCAGGCAGAGGGAGAGGGAGAAGCAGGGTCCCTACTGAGCAGAGAGCCTGAGGTGGGGCTCAATCCCAGGACTCTGGGATCATGACCTGAGCTGAGAGCAGACATTTAACCACCTGAGCCACCCAGGCACTCCGAAATTTTGTGTTTTTAAAAAAACTGAGTTTACTCTAAAATAATATTGGCTTTCTTTTTTATATATATATATATTTTAGATATTTATTTATTTATTTATTTATTTATTTATTTGTTTGTTTATTTATTGACAGAGAGAGACACAGCGAGAGAGGGAACACAAGCAGGGGGAGTGGGAGAGGGAGAAGCAGGCTCCCGGCCGAGCAGGGAGCCCGATGCGGAGCTCGATCCCAGGACCCTGGGATCATGACCTGAGCCGAAGGCAGACGCTTAACGACTGAGCCACCCAGACGCCCCTAAAAAATCTTCTTAATTACTGATTACATTTCTTTAATAACTACAATGCAATAATTCAAATCCACTCCTTTCTGAGTTATAATTTCCCATGAATTTATCTATATCATCGAAGTTTTCAAACTCTACACATGTTCACTTTTTTATTGCTAATATTTTATGACTATTAGAGTTACATTGTGCTTTTCCACATTTCTTAAATTGGATGCTTGGATGGTCCTAATGATGATCAGTAACGAAGAGAAGGCATCATGGAAAAGTTACTTGGATACAATTTCATCCTGTTGCTCTCTTATTGATCACTAATCTCAGGGATTCTAGATGTTGATTCACTTGTGATTGATTTATGGATGGTTTTGAAATATTTCTAAAAAAATAAATCAAATAGTTCTCTTTAGGGATTCCATTTCAACTTTGAATTAAACAAAAGCTTTTAAACTAGAGATACTTACCCACTGTGAAAAGATCAGAATTTTTACTTTGAATTGCTTGATTTCGAAAAACCATTTTAAAAACTGTGCAGGTGTATAATTATTTTGTCACAATGATTTATGAAATTCACATATGTTTGTAAGATCAACAAAAATGAATCTACGAAAGTATGTGTTTTATGGTCTTCCTAGTTCTTGCAGCAGTATTTGCAAATATATGACCAGTATAATTATTCTCACTTCAGAGTTAGGAAAATGGAGACTTTGAAAAATAATTTTTAAGGTACCTCAACAAATTAAGGTAAGGATCTGAATGAATTTACTGAAGTGTTCCTAGTCTAGGGTTTTGAAATCTTCTATAAAAACTTCCTATGTTTATAACTAGCCAAGGTGTCTCCACTGTCAGTTTCTAGGATTGATACTTGTCATATGGACAAAGGAGCTTCTCATTGAGGGCTATATGTATACTCCATGTGACAAGAGGAAAGTGCACAGTCACGATGGCCAATGTCAGCTGATCAAGTCCCATCATAGGAGTGCCAATAAGAAAACCGCACTTAAAAACACATATCTCTAGTGACTTCTAGGGAAGATGGCAGAGTAGAAGGATCCTAAACTCACCTTGTCCCACAGATACAACTAGATAATACCCACATCAGTGTAAATAACCCAGAAAATGACCTGAAAACTGGCAGAATAGATTCTCCATAACTAAACATGGAGAAGAGGCTACATCAAAAACAGTATGAAGGGCAGAGACACAGGCAGGCACCAAGCTAACCTGTGAGGCCATCTGAGGGAGGGAGGCCCACTGCAAGCATGGAGAAGACCCCACACCAGGCACTCCAGGCATGGGGAACCCACACGGGGAAGATAAATCCCCACAACATTTGGCTTTGAAAACCAGAGTGGCTTACTTTCTCAAGTTCTTACAATCAGTGGGGCTTAACACCTGGATAAAAATCAGTGGCTTTGCTCTGAAAGAGGGTGAGAGAAAACTGAATACCTGCCCTTAAAGAGATAGCACAACAAACAGCCCTGCTGAAATACAGGATAGAAGCAGCAATTTGAAAAATGCCTGTTATATGGGAAAGAGATTTGTTCACTAATCACAGAAGGTATGCTGGAGGGGCAGAGATCTTTTGGAGACTGCTCCAACAACAAAAGAGCTTATGGATGTCATTTCTCTCCCTCAACTCCCAACCTAGATGCATGTACACCTGCAGGAACCAACACACATTGTGGCTCCTCTCCACCTAGCTTGCTAACAGTGTGCCATGGCCCTGTGTTCTTCTGTGAACTTGCCCCCTCCATCCCTGCCTCAACAGGAGTATATCAAAGTAGCGCTACAAGCATGGCATTGTGCAAGAAGCCCCAACAGGGGTCAGCACCACCAGCACCAATATCCAAAGTGATTCCTGCCCCAGGGAGAGGGGAAGATAACCACACACACCAATTCAACTATAGCCCCAGCAGTGGGCTGGGGGCAGACATCTAGTCTGACTGCAGGTCCTGACCACCAATGAAAGCCTCCTAGGGGACAACACAGGGAGAGTGCCCTCCAGTTTGGTGCAATGGCAGCTCTGGCAAAAGCCTGGTCTAAACCAACTCAAGCCCAAGGTGACCCCAGACTGGCCCATTAATGATACAGGGACCAAATCTTGCCCACAACAGGTAAAGGGAGCCATTGAAGATGACTGGACTGAAGGCAAATATGGCTCAGCCACAATAGCAGGATGCATGCAACACACATTGGAGCTACCTCTTAAGTGCCAGGTTCTGGTAAACGGGGGGCTTTACACTACAGTGCACCATAGGACCTCTTCTTCCTAAGGCAACAACTTGCAAGAGCAGGAGATGTAGCTAACTTTCCTAGCTCATAGAAATAGAGTTAGATAAAATGAGCAGACAGCTGACTATGCCCCAAGAGAAAGAACAGGACAAAATCACAAGAGAGCTCAATGAAATGGAGGTAGGTAATATACCTGATAGAGAATTTAAAGTAATGGTCATAAATATACTCACTGGACCTGAGAAAAAAGTGCAGGACCTTAGCGAGACCCTCAATAAAGAAATAAAAAAAGAGCCAATCAGAGATGAAGAACTCATAACTAAAATTAAAAATACATGAGAGGGAATAATAGTAGACCACAGGAAGCAGAAGAATGGATCAGCAACCTGAAGGACAGAGTTATGGAAAGCAATCAAGCTGAACAATGAGAGAAAAAACCATAATAACACAAAATGAAAATAGACTTAGGGAACTCATCAACACCATCAAGTGTAATAACCTTTGCATTATAGGGATCCCAGAAGGAGAAGCAAGAAAAAAGGGGGCAGAAAATTTATTTGAGGAAATAACAGCTGAAAGCTTCCCTAACCTGGGGAAGGAAAGAGAAAGCCAGATCCAGAAGTCCCTGAGTGCCCCTAACAAAATCAACCCAAGGAGGTCCACAACAAGACACACAGTAATTAAAATGATAAAAAGTAGTGATAAAGTGAGAATTTTAAAAGCAACAAGAGAAACGAAAACAGTTACATACAAGGGATACCCCATATGGCTATTAGCTGATTTTTCAGCAGAAACTTTGTAGGCCAGAAGAGAATGAAGATATATTCAAAGTGCTGAAAGAAAAAAAAAACCGGCAAACAAGAAGAGTCTGTCCAGTAAGGCTATCATTCAGAACAAAAGGGGAGATAAAGAGCTTCCCAGAGAAACAGAAGTTAAAGGAATTCATGACCACTAAACCAGCCCTACATAAATGTTAAAGGAGACTCTGAGTGGACAGGAAAGACTGTAAGTAGGAGTAAGAAAAGTAGGAAGCACAAAAGCAGTAAAAATAAGTATATCTATAAAAATCAGTCAAGAGATTCACAGAGGTATGACATTATATACCAAAAACATGGGTGAGAGAGGAGTAAAAATTCAGTGTTTTTAGAATGAGTTCAAACTTAAGCAACCATCAACTTAATACAGACTGTTATATGCACAAGATGGGTTATATATAAACCTAATGGTAACCACAAAAAATAAAACTGGTAATAGGTAAGCAAAAAATAAAGAGAAAGGAATCTAAGTATATCACTAAAGAAAGCCAGCAAACTAAGAGAAGAGAGCAAGAGAAGAAAGGAATAGAGAAGAACTACAAGAACAACCATAAAACAAGAAACAAAATGGCAATAAGTACATACCTATCAATAACTACTTTGAATGTAAATGGACTAAAGGCTCCAATTAAAAGACAAAGGGTGACAGAACAGATAAAAAAGCGAGACTTATCTATACACTGCTTACAAGGGATTCCTTTCAGACCTAAAGATACATGCAGATTGAAAGTGAAGTGATGAAAACAAAATAGACTTCAAAGCGAAAACTGTAACAAGAGACAAAGAAGGACACTACATAATCTTAAAGGGAACAATCCAACAAGAAGATACAGCAATAGTAAATATTTATGTACTCAACTGGGGAGCACCCAAATATATAAAGCACCTATTAACAAACAAAAGAAGTAACTGATAGTGGGGCGCCTGGGTGGCTCAGTTGTTAAGCATCTGCCTTCGGCTCAGGTCATGATCCCAGGGTCCTGGGATCGAGCCCCGCATCGGGCTCTCTGTTCAGCGGGGAGCCTGCTTCTCCCTCTCCCACTCTACCTGCTTGTGTTCCCTCTCTCACTGTCTCTCTCTGTCAAATAAATAAATAAAATCTTAAAAAAAAAAAAAAAGAAGTAACTGATAGTAATGTAATAATATTAGGGGATTTTTATTTTTTTATTTTTTTAAATTTTATTTTATTATGTTATGTTAATCACCATACATTACATCATTAGTTTTTGATGTAGTGTTCCATGATCCATTGTTTTCATATAACACCCAGTGCTCCATTCAATACGTGCCCTCTTTAATACCCATTACCAGGCTAACCCATTCCCCACTCCCCCTCCCCTCTAGAACCCTCAGTTTGTTTCTCAGAGTAATAGTAGGGGATTTTTAAAAAAGATTTTATTTATTTATTAGAGAGAGAGATTGAGAGAGAGAGATCATGAGCATGGGGGAAAGGTAGAGGGAGAAGGAGACTCCCCGCGGAGCAGGGAGCCTGATGCAGGACTCAATGCCAGGATCCAGGGATCATGACCTGAGCTGAAGGCAGACACTTAACTGACTGAGCCACACAGGTGCCTCAATGGTAGGGGATTTTAGTACCCCATTTACATCAATGGATAGATCATCCAATCAGATAATCAACAAGGAAACAGTAGATCAGATAGATCTAACAGATATATTCAAAACATTCCATCTTAAAACAGAATACACATTTTTTCAACTGCACGTGGAACATTCTCCAGAACAGATCCCATGTTAAGCCACAAAACTAGTCTCAACAGATTAAAAAAGGTTAAAATCATACCATGCATCTTTTCCAACCATAACACTATGAAACTAGATATCAACCACAAGACAAAAATCTGCAAAGATCACAAACACATGGAGGTTAAATAACATACTGCTAAATAATGAATGGGTCAACCAAGAAATCAAAGAGGAAATCAAAATAACATGGAGACAAATGAAAATGAAAACACAATGGTCTAAAATCTTTGAGATGAGGGGCATCCGCATTTCAGGGTCCTGGGCTCAAGCCCTGCATCAGGATCCCTACTCAGCGGGGAATCTGCTTCTCCCTCCCTCCCCACCCCCCACTGCCCTTGCACACACTCTCTCTCAAATAAATTTAAAAAATAAAAATAAAATAAAATATTTGGAATGAGGCAAAAGCTGTTCTAAGAGGGAAGTTTATAGCAACAAGCCTATCCCAAGAAGAAAAATCTCAAATAAGCAACCTAACCTTATACCCAAAGAAGCTAGAAAAAGACCTAAAACCAGTAAAGGAAGGAAATAATAGAGATTAGAACAGAAATAAATGAAATAGAATCTAAAAGAACAATAGAAAAGATCAATGAAACCAGGAACTGGTTCTTTGAAAAGATCAACAAAATTAATAAACCATTACCCAGACTCATAAAAAAAAAAAAAAGAAAAAGAAAAGAAAGAGAGTACTAAAACAAAATCAGAAATGAGAGGAGAAATAACAACAGACACCTCAGAAATACAAAGGTTTATAAGAAAATACGAAAAATTATATGCCAAAAAATTGGACAACCTAGAAGAAATTAATAAATTCTTAGAACATATAGCCTTCCAAAACTGAATCAGGAAGAAATAGAAAATTTGAACAGAGTGATTACCCACAATGAAATTGAATCAATAATCAAATTCCCAACAAACAAAATTCTAGCACCTGATGGTTTCACAGCTGAATTCTACCATACATTTAAAGAAGAGTTAATACCTATTCTTCTCAAAGTATTCAAAAAATAGAAGAGGAAGGAAATCTTCCAAATTCTTTCTATGAAGTCAGCATTACCCTAGTACTACACCCAGATAAAGACACTACAAAAGAAAGAGAACTACAGGCCAATATCTCTGATGAACATACATGCAAAATTCCTCAACAAAATCTAAACCAAATACAACAATATATTAAAAAGTCATTCACCACAATGAAGTGGTATTTTATTCCTGGGATGCAAGTGTGGTTCAATATTCACAAATCAATCAATATGATACATCACATCAACGAAAGAAAGGATTAAAAAACATATGATCATTTCAGTAGATGCAGAAAAAGCATTTGACAAAGCACAACATCCATTCATGACAAAAACCTTCAACAGAGAGCTTTAGAGGGAATACATCTCAACATAATAAAGACCATATGTGGAAAACCCATAGCTAACATCATACTCAATGGTGAAAAATTGAAAACTTTTCTCCTAAGATCAGGAACAAGGCAAAGATGTCCTCTCTCACCCACTTTTATTCAACATTGTACTGGAAGTCCTAGCCACAGCAATCAGACCAGAAAAAGAAATAAAAGGCTCCCAATCAGTAAGGAATGAGTAAAATTTTCACTATTTGCAGATGACATGATACTATATATAGAAAACCTAAAGACTCCATAGAAAACCTAAAGACTCCATAAAAAACCCACTGGAACTGATAAATGAATTAAATAATATCACATGATCCAAAGTCAATATACAGAAATCGGTTGTATTTCTACAAATTATGAAGCAGCAGAAAGAGAAATCAAGAAAACAATCCCATTCACAACTGTACCAAAAATAATAAAATACCCAGGAATAAACTTAGCCAAGGAGATAAAAGACCTGTAGTCTGAAAACTGTAAAACACTGTTGAAAGAAATTGAAAATGACACAAACAAATGGAAAGATATCCCATGCTCATGGACTGGAAGAACAAATATTGTTACACTGTCCATACTACACAAAGCAATCTAAATTTTATAATAGTTTTATAATAATCTAATAATCTAGATTTAATGCAATCCCTATCAAAATACCAATATTATTTTCCACAGAATGAGAACAAATTATCCTAAAATTTGTATGGAACCACAAAGACTCCAAGTAGCCAAAGCAATCTTGAAAAAGAACAAAACTGGAGGTGTCACAATCCCATTTCAAGATACACTACAAAGCTGTAATAATCAAAACAGTATGGAACAAAAATAGAACACTGGAACAAAAATAGACACATATATCAATGGAACAGAATAGAAAGCCCAGAAATAAACCCATGATTATATGGTCAATTAATCTACAACAAAGGAAGCAAGAATATGCAATGGGAAAAAGATAGTCTCTTTAACATACACTGTTGGGAAAATTGGACAGCTACATGCAAAAGAAAATAACTGGGCTATTTTCTTATACATATACAAAAATATACTCAAAATGGATTAAAAACCCATATGTGAGACCTGAAACTAGGCAGTAATTTTTCTGATATCAGCTGTAGCAACATTTTTCTATATGTCTCCTGAGGCAAGGGAAACAGAAGCAAAAATAAACTATTGGGACTATATCAAAATAGAAAGTTCCTGCACAGCAAAGGACACAATGAACAAAACTAAAAGATAACCTACTGAATGGGAGAAGTTATTTGCAAATGATACATCTGATAAGGGGTTAGTATGCAAAATATATAAAGAACTTATACAACTCAACACCAAGCTCCCCCCAAACAATCCAATTTAAAAATGGGCAGAAGGGGCGCCTGGGTAGCTCAGTAGTTTAAGCTTGTGACTTTTGGTTTCAGCTCAGGTCATGATTTCATGGGTCATGAGATTGAGCCCTGCATCAGTGGGGAGTCTACCTGAAGATTCTCTCCCTCTGCCCCTCCCCCGACTCCCATGATCTTTGTCTCCCCCCTCTCTCAAATAAATAAATCTTTAAAAAAAAATGGGCAGAAGACATGAACAGACATTTCTGCAAAGAAGACATACAGATGGCCAACAGACACATAAAAAGATTCTCAACATCACTCATCATAGAAATGCAAATCAAAACCACAATGAGATATCACCTCACACCTGTCAGAATGGCTAAAATCAAAAACATAAGAAAGAACAAGTATTGGTGAGGATGTGGAGAAAAAGGAACCCTTGCGCACTGTTGGTGGGAATGCAAAATGGCGTGACCACATGGAAAAAATTAAAAATAGAACTACCATATGATTCAGTTAATCCAGTACTTTATTTACCCAAAGAATACAAAAACACGAATTCGAAAAGATATACATGCCCCTATGTTTATTGCAGCATTATTTACAACAGCCAAATTATAGAAGCAGCCTAAGTGTCCAATGATAAATGAATGGATAAAGAAGAGGTGGTGCACGCACGCACGCACACACACACACACGATGGAATATTAACCATAAAAAAGAACGACATCTTGCCATTTGCAACAAGATGGATGGAACTAGAGGATATAATGCTAAGTGAAATAAGTCAGTCAGGGAAAGACAAATAGCATATGATTTCACTCATATGTGGAATTTTAAAAAGACAAATGATCAAAGAAAAAAGACAAACTAAAAAACAGACTCTTAACTATAGAGAAAAAACTGGTGGTTGCCAGAGGGGAGACGGGTGGGGGGATGGGATAAATAGGTGAAGAGGATTAAGAGTACCCTTACTGTGATCAGCACTGAGTACTGTATAAAGTTGTTGAATCACTATATTGTACAACTGAAACTAATATAACACTGTTAATTATACTGGAATTAAAACAAATAAATTTAAAAATGTATCTTTACTACTTCTATTCTAATATCAGGAATACAAGAAAGGACTTTTTCTTATATGCTATAAAGAAACCTACAGCAAGGTAGGCCAGTGACTTGACTTTCTGTATCTTAAAATATAAAAAGTAGTATTTTTAAATAACCATAAAGATAGACTATACTTAGGTCTCATGGAGATAATTAAGCAACAAAGGGCTGCCCCAAGATTAAAATGAGTAAGGTATTCACTCATACATCTTTTAAAAGCCACTCTATATGAGAGGCATAGTAGGGTGGATGGAAATGATGCTGACCTAAGAGTCAAAAGACCTGCTTCCAGCATTGTGACCCTCGGCACGTCTCTGGCATTATCTGTGGCTGACCCTTCAGATAATATCTAAGGATGTCTCCAGATCTATGGTTCTATATGATCTAGGGCAACAGAGAATTACCTGACCTCTCCACTTACTGCCTATTCAAAGTACAGGAACTATAATCCTGAGAGCTCCTGATAAGATTAAATCATGGATAGCTTAAGGCAGATGGGGTGGGGAGGGGACAGAGAAAGACTAAACTGATCTGGTACCATAAATAGTTCACTGTTTGATTTTTAGTTGGGTATTACTTGTTTTGATCACACAACTCACAATCTAGTTTTCTCAGAGCTCAAGCAAACTGGAATAACTCTTGTGATAAAGATGCAAAATGAAGCTCAAAGGCGTTAACTTATTTTTAGGTCACATATACCAGGTTAAATTGGTCAGCTTGAAATAGGAACATAAAACCATATAAAAAACCAAAAACTAATTTTCACTCAAGCTTCATGCCATTGGATTAGATGCATGTGGTGCCATTCTACTATGGGTTGTGATTTCCTAGAATGCAAACAATGTAAAATTCAGAGAACATTTCTGAGCACTGAAATTGTGCAACCTAAGGATCTGAGATGGGGTTACAGCAGCAAGCCAGAGGTAGCACTCTTGCCTCGAATTCTATTCCTCTCAAAGCAAAAAGAGCATTTTGAGGGTTCTGCTGGTTATTTAGGAGACTGGAAAAATCTTGGAAGATCACTCTGAATCTCTTTTCTGTTTTCAGAGAGACAGACACATTGTGGAGATGTGGCTGGGCCAGTGACTTAGAAAAGGCAGGAGCAATTACAACATGTTTATACGCTTATGTAAACTCGGGCACTGGACTGCTCTGCTCCTGTGAATGAGTCTTGTGCTCTGAGTTAATATGTAAAAAACATTGTTTTTGGCTGCCTCTCTGAATCCGTTAGAATGTTTTTGGCTGCAAGTAACAGAAAACCTAATTCAGACTGGCTTAAGCAATAAGGGAATAAAGCTATGCCATTGGCAAGAGGTGGGGCATCTCTCTTTCCCTTCAATTTTCTTGGCTCTGCCCTCTTATGTGCATCAACTTTATCCTCAGGCTGGTAGCCAGATGTCCTCAGCAGTTCTGAGTCTCCTATCTTCCCACAACAACACAGAGCAAGAGAGCCTATTTATCTTTCTTTGGATATTGTTGTGGGAAGACATGTGCAGAAAATAATTTGAGAAGGCTCCAGCACACTTCCCCTCACGTCCCATTTGTATGTCTTTGCAGAAGGCTTACCCGGGAGTCCTGAAATAGCCACTGATTAAAAGAGGACACAGTCCTGGAGTTAGGAGCAAACACTCTGTGTTATAGATACAAAATAGGGGAAACATGGGAGAGATGAGAATACAACCTTTTCTCAGTTTAAAATACAACTGACTAGAAACTGGGTTCAACTTCTGGCAAACACCAGGCTTCGGAAATAGCTGCTCCATAATGAGCACTGACAGGGGTGCTGAGCATTGCATTTGGATACTCTCATTTAATCTTCATAACCACCTCAGGTAGGTACTATTATTGCCCTCAGTTCCCCCATGAGGAGATTAAGCTTTTCAGAGATTAGGCAACTCGCTCTAATTTACACAGTTAGTAGTATAATCAAGGAGTATAATGCTAGAATCCTTGTTGTCAACCATTTTCTATATCCCAGACTTTGCCTAGAGCTAAGTCCTCCGATTCATGGGTCAGAGATCAGGATGTAATAAACCACTTAGTTATATGGACAACAATAGCATCCTGTTTTGAGGGGTTTCCTTTGTAGACAGCTTAGGGTAGCATAATTGATTGGGTCCAGTGAATCTGTGATGTTTTCAGAATGGAGGGAATAACAGTGATATCAGCATCATAAACTAAATGATAAAGTTGGGAAAACATTACAAACTCTTTTAGACAAAGGACATTTGCTTCAACATACATAAGCAACAAAATATCGTGGCTGCAGAATCTTTTCTCAGTAATTAAAAAATTGATTTCTAAATGGAAAAAAAAGACTACAAAAGAGATCAGTTCTCAATTTAGTAGCTTTTGGAAGGAGATCACCTTACCTGAGGGAATATGTACAACTGAGGGACAATGAGAAGTTTATAAAAAGGAGAATGTGTTGCTGGGTAGATGGGATAAGCACTGACACCGACATCCATCCTTCCTATAGAATCATTTAGTGACTGTGGGGACAACCTGATTTTGTGATGGACAGCAGTGGGTGACCAATGATTTTTTTTAGCTTAAAAGGTAGTTTAAAAATTGAACATGATGCAATTAAGAAAATACACAGCTACTGCATTGTAAATGTTATTAACTATTTTTCTATTTTAGCTCCTGGCATGAAAATATAAATATTTTCCTTTTTTCAAAGTAAGGCATTTAATTGTTTGGATGGTCTTAGAAATCACAGTTGAGTCCAGAAATCAATTACAAAAGAGATGCTCTTGACTCCATTTTTTTTTTTCACACGACATTTTCTATTTGTTCCTGAACAGGTTTTATAAGCAGAAACTCTGCCCATTCTGTAGGCAGGTGGCTCCTTGCTGTGCTGTTTTGGACCTTCAATCACTCGTGACATGCCAATAGTCCACAAAGTCTTAAATGTCTCTTTTAGCTATCATCATCTAAAGGGGTTTTTTAGTGCTTGAGAGCATTAGGTTTCATTTCTTGCATTCTACATTGTAAGTGGAAAAGTTGATCCACACTGACATGTAGGGCTCAATTCTGTATGAACTTTTTGTTTTTCTATCAGAAATAATCCTTCCTTTCTTCATTCTTTCCTTCTCTCCTTCTTCCTCCCTTCCTTTTTTTTTTTTTAAGATTTATTTATTTATTTGGAAAGAGAAAGAGAGAGAGAGAGAAGGGGGAGAGGGAGAGAAAGAATCCCAAGCAGACTGTGCACTGAGTGCAGAGCCCGAAACAGGGCTCGATCCCACCACTCTGAGATCATGACCCAAGCCAAAACCAAGAGTCAGATGCCCAACCGACTAAGCCACTCAGGCGCCCCACCTTTTTGGTAAGGCTCAAGTTCATCTAAAAATTGTTGACTCTTTCCCAGAGACACATCACCCAGTAAAACTAAACCCATCTCACTGAAAATGGTATCAACCAGCAAAAGCATGGCTATTTTTTTAAATTTTATTATGTTAGTCACCATACGGTACACAATTAGTTTTTGATGTAGTGTTCCACGATTCATTGTTTGCGTATAACACCCAGTGAGTGCCCCATGCAATACGTGCCCTCCTTAATACCCATCACTGGGCTAATGGCTTTTTTAATACTAGAGACACGTTTGCAGAATGACTAAACTTGCTAAGTAGCAAAATATAGAGACAGTGTCCTGATATTGAGATCAAGAAAAGTCAATCATCAACCACTCTGTTGTTTTTAAATGGACTTTTTAGGCTTTTAAAGAAGTATTATTTCAATAAAACAATCCACAAATAAATACAAAACAAAAGGGCAAATGTAGAGACATGTTGCAAGTAAGCTTGCATACCAAAAAGGTAAGTGCAAATCAGATTTGAATATTCATGAGTCACAAATCATTGACAGTTTGAAATAATGCAAAACAGCTTTATAAATAAGGTTAAGGCAAGGGACATCAAAGAAATGCATTGCTAAATCAATAGCAATTTGATTGTTCATATATACTTGTAAATTGTGGTTACAGTTTTTGTGACATGGGAGAAAAAATACTGTGTATCTGATGAAGGAGGAAGACACATAAATATTCCTTTGTGTGTTATATTTTTGTAATTCATCATATACTTGGATACCAGCCAGGTAGAGAGAGGTTGGACATCATATTTCCCCCCAAGACAAAGTTTCCTTTTCAGAGACAGAGTTTTAAGCTATGTCTGAAGTGTCCTTGCTTGTTCTGCTAAACAGAATTCAATAGACAACAATTCCTTTAGAGTTGCTTTCTAAAATAAAGGTTATAGAGAGTGACTAGATAATGACTCAATTCTTAAATCCCTTCATGACAAAGTAACTTCCATCAGTGAACAAATAGTTTTAATGAATACTCTTCTATTTAGAAGGAAGCAGATGAATTCAAAGTATAAGAACAATTTGTAAAAATACTTTGAAATAATTTGAGATATAAAATATAGGCAACCTTGTAATGTAAATAAAATATTTTCATTTCGCCCAGCAAGTAACGAGTCATTAATTTGTTCCTGGTTCTTTTGTACCAGTGACTTTTGGTATGGGTGCGTGTGCACACACATGTGTAAGATGGAGAGATATCTGAAATGGTAGGACTTACAAATTAAAGACTTGTTTAGGGACTTGAAGCAGAAATGTTTCCAATTAATTTTTCTCAGAAGTGTCTCTTTGGGTTAATATCTGTAAGTTATGAAGTATTTCTCCAAGATGTTCTCCTCTGCCATCCTCTTTACTGTGTTCTGTCTCCCTTCTAGGATGATTGATGAAGTTAGTGACATCACGTGAAAGTTGTGGCGCACAATAACACTAATTGTGGAAGAGGCTGGGGAACTGTGGTCTGTTTAGAAAATTAATCTATATCTATTCACCGGGCCATGCTTTAAGGCAGACATTTAGATTTGGGAGGTGAAATCCAGATGTGGTATCATTAGAAAGAGAGAATTTTGCATTGTCTCCAATTCCCTGCTCTGTTAGGAAAGAAGCTAAGATGACTTGTGTGCTATTAATAGTCAAGAATATCCATAACTTCCAGAAGCAATGGCCTTGGTAATTTTTAAGGTTTTTATGTGAAGTCTGCAGTTATAATTTGTCAGTATTGATTCAGCTCAAGTTTAGCGTTTTATTTGTAACCATACCTTGTTATCTTGGTTCTACAGCTAAAAATTTCTTGACTCCCAAGTGTTATTAACTCATTTGATCTTAATAAACAAGTATTTCTGTTACTCCTTTCAGCAAATGTTTTGTCATGATATAGGATGAGACTATTTAAAAGATCCAATTTCATTTAAATTGTTCAGCTATAATATTTGATTTAGTGATTGCCAGTAGCAACTGTCTACATAGACAAACACCATTTTTTTCTCTATTGTAGCTCCATTTATTTTGTTCTTCTATTTAGTTCCAACATTATTTTAGTTCCATTTGGTCATAGTTACTAAACTTTCTTGACAAGGAGGATAATTTACAACACCTACATATTTGATTATTTTGATTAAGTCCTTCCTCATATATGTGTGTATATATAGTTTTAAAAATTGCTTAATCTCTAAATTCAAATACAATATGTTGGACCAGCCAAGCAATTTAGACATTTTGTTCTCCTTCCTTGCAATTTGAGGTGAGAGGAAAATTGCTGGGGTTTTTTCCTGCCTTTTTAAACTGGGGGAGATAATACCTTGAGTTTTGATTTCTACAGCACAAAAGTATCTGAATAGTCAATGCCATCATCGAGATGAATTTCTTTAACCATCTCCCTTGTCCAGGATCAAGAAGCTAGAGGGCCTGGTGGCTGTCATTTCTGGTAATTCAATTTCAAAATGAAGGAAAGACAGAATAAAATAAAGGACTTAGCATCGATTCTGAGTTACTTAACACTGACTTACTGAATTCCAATGAAGTCTTGTCTTATCGTGAAAAAGAAACAGTCTCTCTCTATCCCAAATGTCACTTTGGGAGACCCTTGGACCTCATGCTCATTTTGCCATGTAAATAGAATTAATTTTATCTTGAAAGAGTGGCAGTTAAGGGACTTCTGTTTCCTATTCTGCCACTAAGTGCTGCTATGAACTTATACAAAGTACTTCAAATTCTTTAGATCTCTGCTTCCTCAATTATACAAGAAGAGGTGAGTCTAGAAGCAATAATTTTCAAACAGTGCTTCTGAATTCATAGGGCCATGAGAAACCAGCATGTCTTGATGGAGGAGGAAAGACTAGCTGGTGGAAATCAGGGCAAAGACTATCACTTTTTTTCTTGTTTGCATTCTGATCTTAGGAAAATTTAATTTGATGAAAGGGACTTAAAAACTTGCAAACATTGAATTTAAAAGATAATGATTGCTAAGAGTTCTTATTTTTGCTAATTCTGATCTGCAACTTATTTTGCTCGAAAACTATCCCAGTGAATATTGTGGTAGCAAGAATGGTCATGTTCTTGGCTTCTCCTTTAAAATAGAGGTTGTAAAAAAAATTCCTAAAACCTTACAGATGGAGGCCTAGAAAAGACAAAATGGAAGGTGAAATGTTAGTAATATTTTAACTGAACTACACATGATGTCAAGACAATTACTTAACATGGTATTCACATCTCTCGGCTGGTTCTGCTCTTTCCCTGGGCCACCTTGCTGCACACCTTCAGGGGGCACCAATACACTGTAGTTTAACTGAATGATGCCCTTGAAGTTGAGTAAAGCACCATCTACATGGCTGTTCCAGGCTGGGCTTCTTTATCATCTATCCAAGAGCTGCTTCTCTTTTAAGGTCTACTTCAAAGATCTTAAGGTGGTCCACACTCTGTTACCATCTCCTGTCTTCAAGAATTAATTGCTCTATGCTTTCAGGTCATTTTGTTTCTAACCTTTTCTGGGATAGTTAAAGCATTGTATTATAGTTAATTGTATTTTGGTGTCCATCTTCTTTGTTAGGCCTTAAGCTTTTAGAAGTCAGGGGTTGGATATTAATTGTATTTGAATTCTCAATCCAGCACTAGTCTTGGGATTTTGAAATACTCAGAATGAATGTACTTTGAAAATATAAAGAGCAGTAAACTTATAACAAATTACTCAATTACATCAAGTAATTTTCTTCAAGGCCCTGATAAAAGATGATAGTGGCTCTCTTTTTGCCTTATATATTCAACCATTCAATTCAATGCAACATATACTGCGCTCCATTTAAGGAGGTTTCATGCATAAACCTCATCCAGGGAGAAAGGGGGTTAATAAGACCTATTTCCCTTCATAATTAAAATATGAAATAGCATGTGATTAATACTAAATTATGAGCATGATCAAAGTGCTTCAGAAGCTCTAAGGATTTGGGATTAATTGAAGGATTGTACATAGAATCAATACTTGAGTTTGGGAGAGCAGTAGGATTTCAGACAAAAACACAGAATGGGACAAGGGCAAGGTAGAGCATTGTAGGTGAAGGGGATTTCATGGTATGCAAAAATGATTACATATTAGATACAGAGGTTATACAGATTTGTAGTACTTGAGGAGAAGCCTGGAAAATTAGTAGAAGACTTACTTTTTTTTTTTTTTTTTTTTTTTTAAGAGAGCAAGAGTGCATGAGCAGATGGGGAGGGGAGAGGGAAAGAATCTGGAGCAGACACCGCCCTAGAGCAGACTCTGCACTGAGTGTGGAGAGCAACGCAGGGCTCACTCTCACAACCCTGAGATCATGACCTGAGCTAAAATCCAGAGTCAGAAGATTAACTGGCTGCCACCAAAGTGCCCCAGTAGAAGACTTACTTAAATACCATACTAAGGAATTTGAAATTATTTCCATGGAAAATTGGAACTAATCAAAAGAGAACAAGAGCAGAAAAACTCTGGTTTACAAAGCTTAGTCTGGATAGTGCCATGTAAAATTATTTGAAGGGCAAACTTTGAAGACATAGAAAAGAATTCAAGCAAAGGAGAGCCTGAGGACTTTGTAAGGTGACTGTGGAGAAACAAAAAGGAAGGAATGAATGTGGCAGTAAGATAAACTAAAGGATAAGAAACTTAAAATAATTTTGAAATATATTGAATAGATATATAAGTGGTATTACGACAAAGATGACACAAACCTTCAATCTACTTAGTTTTCAACATCTTTGATGCCTTCAAAATTATTTAAAATATTAAAGAAACTAATCATTAGTAATATTCATGTTTATTTTTTACTGAGGTGGTAATGCTATTCCTCAATCTGTTGTCACACTTGTCACACTTGCCATTAAGTGATTCTAACAACCGACGCCTTAAATGTCTCATTTTCCTATTTTAGAGTTCAGGCCTGGAACACTTCTTAATAACTTTAAACAGAAATCAAAAATACCTATGCTGATAACATATACAAATTTAGGAGACTCTAACTTTAGTACAAAACTACGTTATCATCTAATGTTTTCTTTAAAATAGTAATAAACTGTACCTTATTAGTGAACTTTGACTTAGACTCTCCTAAATGCTAAATGGATGTCCCATCTGAAGCTGTAGAAAGGTAACTCAAGGGTCAGCGGCATTGATAGGAGATCCTTTGACGGGATGTGCCTATGTGTCCGGGGAAGATGGTCTGCAGAAGAAAAAAGAAGCAGGTACATACTTGGAGTTACTGTGCTGCTGAGTAACGACAGAATTGGGTCCTGCTGTGTATTGGTTGTAAACTGGGTGTGGAGTCTACTTTGGAATGCAGGAGAAAAGGAAGATGACAGGGCAGGATGCCTCAGGGATCCTCTGGTCTCATCTTCCCTGTTATTTTCCAGTCCCTTCTCACCAAGGATCTGGGGACACATCCTCCACTCCCCCTCTAGGACTTGCTCATCTTTAGATCTCGAGACAGGGCTGGTGGGGTGGCCAGGTAATTTGAGGACTCTTTTCCTTAGTAATATACTCAGGCATTTAATAATCAGCCTATCTAGACCCTGATCTTATCTTTGGGTAGGGAAATCATTTAAAACTTATGGGTTAAAAAAAAATTAAAAGGATATCTAACACATTTCTTTAGAAATCCTTTCTGGAATCTAGCCTTTTACTATATGATTTGAAAGCATCACTTATTTTATTTTTATTTATTTGAAAGCATCATTTATTAAAGGTGCAATTTATGTGCAGAGCACTGTATAGCATTTTAGTTAATATATGCAGGTAAAAGCATTCTTACATTTATAAAATTTTGATATTTCATAATAGAATGCAAATAATACAGGCCAACTTGACTGAATAAACATTTTTAACTGATCAAAACTGCTTACATGCATCAACTTTCTCAAACATTTTACTGTACTCTTAAACAGTCAATAGTCAAATCCCCATTTATATTATTTTTAAAAGGAGAGAGAAAAACAAGGGGCTGATTAACACAAAATTTAAGATGATGTGATCTATAGGGAAAGAAAGGGAAAGAAAGGGGTTGGGAGAGGCTCAAGGTTACAAAAGTGCTGGTACATTTCATTTCCTAAGTTGGGTAAAGAATGTACATGTCTATCCTATTTACTTCTATGTATGCTATAAATATTATTTTGAATTCACTTAATATTTGATAAAATTATTCAAAAAAGAGAATTACAAGACATGGTTCAAATAATGGTAATGAAATCATTGTTTTTTAAAATGTTAGGGCTGTGGAATTAAGCAATGGACTGTTGTTGTTTTTTAAGATTTTATATTTATTTATTTGAGAGAGAGAGCACAAGCAGGGGGAGGGGCAGAGGGAGAGGAAGAGGGAAAGAATCTCAAGCAGATTCTGCACTGAGCACAGAGCTGACGTGGGGCTCGATCACAGGACCCTGAGATCATGACCGGAGTGAAAACCAAGAGCGGGAGGCTTAACTGACTGCGTCACCCCGGCGCTCCAAGCCATGGACTGTTTCTCTAAGTGTCCTGAGTTTTCTGCTCCAATCTATTAAGTAAATAGGGTATTAAGTACTATAAGGAAAAGGGAAGTATAAAAACAGAAAAAGACTTAAGTCTGGTGCTAAGGAATTCCAACTCTCCCAGAGACTTCCTGCCTGAGTGCTACTGGCTGTGCAAACAGGCTGTGTGAAACACCAACTCTTGTTACACACAGGAGAAGACTACAGGCAACTGGTAAGGGTGTGGGTTTTGCAGAGCTCTTCCTGGAGTTCAAATCAAAGCATAGTAATATGGCCACATGATATCAATGAGTTGTCCTCATTTTCCAAAATGATTAATTACCATAGCATCATTTCCTTTCAAAATTCTAGATTAATATTTATTGATGAAAACTAGTATAAGACTGACAGTGGTGGAAAGGTGACACCATTCTTGAAAATGCTCAGCAGAGATACCAGGGGGGTCTATTTCCTCAGGAACTCACCTTAGTCATTACTTTGTGTTTTTTTCTATTCTTCCTATTCAATTTTTATTTTTCTTTTGGCAACCATATTTGCTCTGAATCGCTAAAAAAAATGCCCTAGGTTTTATTATGAAGTGGGATCCTAATTCAGGCTGAATTAAAAGTAAACTACACGGCCTGGGTATATTCAGGATTTAGATCTCCTCATCCTGAAATGAAGTTGAATCAGTAGCCTAAAGGTGAAAGCCTCTAAATCCCTTTATTACTCAAAGCCTATAATCTCTTTGTTTTAACCAAGGATACACAAGAATGGTAGCACTTCCCAGTTAACATGTCAAGAAATCTTTACCTCAGATAACAATCCAGCTCTTTGGGTTTACTCTCTGCACAAAATATTTAACACCCAAAGAGACTGTTTTGAATGTTGTTTATTTTGATGACCAGATAGATTCCTTTGTTTTGCAAAAGCTACATGCCCATTTTGCCTTCTTAGGAAATTTTTGTTCTAGCACCCTATCATTATTTGCTACCAAACTTCGTATCTTTTGTTTGAAGCATCTAAAAATACAAGTAGTTGTTTAACTAATTTTCTCTTGAGCTTAATTTGGCAATTATCAAATCACATTTGTCAATACAACGACTGAATCAGATGTGACCCAGACATCAACATTTTAAAAAGCCTCTGTAGCCTTTCCTATTATTTCAAGTTATAGTAGCTACAAGCAAAATCTTGCTTCGATCAATAGGAAACAAAAATGTACTCTCCTCTGTCATTTCAAAGTCATCTATTAAAACAACTCAAATATTAAATTCAATTGCGTCAGAATACAAATAGAACATCATAATGAGGCTTATGTTTAGAAATGCAAAGAGCATTTTGGAAGTATTTTAGGAAGAATATAATTTTAACTATTAATATTGTTCCATCATTTGATTTTCATTCTTGTACATCTGGATGTCATAAAAATGCTATTTTTAAGGTTTATAATTGTTTCTCTTTTCCTTTCCTCTCTTTCTCTCTCTCTCTCTCATTCCAGGGCTGCTATCTCTTGCTACATAGTGAAGCACTTTGGAGAACTAAATTTTTTTTCTCAGACATATGAGGCCGATGTGAATATCAAAATGATATAGAGGACCAAGGAAGAATAACTCTTGAAATCATAATAGTTTACATGAACCCATATTTAATTAGATTCTTGGTAAGTATGCAGTATATTATTAATGACTGCTTATTTACTCAGCAACCGTGTTTGTTTTTGGCAAATTAATTTTATGCTGTGATGTGGAATAATACTTAGCTTTCTGTAACTGTTGAAAATGCACTAGCAATACTGTGTCACGTGCTATGCTTAATGACCATTGCTAAAGCTAGACAGAAATATGGTAAGACAATTAATAGCATTCATTTTGCCTTTACAATTCCTTAAGTTTTCTAATACTAGAAAATACCAATAAAAGCTTAAAAAATTGTTACGTATAGCTGGAACTCAAAGTTTTTTTTTGACATCATTGTAAGGAATACTGTGCATCTTATATATCTTGATATCCTATGTACAGAAAGTGACATCTACTGGAGAAAACAGAACTGAATATTTACTTTCCAAACTCTTTTCCTGGTAAACTTCCAGGCAAGTTGCACTATCCTCAAGATTATCCCAAACTTCTAGAACAAAGAAAGATTTTATTTAGCTTAGTATGGTATAAAGGCTGGCTTGTTTTGGCTATCATTTTGCCAAAGATGCCCTCTGGGAAAAAGTGGTTATGAGGGCTACACGAATGATCTCATAAGAAACACTACTGAAGATTTCTGGAAAACACAACTCTAGCAAATTCCCTTAAGGGTGAAATTGGGGTTCTATATCACTACAAAGCAGTAAGTGTCCGATTTGAACAGAACTCTGTCGTAACAAACGTCTGGAGACATGTTTGGAAAATGTGTCACTTCTTTAAATGGTCTGGAATAGGAATTATAAAACAAAGTACGGGATTCAAATATATAACTTCTCTCTGATGTAAAGGCATCCCTATGCTACTTTGGAGCCTAATCATTTCTGTTCATTCATGCTAAAAAATGTGTCTAACTCCATGATTTAATCAAACCCTTGTTCTCAGGGCATTAGGGGATACCACCAAGGTATTTTCACACATGGTCAAAACTAAGAAGTGACCTGGAGCTCTGAAAGACAGAACAGACATCAGCTTCTTTCTTGTGACACTAATTCCCAATATTTAAGTAATCACTCTTCCCTAAGGAAAACAAAAGCCTTTCTTATCTTACTAGAAGCTACCGTGCCAGCCATTTTCAAGACAGAAAGAGTGAGGCACAGTTATGTTTGGTGAGTTCACAAATATCCTAAGACTATGACAGTGACTAACAGGCCTGTCTCTTCGGTTCTAGCATATTACCTGTGTGATATTACCAAGACTGCATCCATATTTAGATCTTGCTATATAATCTTCTGTGGTGTAACTTCAGATTTTCTACTTCTAATTATCTTGATCATTTTTAAAAATTTTTGTTTTTGTAACAATGCTCTTGCACTCCCTCTGCTGGCCTTGCTAATTAACAAAACCAGGGCCGAAGCAGTTCCGGTGTGTATCTGTGATACCCGTGGATGGACTGATAAACCAACCCTGTTTTGTCTTGGAACCCAAAAATAAAGTCATGTTGATTGGCCTTCATGTGAAACAAAGGGGCCAAAAGAAAGTTTGTTTGTAGCTAAGGAAAACAAAAAGCATGTTTATTTTTATACATTTAAGAAAGAATCTAACAAAATGGATATATTTACAAATCTTAAAATTGTGTCAATCTTTTCAAATTTAAAAAGTTATATCCTTATTCTATTAAAATGTATATGTATTTAGTAAAAGGCATATTTCACTACAAGATATATGAAATTTGTATCTCTATGTTTACACACTGGACAATTAAATGAAAGGTTCTGAAAGTTCAGAAACACTGATTAGACACGTAACTGTTCAATGGATCTACTTCCCACATCCTAGAGCTCCATTATGGAGTTACAAAGAGAATGACAGCACTTGGCAAGTCCCAGGCCTAATCATAGCATAGAGAAGTGACTTTTGGAAGGTACATTACCAAGCAATTAGGACCCATTTAATAAATTACCCCTTATGGAACACTTTGAACCCTAGTGGTCTGAAGAGGTTAATGCACCTCTCACAACTGAGTGTTACTCACTTTCCAGGGGTAACTTCAAGGTCACAGTTAATCCAAACCTTCTTCTCATCAATGGCCTCTTACTCTTGAGCCCCTACTGTAGTCTGGCATCAGTAAGCCCATATACTTGCATTGCCCCCTGTGCATTTCACATGCTTCATTTTCTTACAGCTGAAACCATTGGGCGGGGTGTTCGTGAGGCCAAATGACTTCGTACTGCACATTAACTTCCTTTGGCTCTCATGCCTCTTATTTGAAGTCTTTCTGTTTTTCTTACTTATAGAGAGTTTTAACTTCTGGGTTTAGTTTAAATGTTACGTCTGATGCAATTTACTTTCCTCCAAAATTGTTGAGTAGCAACCACATTTTAAATGAATCCAATACACAAAATTAGGTTTCAGGATATTATTAAATTTGGAAAAAACCCACAGTAGATATGTATTTGTAAACTAGAATCTTAACTATGGCTAGACACTAAAAACACTAAAAAACACTTAAAATATAACTGCAAGGGAGAAAAAGCTTTGATGCTAGAATAGAATTAGACTTTTAAAGTTTTTATTTTAATTTTTAAAAAGACATTCAACTTGAGTTTTTGGAATGAAAATGCTGGTGAAACACTAAGCACATTTATTTAAAAAGATAGCCAAGGAATGAAAATGGAATATAAAAATATTACTCTGCATTCATAATGGCCAACATTGCTATAACATGTCATTCGTCTGCTGTGACATTCCTGTAAATCATGATCAAAATCATCATGATTTCTAGCACATTTATTGAATGTTTCTTCTATCCAAGGATCTCCTGAGAGCTACAGGAGATGAATAAGACATGGCCTAAGACTTCAAGAAGCTTATAATTGTATTGTAGAGCTCAGATATAGGCATGTGGAAAAAGAACCATAATGAAGAGAAGATTATGGTAAATACCAAGTCTGTGTCCACATAGAACTTGCTAAGGGAATTCAGAGAAAGAAGAGGTATCTCTGTTCAGAAAGGATTGATGAAGAAAATAAAATCTGCTCAAACCTTTTTTTAGAATTTTGGCAGGAAAGCTGAAAATTAGAAAATTAAAGGAAATGCTCCAATGTAGAGAAGTGATTAAAGTTGTCTTTAGTTGTGTCTGTGAACATATTTTGTGGGATGTGTTTGAGAGGCGGCTTTTCAACATGAAAGTGGATGTAAATTGGAATGTTCTACATTGCTTTATCTTTATCATATACAGAAAAACACATTATCAAATAATGTAATATAAAATGGAAAGTATTAACTGTTGTCAACCTGCCGATGAGGATATTTTTTAAGGCTTTTGGTTGTTGTTTTTTAGATAATATAACTATAAAATGACAAAATAGCCTTTTCTAGGATTTTCAGTGATTCACTGAGTCATATCTTTTAAAATCTCTGCTCCTTTCATTGTAACTTGGAAAATTTTTCCATATTATAAACTGTGTTTTCTTATATCTCTATAAGAAACAGACTATGGAAATCCACCTTCCACTTGAATCTACAATATTATTGCAATGTGGGTTTATATGGTCTGAAAGTCTTCTGTATTTGTGCTGTATAATTTGATTCTTATCGAAATTTTTAGAAGTGTCCAGGCCAGAAATGTGACAAATTATTTACGATGTCATAGTTTCAAAGGTCTGTAGAAAGAGCCGAGGATCATGTAGCATACTAGATGTGGTATGCCATGCAGTGTAAGTTCCCCAGTTGTATCTTGAAAGCAACCTCTACTTCCACAACAGAATTGTAAATCAAAAGTCAACTCCTATTTTGTTTAAGATTTTATTTATTTGGGGGGGGGGAGGAGAGTGCGAGCAGGGGAAGGGGCAAAGGGTGAGGGAGAGAGAGACACTCAAGCAGACTCCAGGCTGGACATGAAGCTTCATCTCAGGACCCTGAGATCATGACCTGAGCTGAAACCAAGAGTCAGACAGTTAACCGACTGAGCCACCCAGGCGCCCCTGAACTACTATCCTTTGTTTATTGGTAAGTAAACATTTTTAAGTATGGTGGTGAGATTATATTGCTCTTCATTCATACCTAGAAGCACTTTAATCTGATTGTTTATTCCATAAGGGAAGTATTACCACATGCAATATTCCCTCTTGTTTTTGCCTCTTGCATTATTCACAGTAGTGCCAGAGCAGATTTATTAATACCAGTCTGCAAATGGCATTATTCCACATACTCTGATAATTCACATCATGGGATACAAAACACAGTGATAAAAGTAGCACAAATAGAAGGAAATCACATTGTCTATGCATTTTTCCTTCTAGGATTTCTTTTTTTTTTTTTAACAACTTCATTTTTTTTTTTAAGATTTTATTTGTTTATATGAGAGAGACAGAACACGAGTTGTGGGGAGGGGCAGAGGGAGAAGAAGAGGTAGAAACTGACTCCCCACTGAGCAGGGAGCACAACACGGGGCTCCATCCCCTAAAACCATGACCTGAGCTGAAGGCAGACGCTTAACTAACTGAGCCACCCAGGCGCTCCTCCTTCTAGGATTTCTAAATGCATCCAAACTGCTCAACAGCAAACCTTTACTCAATGACCACTGTGTTTGGGCACTGCATCCCAAAGATACAGAACTCTATAATTCTTCAAAGAACCTAGCAACTAGCTGGGAAAGGACTGACACATAGGAAACACCAGGCAAACATAATGGCATTCTATAATGACATATTAAATAGTATGGTACAAACTCTTCACACTATACACATATGTGATCCAACATGGCAGCTACTAGATACTTGTGGCTATCAGGTACTTGAAATGTGGTTATTGTGAATTGAAAATGCTATGACTATAAAATATACACTGGATTTTGAAGACATAATATGACAAAGAGAATGTAAAATATCTCATTAATAAGTTTAGAATATTGATTACATGCTGAAATACTATTTTGGGTATGTTGGGTTAAGTAAAAATAGGTTTTAATTCTTTTTAGTTTTTAGTCTAGCTATACAAAACTTAAAATTGCAGATGTGGCCCACATTATATTTCTATTGGACAGTGCCGCTATAATCTTCAAAGAACAGACTCAGCAGCAAGTGCTGAAAAATCTGAAAAACTGGAAAGAACAGGTGAGGTCTCGGTTGGATCTGGAAAGATACATAGGGCTTCAATTAGAAAATGAGAGAAGGATAAGTGTGCTCTTGCATAGAGAATAAATAAATAGATGTAGGACGATAGCTACTGGAAACCTAAGGTTTATTTTAGGTAATAGTGCAGAGTAGTTATCTTGTAAGGGGTGACAAATTCTGAACATCTAATCTACTAAATAGCTACCCATTATTGAGTTAATCATAGCTACCGATTGTTGAGTTCTTAGAATATGAAATTTATATACATAAATTTCCATTTAAACCTAACAGTCATATAAGGCAATTTTTATCATGTCCATTTCCAGATGAGGACACTGAGATTTAGAATGGCTCAGGGACTTGGTGAATGTCACCCAACTAGGAAGGGATTGAAACCTTGGTGTGTCTGACCCCAAATCTTGTTATTTTCACCACTGTACTTGAGGCAGGTTGACCATGAAGTTAATGATGAAGCTTTACACTTCCACGTCCTACACACGTGTATCCCTTCCATGGAAGGTGCTCAAGTGATGTCATATGCTTTTGGAAAATTTGCCAAAGTAAATGATTTTATTCATAATTGGTTATGACTGCTGTTTCCATTCTGAAGGCAGAGGGAGAAGCAGGCTCCCCGCTGGGCAAGAAGCCTGATGTGGGACTCGATCCCAGGACTCTGGGATCATGACCTGAGCTGAAGGCAGTCGCTTAACTGACTGAGCCACTCAGGCATCCCTGCTCTCTGTTTCCATTCTGACTCCCCCCAGTCACACCCTCCTTCATGTCAGGTGGTCTTGGATTGGCATTTTGGTGGATCTAGCTAAAAAGAAATTTTAGTGGTTATACACTTGGTTTCAGTTTAGTTGGCTATCATTATTTAGTTGGCTATTTCGTATTTCAAAGTTGTTTTTACATATAGTTTTTTTTTTTCCTAGCTATCTCAGGGTAAGAATGGCTACCCTGAGTACTCTTTTTTTTTTTTAATTTTATTTATTTGAAAGAGAGAATGAGAGAGAGCATGAGAGGGGAGAGCATCAGAGGGAGAAGCAGACTCCCCACTGAGCGGGGAGCCCGATGTGGGACTTGATCCTGGGACTCCAGGATCATGACCTGAGCTGAAGGCAGTAGCTTAACCAACTGAGCCCCCCAGGCACCCTACCATGAGTACTCTTAACTTTCACTCCATCACCTCACCTGGGATCTTGAACAAGAGCCAGTGGTCAAATTGTAATATTAACTTGTCCTATAGTACTAGGAAGATGTAGGTCATAGAAGAAAAAAAAAAGCTTTAGATGTAAAGAGCCAGAACTAGTTTATGGGATATTCTTCAAATCCTCAGATGTGTAAAATAATAAATGGAGAATTCAATTCTCATTGAAATCTGGTCAAAAAATAATATACATGATTAAGTAGCTTATATAATTATAAAATAAGGCATATTTGTTTTCTATGTTGATGTGAATCATGCAAAAGAGAATTTAAGAATTCCTGTGTTTATAGACATAAGCCTGTAATAAGACTCTGAACAATGAATATGACACCTGTTTTTGCATCCTAATGTATGGGGTTTTGTTTTAGCCCATTCAACATGCCTTGTTCTGGTGGAGTCTGGTGGTTCCAGATGATGCAATACATCAAAAATGCCACTGACAGAGCAAAATGGACCAAAACTTTTCTAAACTATTAATAAAAAATGATTTTTGATAATCATGCTATATGAAAGAATGGATTATCTTTCTCTTCTATTATAAAATTATTGTCATATGAAGACAATAAATAGTATTTTAGAGGAGATGTCAGAAAAAACATTTAAAAAAATTTTTTAAAAACTTAAAAAATAGAGGAGATCTCAGACAGTTAATAGAAACATTATTTTTCTGGATTTTGTGTGTTTGTGGTACTTGTCATCCTTAAGCTTTGTAATTTGCCATGATTTCTTTCTTATCCTGCAGAAATAGTCACTGTTGGACCTAAGTTAGCAAAGGCAAGTTTTTCTTACATACAGCTTCTCAAACTGTATATGCATCAGGTATTATAAGCTGTAGACTCATCATTGAGTTGTACTGTACACCTTCATAGGCTTCATTGTGGATTCTGGGGAAGCATATATTTGTTTAATATATGAAATATTTAAAGGTCACAAAACCTTAAAACATATGTAGGGAAAGCCTGTCTACTGTGCTACTGATTCTTATAACTTCCCTTTGCAAACAGTGGATCAGACAATGAGCAACTAATAAAAGTAGAGCCTAGACAGATACTACATTATCTATCCCAAATTCCACAACTGAGGCGATGGTCAGGTTCACTGCCATCGCCAAGAGATTAGACCGCCTCCTACAATGTAGTGTTGCAGAAACAAGATGATGGTGAACAACAGAAAGACTGAGTGAAGGAGGGTGGGAAGAGGTGAAGGAAATAAATGACCATTTTATTGAGGGCCTGACTCTGTGTCAGGTCTTGTGTTATTCACTCTCAGATGATTATCTTAATGAATCTTCAAATGTCTGTAATATATAAAGAAATACCTATGATGCATTACATTCTTATTGCCTGATTTTATGATTTCCTCAGATCTTTCTAGGCTGCTCAGAATCCAACAGAGAATGAGGGCAAAGAAAGAGGGCTTTGGAGTCACACTAAGAAAGTTCAGATAGTTGGATCATGAGAAAAAAATCACCTATTACAGTGAATGACACTGTAGAGATATTTTTCTTGAGAGTATAAATACTTTCTACTCTGGGGAAACATTGCCCACCAAGCCCAAGACCTGTAGGCAGCCACTACATTGTAAGATCCATGATCCAGGTCTGCAAAAAGCAATTCTTTTTCTATTTAAGAAAGCAACTTAGCTTAGATTTATAAATATGTATTCCACTAATCATAATGTTGTGAAGCAATAGTTCTGGTTCATGTTTCTTGAATTTTTTTCATGTGTTCCTGAATTTAATATTGAACACTGGGAGCTACATGATTTTTTAAAAACTGCCAACCAGATTTCTTAGGATTCAAGAAAACATGTCTTCCAGGGAGTGTCCATAATTATATTTATACCCTAGATCAGTACTATTTTGGGGGGACCGTTAAGTCCAGGGACTGACTGGGCTATATAGATCTATCTGTTCAGTGGCATCTTGAGTGTGAAGGAGTTCCCAACAAAAACTTTGAGGAGACATACCTAATTCTGCCAGTGTCTCTTCCATGTGTTTTTATTTTGTATCTATACAGTATAACCATATATACTAGTTTGCATAAGAGGAGATATGAATTATATCGCCCCTTACACATACTCCATGCCACTACTTCCTAATGTGGCTTTCTTTGGAACAGATCTTGAAATCCTGTTTTTCATATTGTGGGCTACTTTCAAATATTGTTTGATGACCTCATTATAACATTCTCTTTCTTTTTGGAAATTAGCTTCAAGTATTATCAAAGGCTCTCATGCCATACTATATTCTTGGAGATAGTAGTAGGAATTTAATATAAATGATAACATATGTAAACAGAATCATAGGTGAGCCCTATAAACACAAGCCATTTTGAATTGAACTTACAAACAGGTGAGAAAAGTTTAAATATGAGGAGTCTGGATCTGATCATTTTTGTTTCTTTGGAGGCCTCTGTTGCCTTCAATGTAAAGAGTCTGTTGTACATGGCGTGAAGATACAATGCAGGCTGGACAATGATGTGCTTGCTTCAACTAGGGGCGCCATCCTCACAGCATTCTCTCTGTGCCTGACAGAATTGGCGCCTGATGATTATTACCTCAAGGTATATTAAGTGTCCTCAAAAGCAAGCAAACAGCCATACCATAATATTTACCTTGAAATAAATGTCATATCTCAACAGCAGAGTGTATTTCTGACATTACAATGAAATTTAGAGAAGAAAGTAATTTTTAGAAACCTACTGTATAAGAACATTTTCTGCAAGACCCCCTTTTTCTAACCGACGGGTACTTCCACAAAATTATAAAGGGTTTAATAAACTTCAAACTCTCTGGATGGAAAGGTTTAATCCAGACATTCACACAGTTTGATAGCCAGATGCATTATCCAGGAGTAATTATCAAAGACAACTGAGATACCAAGAATTTAGGCTGAAGCAGATAAATGAATTTTATCCAAGAGTCCAGTTTCAGTGCAGTAAACTGAAGACATCCCAAACAATGTCACTATAGCACCATATTCAACTTCTTAAAACTAAAGTCATTTTTTTTGCCCAGGAAAATTCTGAGAAATTTTTTCGGATGACAGTATATTTGTTCACTGACATCAGAAAGAGGGCCAGCATTGGAGAGTACAATGAACAGTTATTAAATTGAATATCAGTATCTAGTTTTTCATAAAAATTTCAAATGATATGGGGCGCCTGGGTGGCTCAGTTGGTTAAACATCCAACTCTTGGTTTAGGCTCAGGTCATGATCTCAGGGTCTTGAGATCAAGCCCGACATCAGGCTCCACACTTAGCAAGGAATCTGCTTGGGATTCTCTCTCTCCCTCTCTCTCTTCCCCACCCCCTGCTCTTTTTCTCTCCAAAATAAATAAATAAATAAAATCTTAAAAAAAATTTTTTAAAACATTTCAAATGATACATTTCAACCCCAGTACTTTTTGGAGCTTTGAACACTGGAAAAAAAGAATTATTTATCATTAATTTACATAAGTGCATTATGTAAAAATGTAAATATTCACATTTTTTTCATTATCTAAATTTTATACCAACAGTGAAACTTTAAACAAGTACAGCTAGAAATTGTTACACCTTGTTCCGTAACAGCTCATTCTACAGATTATTCACTGATTAAAGCTCTCTGCCCTATAGTGCTGATCCCCTTCTGCATGCTTCAGAATCTCTCACTGCACCTTTGGCGTAGAGACATGGCTCTTCTCTATTCTGGGGAGTTTCATACTTAGTTACACAACTGTAGTACTTGATATATTTTTATTTAAAGCATAGAAAGAAGAGAAAGTCTTAAAAACCTGTTGGTATACATGGTCATGTTTACTACATAATAAAATAACCTGAAATTTGGCAAGTGCATCATTTTTAAGAATATACTAACTTAATTTATAAGTTTACTGCCAGTATTAGCTACTGTTCAATTTTCATGTTCGTGGCCCCACCCTGGGCAGAAACCAAGGCCTTGCTGGCATCATGACCAGTAAATGGCTCTATTTACAAGGAGGAAAGAAATGGGTTTGTTGGTACATGTCTTCATGGCATGCTGCTAAAATTTCATTTTCATTTTTTTTTCAAAATTGCAAAATACGCAGATCATATTTTCTTAATTTTGACTTGACTACAATTATTGAGCAGCATTTGTGAACTGGCAGTATTGTGATTTATTTTTAAGCAATACCAATTGCTTCCAAGTTTACAGTCTTTCATCTGCCATTTACTTGTGATTGACGCTACCAGAGCTGAAACCAGACCGCCCCCCCCCTTCGAACCAGCTTATGGCTCTTTGCTTTTTTTTTTTTTTTTAAAGATTTTATTTATTTATTTGACAGAGAAAGACACAGCGAGAGAGGGAACACAAACGGGGAGTGGGAGAGGGAGAAGCAGACTCCCCGCCGAGCAGGGAGCCCGACGCGGGACTTGATCCAGGGACTCCAGGATCATGACCTGAGCCGAAGGCAGTCGCTTAACCAACTGAGCCACCCAGGCGCCCGCTCTTTGTTTTTTAATTTTAATTTAATTTTATTATGTTATGTTAATCACCATACATCATCACATCATCATTGTTTGCGTATAACACCCAGTGCTCCATTCAGTATGTGCCCTCTTTAATACCCATCACCAGGCTAACCCATCCCCCCACCCCCCTCCCCTCTAGAACCCTCAGTTTGTTTCTCAGAGTCCATAGTCTCTCACGGTTCGTCTCCCCCTCCAATTTCCCCCCTTCATTTTTCTCTTCCTACTATCTTCTTCTTTTTCTTTTTTTTCACATATAATGTATTATTTGTTTCAGAGGTACAGGTGCCTTTGCTTTCTGTTTTGAAGTGGAGGAATTTAAGCGTGATGGGTTTGTTTGGACTTTTGAAAGAGCTGATCTTATCAACCTTTAGGATTATTTGTTTTGGAACTCCAGACATCAAATAAAGGTAGAACTATTGATCAGATGATTTGAAGACATGGATGTGGACACCAAGGTAGTAATTTATTTTATCAAAACAGTGAGCATAAAACAATAGTTTGGAACTAAAATTTATAGTTCATCTAAAACTGGTAAAATTCTTAAGACATGGTTTTAACTTAAAATATTTCCTTGATGATTTGTTCATTGTTAATTCTCAGAAAATATTAACCATTGCACTCAATCCTTTTTCTACTTTACTGTTCTTTTAGAAGAAATTTGCTTGTTATTACTCAGATAGGAATTATTTTCCCATGAGCAACTTATTATATATTTATCTAAATTAAATCTCATTCCATTTAAATTTTTCCTCCTAAGATCTTCCACTGTGCTTGCAGTTCTTTATATTTTGGTATGCTCATAGCTATTTACTTTTTCCATCAGGGCATTAATTTGGACATGTCATTTAGCACTGGTCCCAACCCTATCCCTATAGAACCCCACTGTCCCCAATTTAATAATGCATTACTAATAGTTGCTTATTATTTATAGTCCGTCAATTTGAGAATAATCCTAATATGACAGAATCTTACCAATCTTACCAATGTCTCTATTCATTGTTATTTGTTTCCAACAGAAATCCGGGGAACTTAAAGGAGCTGCTTCTAGCAATCTATTAAATAGTCTTCATGGTATGTCTTGGAAAGAAGATGGCATATTTTTGCTATTTTAATTTGCTTAATGTAAAATTATGCTACTTGGAATGAAGCTTTCAAGATAAGGAATCATCTAGTGCAAAGAGGAGGGAAGGACTGGGCATTGTATTTTGCAAAACCCAGTGCCATCTTTATCACCTTAAACTTTTTCTTGCCTTAGTTGCCTCCAGCCCACCTTACCTCCTATCTAACTTTGTAGAAGTTGGGGGAAAACAGTAACCCAATTCTAAGACATAGTGAAAATAATATGAAATAACAGATATAAATGAGTTTGGAAAATCAAAACCACTTACATGTATTTCTTTTACAGAAAGAGGACTGTACTGATGTACTCTGAGGAGTATGCACAGATACTTTTATACTATTTTGCCTGCTTCTTGCGATGTTAATGACACATATCTGCATGGAGTATATGACATACATGTTTCACTTGTAAAATAAAATCTCTGAAATAAATATTTTAATATAAAATTCACTATTATCAATGTTACATATTAAGTTTCAGAGTGAAGAGTTCCAAGAAATCTTAGAGAAAGTTACTGGAGCAAAGGTAGGCTCTTCCAGAAAGGAGTGCAGTGCCTCCTCAGGCCCGGCAGGCACTCAGTCCTTCATTTACCCTGTGGCTCTTTAGTGAGTTCAATTCTCCCTTTTTCTCTATCTCAACTCCCATGATAGGCCAACAAATAAAGGCTTTCCCTATCTTGGTAAAGTGGTGACTTAACTCTATTTGCAATATTTAAGATTCTGGGTATCTGATCTGGAATCACTGTTACCCATTTTTTTCTGCAATCTTTCATCTGTTTTCTAGTTTTTATCATTCTTACAAAATAGCTCTCATATAAATCCCCTATAGCCTTTGTGGATGGAGTGTGAGGAGGTAAGTATGACGGAGTTGAGCTTTTGAAAAGCCACCTGGAATGGTATGCTCTTTTAGAATTGGGCTGTCAGTACTGCGTGTTGGTTTTCTTGGGAGACAAGCAGGTAGGTGCAGCTGCTGGAAAAGACACCAGATGCCACAAAATCTCCAGAGCCTGAAATTACCCAGAGCAAGTCCAGTTTATAGAATTCATACATTCATATACAGAAAACTGTTAAGACTCTGAGTTGAGATATATACTTCCTGAAACAATAGCCAAAAATGTCACCAAGTTCTAAAGATCAGCTTACTGGACTGTTTTCCCTCTAAATTCTAAGATCTGGTCCTGTAGGAGGTTTACGACTCCAAGAGGAAGATGGAGGAAATCACAGTGACCCTTAGGCTATGTGAATTTGCCCTGCCACTATCTTTCTATTCCTAGCAATAGAGGTTATTCCCTATCCCCCACTCTGTGTGAATGAGAAAAATACCAAGTAAAAGCTTTAAATTACTCAACAACATGCAAACAATTCACTATACAACCTTTGCAACAAAAAAGCAGTTTCTCTTGAGATTTGTGAGAAAGTGAGAAAGGGGTTGAGAAAATGCAAATCTTTCTTAAAAGAATGAGATAAATTTCTAAGTACTATGGATACTTACCCAGAGTGAATCTCAGAAAAGGGTAACAAGGATGGTTAAGGAAACAGGAAATTTTACATCTTATGGAAGATGGCCAGGAAAAAAAAAATAGAGAAAGTAGCTTGATGGAAATCTTTAGTTTTCTGAAGGCTATGGTGAAATCTGCCAACTAATAGGCGAATAGGAAGTCACACCGTGAAATTAATAACCAGTAAATTTAGAACAAATAAAGCAGAAATGCTTTTGCACAGCATTTAAGCAGCCTGTGGCACTGACAACTGCAGGAGGTCAGAGAGTTAAATGCTGCCGAACCAGAATTAAAGAAGTGCAGAGTAACATTGTCATTCTTACCATCGTCATTTGCAGTTAGTTGGATGATGATTTGGGTGACTTCATCCTTTGCTTTAGAATTTAATTATGATTGCACTTTGTGGAAAGCTAATAAGGATGTAAGACAAACAGCACGAGTGGAAGTAGATAAGGGCCCCTCTCTGTGAGCCCACAAACACACTGAACACAAGAAAACTCTCAGATGATACAGACAACCGCCGAGTTTCCAAATCTCACAGATACGTGGGTAGTCTGAATCTGGAGAAGTTTTCATTCAAACTTCCCATCTTCAGGCACAACAACATACAATAATTCTTGGGAAATTAAAAATCTTCGATTTCCATGATCCACCTGAAGAAGATTTTTTATTTTCCCACTTCCCCAAATTCAATCTTTTGTAAATCCCTTTCTCCTGCTCTGTTAATCCCAGCTGGAAACCCACAAACAATGTCTTTTGGTGAATACTGGGTTTGCTGGAGCTGCTGCTGCTGGTCAACAATACCTTGTGGTTTTTCATAACACAGGAGCGGCAGAATCTCAGGTGGATGAAAGATGCTCCACCTAAGATCATCAGTACATCAAGTACTGCAGCAGCCAGGCCTAGTCCCAGTTCTAAAAAGAGGCAGTTTTACCAAATGAGTCTTAAATGTGATTTTTAGTTTTATTGCTAACTATAATCAATGCTTAGCCATTGATTATCACCATTCTTTTCATGCATATAAGGATCTGTGCGTCCCCCTCCTTACTTTTTCACCCCAGCATATTATTGTCAGCTTGCATTAATGTTCAACCAGGAATTACTCGGTGTGATGCGGAGGTAAAAAGATAGGGGCATTTACTTTTTCGTTAATCTCTTCCTTGCCATAATTAGCAAAGGTGTAAATATTAACACCTCTGATCTAGATAGGAGTTGAAACTATTATTCATAAACTCGTTGCCACAGAGGCCACATTCTTCAAAAACAGTGACACCTGACCATTTCACCCAGTATCCTCATTTGTTCATATTTGGGCTGCTAAGCATTCCACTTCTCTGCTACTGTAATATAAACAACTGAGCTCCATTAGTTTGTATTATTTTTCATTAACTTTAGAATTGCTAGGTTAAAACTGAACAATGTGTTTTTTGGTTGTTCTTTTTTTTTTTTTTCCTTTTTAAATGTAGTTGGCCTTTTTTTCCCTACCTTAAATAAATAATTTTTTTATTTCAGTATTTTCATTGTAATCATGGCTGTAATTGACAGCTTTATAATACCAGGGGGCACAGTTGAGGTCTCTTTCTCTTTTCAAACACTCTTCTCCATCCACAGCAAGGGCTGTTTTTCTTTGTTTCTTTGCTGTCTGAGAAGAGGCAGAAGATCAGAGAGAGTTTCTGGCGGTGGTAGAATATTACATTCCATTGTAACTAGTAGATTACATAGACTGTGCGACTAAATATTCTGTGAAAACAACTGAAAATGACTTCTCCTTTTCCTGTGCAAATCTAATGTTTTCATAAATCTAGAGGAAAACCTTATGGTTTTGAAAACCTGAAATATTTGTATCCACTTTTTAATTGTTGATGTGCTGATGTCAAGCCACCACGCTGGGTATTTTTAGTACCTATCCCCGTGACTGATGGTGTGTGTAGAAATCAGAAGTAAGGGTATCACTCCTGGCAGAATTGGAGTGAATTAGAAATTCTGTTTTCAAGACAATTTAAAATATTCACTTTTTAACCTCCTTTTAAAGCTACTTCTTGCTGTATTTTGCAAGGGTGGGGACTTAATGCATGATGCCTACACATGTGTACATAATATTCTCTACCTTTTGTCTTTAATATTCCTTGGTTTTTAATTATTAAAGATAAGTATTTGAATTATAAATATTCTAGTTATACAGGAATAGGCAAAGCAGGCATATACCCTCAGGCAAAATTCTTCCATTATCCATAATCCTTCTGCCTCCTGCCTCCACTTCTCTGCTTCCTATCTTTATGTCGCCTCAAAAAACACACAGAGGCATTCTTTTAAACCCACCTTCTCCTCCCCACTTAAACCACAGAAATCCCTTCTCAATATGTATAGGGGCTTCTTCCTTGAAGTGGGATGTCATACTTGTCCTAAATATAATAAAGTGCTATCTTCAAGGCATTTCTGCATCCAAAACACTCCCCAGAAACCTGCCGAGCCCTCCCATCTAACCAGTCTGAATGTCACAAATCATAGCCCAGAACTGCTTTATAGTGAATCATTATCATTGTCAGGAATGACTTGGCAGAGAAAAAAAAAGCTTTCCATTAGAGAACTGAAGGAGAATATACAAATGACAGCATTGTCATTCCACTCCTATTGTTTTATAAAGCTCTGAACTGATTAGTAAGAGTTTATTACAGGGAAATATGACTGTGAATTTCATGCGTTGTGCTAGGTATTGTCATATCTTCCTCTCACATTTTAGAGCTTCATGGTTTATTTTAAATGCTTTGTTTTTAGAATTCTGCTTGCAGTGCTGAATGAAGTTTTATAGGATGAATAAAGGTGCTAAAAAATAAGTATGTATATGTTTGCAAAATAGCTGACCTGATTTTTTTTAAGTGAAAAGCCATTTTTGTGGCCACTTGTCTGGGATCTCAGTCTTCCTGACTCTTTTGCCCAGCAGGGATGTGACTAAAAGGACCAGGATGTTGCATCAAGGATGGACAAGAGTGAATTTGGATGAGTATTCTCTGTCTTTGATGGTGGGTCTTGTATCACTTTCTTAAGTTGGGAGGCGAGTAGGGTTTAGAATCCTTCGTTTCTTTGCATTTATCTGAGTTTACATTCTGTACATTAGAACAGCTAACCAAGAGTTGATTACCTAATAGTCCTCTGCCTCCTTTACCCCTCCTGAGTGTAGTAGATGCAGTTGGACCTACCAGATTTTCACTGAGCTGGAAGCACTCATTCCCCAAGGGCCAGAGTGTTCCTTGCCATTGTTTACAGTCAAGCACTTCCCTAGAAATTTCCCTTGGCCAGAAGAGGCTATCCTCCCCAAAGTTTCAACCTACCCCAGGTCCAGCCTGAATCCAATCACTAAACCATGCCTCAGTTGGAGAGATTTCTGATGGATCATCCCAGCTTCAGGGTACCCAGTGGCTGAGGCTGAGGTGGAAGCCTCTGTTGTGACTGCATCACAGTTCAACATCTCTCAACAAATCTTTTTTACCTCTCCCTTATACATATCATATCTGAGAGGATTCCCCAATAAACCACCTGTCACTCTCTGGCCTCTGGCCTCTATTATATCTGTATGTTATCATCCCTATTATTATCATGGAAACAGTGTCTATAACAGAATCTCCTATGATGAGCCCTGGCTTAAAGTAGATAGCCACTGAGCATTTCATTGATACTCTTGTTCCTTTCTCCAATTCACACCTTATTTTAGTAAACAGTTTCATTTAGGCCTTCCCATGGAACACATTCAGGTGGTGGGTTTTGGCCTTATATATATCTACTATAGAATTCCCACTTCTCTGGATCTTTCGATCCCTTCTACAATCATCCATAGCACTTTCTACTTCACTTGGTGTGAGCTATCACTTTCTTTAAACTTCTAAGTGCCATTATGGTAGCATATTAGCTTCTTCTCTTGGAGTCCTTGACAGAGGTTTACATCCTTTGCACAGAATAGTGTTTTCTTATCAATAAATCTCAGGCTTAGAATTTCTTCTTACAGGAAATCCAACATATGACAGTTGATACTGGGGATGAACCTAGGAGGTAGGCTCTATAAAGGATTTTAGGGTTGAATTATCTACTGGCTGGCTGGTAATTAGGACTCCAACACTGGTGATAGAAATGGTATCAACTGTTCTGGGATGTAGCATTGGTGCAACTGTTAAAACTTTTCCTGATGTTGAATTGTGATGGGATATTCGTGGAAGAGAAGAAGGCATTGCAAAGTGTAGTATCTTAGGTGCTTGAAAGTTTCGGAGTAAATAGTAATTAAAGGACTACAGAATTGGATAGCTTTTGCTGCAAGCTATCCATGCACTGGAGAAGACATGAAAGGCTGAGGGTGATTAATCACCAAATTAAGGTGAGGTATAAAAGCCAAAGGGCCCCCTTGGCAGCATATAAAGAGACTCCCATCTCCTGCAGCTGGAAAGTGAAAAAGCTGAGGTTCTGACTCAGGGCTTAATAATACAAGTAGATTATCTCCAGAGATGTTTGAATTTTTAACTCCGAGTTGTCTCTACCAAAGTTTGGGTCCTGACTGGGAAGGAATGGGACCCCTGGGTCAATACCTTTCAAAATATTGAATCCCCCAGTTTCCCTGACCCTCTAAGCCTGCAGCAGTGGTCAACGTTTCCCCGTCAAAAGCTAATGTTCCTCCCTTATTTGAAGAAATGCAGAGACCTCTGACCAGTAAGAGAGCATGTGCCCCTTCCCTCAGAACCTATTTTCACCTCCCCTTCTGGTTACCAAAACAATAATGAGGATTAAGGCACAGCACATTTCAGCTGGGGAAGTGTTGGACCTGAGGTGCTGCAAGATCCAGGCAATATGTAGCTATGAGATCCAGGAGAGTATGTCTGGAAACAGGATCCCAAAAATGTTGAATTAAGGGGGCAGAACATAAAGTTGGAGAGGAGAATTTATTGATAAGAAAACACTATTCTGTGCAAAGGATGTAAACCTCTGTCAAGGACTCCAAGAGAAGAAGCTAATATGCTACCATAATGGCACTTAGAAGTTTAAAGAAAGTGATAGCTCACACCAAGTGAAGTAGAAAGTGCTATGGATGATTGTAGAAGGGATCGAAAGATCCAGAGAAGTGGGAATTCTATAGTAGATATATATAAGGCCAAAACCCACCACCTGAATGTGTTCCATGGGAAGGCCTAAATGAAACTGTTTACTAAAATAAGGTGTGAATTGGAGAAAGGAACAAGAGTATCAATGAAATGCTCAGTGGCTATCTACTTTAAGCCAGGGCTCATCATAGGAGATTCTGTTATAGACACTGTTTCCATGATAATAATAGGGATGATAACATACAGATATAATAGAGGCCAGAGAGTGACATTTTATCAGCAGCAGCAAGGTATGTACAATTGTCATAATGAATGACAAGTTTGGAGTAGCAGCCAGGGAGTCCTCACTGGCAGAGAGCTACAGAGATGGTAAAAGAATCCAGATCACTAAGGGCAAGATAGTTGGGTAGTTGATGAGGAAACTGCTCAATCTATAAAATCAGAGGAATACAGGAATGGATAACCACAATGAATGAGAGCAACTCCTCCAAAAGTATGTCATGATCTCTTGCCCAGTTTCTGAGCCAGTTGTCAGACCCCAAATTCTTGACAGAGGACCCTGCAGCACCATAAAAAGTGCATACGGTAATGATTCTTAGTCCTTTCCCAAAGGGACTTCAGGCTAATTTATATGAGTAGCTACTCACTAGAAGGCTACTACCCACATATTTTGAGGGTTGTTGACCCAGACCCAAAGCATCATTTATGACCCGTTAGCAGGAGGGTAACTAAGGCTAGGAAATAAAGTTTTGGCTCAGATGCAAGCTCAAAATTGGTCCACTGGGTCCAATTTTCCCAGTCCCAGCATAAATACTTGGAACAGATGCTTCTTCATATTTGGTAGAATTCCCACATCTGTTCCTTGGTCTGTGGGATTAGACCTATCGTATCAGGGAACGTCAAGTGGAAGCCTTTGAAACTGCTTTTCCTCCTAGACAATAAAGCAAATAAAACAATTATATACCAGAGTGAATGGCAGAAATTAGTGCCACCATTGAAGAACCAAGAGACAAGGAGTAGTGGGCCCTATCATACCCTTATTTAATTCAGTGTTCTGGCCCTTACAAATACCAGACTGATCCTGGAGGATGATGTTGGACTACTGAAAATTCAACCAAGTAGAAGCAATTGTAATGTTGTACCAATTGTGGTATCTTTGCTAGATCAGATTTACCTGGCCTCAAGTACAGGGTATGTATCTATTAATTTGGTGAATGTGTTTTAATTCCTATCTGGATGATGCAATAGAGCAGTTGGATTCATGTGGGCTGGACAACAATGTACATTTACAATCTTTCCCAAGAGCCATGTCAGTTCTTCAGTCCTATGTCATACCATAGTCCAAAGGGACCTGGACTGTCAGAAAATTATGCAAAGAACCACATTGGCCCACTATATCAATGACATTATGTTAATCAAACCAGATAAGCAAGAAATGGCAAGTATGTTGGAAGATTTGAAAAGACACATGTGCTCCAGAGAGTGGGAGACAGGCACTTTGTGAAGATTTAGGGGTCCACCATATCAGAAAAGATTTTAGGATTTCAATGGTCTAGAGATGTCAGAACATTTCCTTCAAAGCAAATAGAAAATTTTATCTCGCATATCTCACAATCCCTAGTAGGTCCCTTTGGGTTCTGGAGACAGCATGTTCCATATATGTGAGTATTGCTCTAATCCATTGACCAAGTTACAGTGAAGATGTCCAGATATGAATAGGATCCTGAGCAGGAACGGGCTCCACAGCAGGTCTAGGCTACAGTGCAACCAGCCCTTCTCTTTGGACTGTAGGACCTGGTATGAGAATTATCAGTGGTGGGAAAAAAGTTGTGTGGAGTTTACGGCAAATCACAATAGGAAACCATAACATCAAACTCATGAGTTCTGAAGGACTATATGCTCTGCAGCAGAAAATTTCACACCATTTGAAACATTGCTTCTGGCATTCTACTGGGCCTGATGCTGACCCTAGGACACCGCATGACCAAGTGGCCAGAAATGCCTGCCCAACATGATCTGAGCCCAACAATCTATTGTAAGATGAAAGTACTATATTTTTGGCCAAGAACCAGCAAGGCCGGAGGATGATCAAGTGTCGAGCAGATGGACCATATTCCCATGAATCCACCCACCACTGTTATACCAGTGCCTCATTTTTTAGCTCACATGGAAGCCTACATATGATTGACAGTTTTGATTAGCTGATCAAGAAGAAAGAGAACCTGTTTGGTTCATAGCTCAGTATGTGAGTGCATGCTAAAAACAGACTGCTACAGTATAAACCAATTGCCCTAATCAATGGCCATTTTATGATGCAAGGCTATATACCCAAAAGGTAGAATACACAGGCCTGGAAACCGAGGATAGAAGTAGGAGTGGGCTTTTTTTTTTTTTTTTTTCTCCCATCAGTACAGTGACCCACTTGCAAATGTGTGCTTCCTGACCCCCAAACTCTGCAAGCCTTGAGGTCCTGGTTCACCAAAGGGGAACCTTCTACCAGGGTAAATGGTTAACAGTCCAATTAAACTTTAAGCTATGATTGCCACCTGGTCACCTCACACACACACACCCTGGCACCAGAGATTTCTGAAATTCCATTACAGGAAACATGCATTCAGTACTCCTTTTGGTACTCTCCTGTCCAGTGTTGATGGTAAATGGACAAGTGCATCATCAGCTGAGAAGGGTATAGCGATCAGGGGCTCAAAGATGGGGATCTGCCAAAGGAAAAGAAAACACAATTCAAAAAGATATCTGCACCCCCATGTTCATAGCGGCATTATTTACAGTATCCAAGACATGGAAGCCAACCTAAGTGTCCATCAACAGACAATGGCTAAATAAATCGTGGTATATACACACAATGGAATATTATTCAGTCATAAATATGAGGAAATCCTGCCATTTGCAGCAATACAGAGCGTAACCCTTGAGGGCATTATGTTAACAAGGATAAGTCAGACAGAGAAAGGCAAATACTCATTTATATGTGGAACCAAAAAAGAAAAGAAAACCCCAAACTCATAGAAAAAGAGATCAGACTTGTGGTTACGAGAGGTGGGGGGATAGGGAGGGGAACTGGAGGAAGGTGGCCAAAAGGTACAAACTTTCAGTTATAAGATAAATAAGTACTAGGGATATAATATACAAGACGACTATGGGTAAATCTGTTATATGATACAGAGGAAAGGTGTTAAGAGAGTAAATCCTAAGTCTTCTCATCACAAAGAAAAATTTTTTTTTCCTTTTTCCCCCATCTCTTTTTACTGTATCTATATAAGATGATGCATATTAACTAAACTTACTGTGGTCATCATCTCACAATATAGGTAAGTCAAACTTTTATATATGCTGTATATATACTGAAACTCATACAGTGGTGAATGTCAATTATATCTCAATAAAATTTGAAAAAATTACATAAGCATTCATATGCTAATAAATATATTCACAAATGACAATCATGAGAAGGAATTAATTTACCAAAAGAACTGTAATAAATTCCATCTGCAAATTTTCCTGCTTTCCACCCTGCCCCCCTGACAAATGGGGATCTGGTCTCGGTCACTCTCCCCCCCATTCCCACTGGTAAACTAGTGACCAGTAGGGATGATAACTGTGGGTGAGGCAAGTCTAGAATGGGTTACAGAGGAGGGAGATGGTGATTATTAATTGTGGCCATGAGATAGTTGTAGAGTAGGTTGTAGCTCATTTCACAAAAATTCCTCTTAAGAGTTTCTTTAGGAGAAAAGATGAACTAGGATCCTGGAGGAGCTACTTCCGGATGTGGTGAACTTACTGTCTGAAGCAAGTGAATCTGAGTGGTAAAAGAGGTTGACTATGGTGGATGCTGGAATGTGCCACCCAAATTCCTCCTTTAGGACAAAAGACACTCATTCCCCAGCTTCCAGGTGTGTTGATGACTCACAGCTGATTTCAATCCAGGGTTGTTTTCTGCAGAAGGCAACCACCTTGTCCCAGGCACCACTCTCTACCTGGGGGCAGCTTCTATCCAATGACTGGTTAATGCAGGGGTAGGGAGGCCTGGCCCTTTTGACTCAAGTTGGAACATCTTTGAAGGGCTATCCCAGATTCAGCACTCTAGAGGGCCCCTGTTGTAGTCTAACCACAATTCACATCTCCCTCTTCTTACTTCACTCCCTTGCAGGTATGGTATGGGAAAGCAATTCCTAATAGACACCTGCCTCTCTTTCAGGTCTGCTTTTGAGGAACATGACCTGCAGAATCATGGGACTCCCAGTGTAAAAAGTTTTGATAGGATGAACTGGATTGTTTAATAAAACTGTCCAACCCTTCACTTCTCTTCATTGATTTGACTGGATAATGTTCTGGGAGGAGACATTTGGGCATAAACTCCTCAAACAGAATACTGTCAAAAGTTACTGAAGATATTTTAAGAACCATTCTAAAACTCAAAGTATTATTAATTGTTTTTCTTTCATTTTGTTTGAGTGAGACAACATATGTTAATGCTAAGAAATGTTGCATTCTCTCTGCATATTAAGTATAACAAAGGAAGTTGGTTTGATCAATATGGTTTTTTTTTACAAACACGCATATTGCATATATGCTGTAAATTTACCACCTCCATAAAAGGCAGTTACACTGAATTTTGCCTATTTAGCTGTCTGTGAAGATAAAAATATACTGAACCACAAGTGGTTAAACACAATAAAAGAGTGCCATCTTGTGTAACACTCAGCTAGGCCAAGGCAGACAGAACTAATCTGATTTGACACCACCAAGCCCCACTTCACCATGTTGCTCTTGGCAGAATTCCCACTAAAGTTCATATGTCCTTTGCTAGAGCAAGGACCATAGGATGGAGTTCACGGATTTCCTCCACTGAAATGTGAAAGTCAGACTTTATTCCTCGAGCTTTCTTCACATTCTAGTATAAGATTTTCATATGAAATTTTAGTCAGATATAGGCAGAGGCTGGAAGAAAATGAAAGAGGATGGAAAGCATCACAAGGACATCATTCTCTGCTGGTAATCAATTGGGTTGAATCACCACATTCTTTTTTTTTTTTTAAGATTTTATTTATTTATTTGAGACAGAGAGAATGAGAGACAGAGAGCATGAGAGGGAGGAGGGTCAGAGGGAGAAGCAGACTCCCTGCCGAGCAGGGAGCCCGATGCGGGACTTGATCCCGGGACTCCAGGATCATGACCTGAGCCGAAGGCAGTCACTTAACCAACTGAGCCACCCAGGCGCCCGAATCACCACATTCTTGACATGGTTCTCCAGCGAGATACATAGACAGACTTTATGCAATAAATGATCACGCAGATCAAGTCAACCTAAAAACGTTAGTCAGAGAACTGGTTCTGTAACATTTTGATTTCTTAGTGGAGAATAAAATGAAGTGACTTACTCCTCCTAATATTTCTAAAAATACTTTAATTTTGTCCCTATAGTTAGAACCAAAACATTCCTGCATAACTACAAAAAAGTTAAGTGTTCATCATTCTTACATCTTAGAGCAAGGCCAGCTTTTTATTCAAATACAATGCCACTTGCAAGATATTTCATCTTTTTTTTAAAGGTTTTATTTCCAACTCTAAAAATTATATATGTTCATGGTGTAGATAATTAGGAAAATACAATGCAGCCACTAAATGCATTTTATGATCTTTGAATTATGTTAGAAAATGCTTGTGTTACAATATTAACTGGAAAAAAGGACAGAAAAATGTATATATTATATATACAGCATGTACTGTGATTTACCTATTTCTCTACTGTGCAACATATATGTGCTAATTAATTATTCATGAATTAAAATACTACTGTGATGAACATTTTTGTGCATGACATTTCCCCACATTTTGGATTATGTTTGAAGGATGTGGTGAATAACTAGGTGAAAGATATGGGCACTTTAGTGTTTTACCATTTGATAATTGTTGTTTCACGTATTGTTTCTAGCAGTGTATGAAAGTATTCATTTCATTTTATGCTTGGAACTGAGAGTCTGAGGGATAAAATATATATGAATCTTGCTTTATTGTTATTGATCAAAAAGCTTATACTCAAGAGAATACATCTCAAAACTATCTTTTATTAAAAAAATCTTTTTTTAAAATTAATATATAATGGGGTGCCTGTGTGGGTCAGTTGGTTAAGCAACTGCCTTCGGCTCAGGTCATGATCCTGGAGTCCCGGGATCGAGTCCCGCATTGGGCTCTCTGCTCGGCGGGGAGTCTGCTTCTCCCTCTGACCCTCCCCCCCTCATGCTCTCTCTCTCTCATTCTCTCTCTCTCTCAAATAAAATCCTTTTTAAAAAATTAATATATAATGGACATATAGCACTAAGTTAAGATGTACAATGTATTAATTTGATACATTTATATACTGTAATATGATTACCACCATAGCCTTAGCTAACACCTCTATTGTGTCATATTATTATTATTATTATTATTATTATTATTATTATTATTATTTTGGTGAGAACAATTAAGATCTACTATCTTAGCAACTTTGAAGTTAATACTATAGTATTATTAACTATAATCACTGTCCTGTGGATTAGATCTCCAGGACCTATTTATCTACTAGTTGCAAGTTTATACCCTTAAACAACATCTCCCCATTTCCTCCCCCACCCTCCAGCCCCCATTAATCACCATTCTATTCTGTTTTAACCTTTTTAGATTCCACATATTAGTCTTTGCCTGTCTGACTTATCTCAGCATAAAGTTCTCAAGTTCTATCCATGTTGTCACAAATGGCAGGATTTCCTTCTTTCTCATGGCTGAGTAATATTCCATTGTATATATACTACAATTTCTTTATCCATTCATCTGTTGATGGACATTTAAGATATTTCCATATCTTGGCTACTGTAAATAATGATGCAATACACATGGGAGCGCAGATATCTCTTCAATGTCCCATTTTCCTTTCTTTTTTACCTTCCTTTTTATCAGCAGAAATCTGTCTCAATTTTATAGCATATGCCATATATATTTCATACCAGTTTGAAAAGACAATGTTTTGTATTGCAAATTTTGAAATATAATCTATTAAAAAGAATAAAATGAATAATAAAAAATAAGGTCTTAAAAATCCAGTTTGGTTACAAAATCCCTAATGATTTCTACAAACTATTTCCCTTTAATCAATCAAAATGTACTTTATTTCTAATGAAGGTAATGTAAGGGGGGTGGAAGAAAGAAGATAAGATAGAAAGTTATGCTTTTGAGTTGGTTCTTCAAGTGATGGGCAAAAAACAAAAGGAGTCAGAGGAACAGAAAAATAAAGTTCTTTTAGTACTGAGCAAAAAGATCTGTGTTCTCTTTGGTTTACCATACAGAGCTATAATTCCTTTCTCCTTTTGTTCCCTCTGCAAAATATCCTGCTAATTTCTAGATCTGAAAAGTCTTTCTCTTATGGAATATATATCAAGGGACCAAAGCAATCTTGCAAACAAGGACTCATATTTTTACATCTATAGAAAGGTATTTACAAGGTCTTCCTCAATTATAAACTCCATTTGAACTACCAAACCTCAAGCACCCAGGACTTGACTTTACCTTGGGTGTGCTTTTAGCAGGTTGTTGTGTTTATGTGTATTTGATCACATTATATATTGATCTGATAATTCCAACATTTAAATAACATCTTGGAATGAAGTGAATATAGAACTTTCAAATTCCACAAGTATGATCCTGGTGCAGCATACATTGTGTCATAGATACTCTGCAACCATTTTGTTTTTATTCATTCACTTTTTTTTTTTTTTTTTTTTTTTTGGTAGGTGCCCATATCATCCGACCTAGAGAACATTTCTGGGAGTGAAGGGAAGATGCCAATAAATCACTATTACAGAAAACAGGCATAAGCTATGACTGCCCGGAGCAAATGGGGGCATACTGTTACCCTATTTGTGAGGCACAAGGGGAATTATAACCATGATTGGCTATAATTTGTGGGGCCCAATGCAAAATGAAAATGCAAGATTCCTTGTTCAAAAATTATGAAGAATTTCAAATGGGGACAGCAGAGCATTAAACCAAGCATGGGCCTGAGTATGGGATCTTGTGTGACTGTCCAGGTCATATGCCTATGAAACTGGCTCTGATTATCACCAGAACTAAAATACTTAGGTTCCAGAACTTTTCTCTCCTCACCAAGTAAATATCAATACATAGTTTTGTCTTATTTTTTTATTATGTTCAGTTAGCCACTGTATAGTATATCATTAATTTTTGATGTAGTGTTCAATGATTCATTAGTTGCATATAACACCCAGTGCTCATCACAACATGTGCCCTCCTTAGTACCCATCACCCTGTTGCCCCATCCCCTTGCCCCCCTCCCCTTTGAAACCCTCAGTTTGTTTCCCGGGGTCCATAGTCTCTCATGGATCGTCTCCCTCTCTGATTTCTCCCCCTTCAGATTTCCCTCCCTTTCCCTATGGTTCTTCCTGCTATTGCTTATGTTCCACATATGAGTGAAACCATATGATAATCGTCTTTCTCTGCTTGACTTACTTCACTTGGCATAATCCCCTCCAGTTCCATCCATGTCGATGCAAATGGTGGGTATTCATCCTTTATGATGGCTGAATAATATTCCATTGTATATATGTACCACATCTTTATCCATTCATCTGCTGAAGGGCATCTTGGCTCCTTCCAAAGTTTGGCTATTGTGGTCATTGCTGCTATGAACACTGGGATGCATGTGCCCCTTTTCACTACATCTGTATCTCTGGGGGTAAATACCTAGTAGTGTAATTGCTGGGTCATAGGGTAGCTCTATTTTTAACATCTTGAGGAACTTCCATACTGTTTTCCAGAGTGGCTGTGCCAACCTGCATTCCCACCAACAGCGTAAGAGGGTTCCCCTTTCTCCACAACCTCGCCAACATTTGTTGTTTCCTGTTTTGTTAATTTTTGCCATTCTAACTGGTGTAAGGTGGTATCTCATTGTGGTTTTGATTTGTACTTCCCTGATGGCTAGTGATGTTGAGCATTTTTTCATGTCTGTTAGCCATTTATAGATCTTCTTTGGAGAAGTGTCTGTTCATGTCTTCTGCCCATTTTTGACTGGTTGTGCTTTGAGTGTTGAGTTTGAGAAGTTCTTTATAGATCTTGGATATCAGCCCTTTATCTGTAACATCATTTGCAAATATCTTCTCCCATTCCATGGGTTGCCTCTTAGTTTTGTTGACTGTTTCCTTTGCTGTGCAGAAGCTTTTTATCTTGATGAAGTACCAAAAGTTCATTTTTGCTTTTGTTTCCCTTGTCTTATATATTTTTTTAATTAAATGGACCTATGATCACTTGGCTAATTTAAAGTTTATGATGTATAAAGTAAAATGCAGTGGTCTTCGGCTCCCCATTCTAACATGACCTTAAAGAGTGGGGGGCTACATAAAAAACTAATGATGTAATGTATGGTGATTAACATAACATAATAAAAAAAATAAATTAAAAATAAATTTAAAAAAAGAGTGGGGGGGCTAAAGAAGAATGAAATTCTGGGAAGTTTACATTTAAGGGATTGGAAGAGGTTTTAGGTTTTTTTTTTGTGCCTATCAACTGTTAACATTATTGATGTAATCTTTTATTCTAAATATTTAAGAGAATCCTCTATACATGGGCAAAAGGTGTCAGTTTAAGAAAGAAACATAAGGGTGCCTGGGTGGCTCAGTTGGTTGAGCGACTGCCTTCGGCTCAGGTCATGATCCTGGAGTCCCGGGATCGAGTCCCGCATCGGGCTCCCTGCTCGGCGGGGAGCCTGCTTCTCCCTCTGACCCTCCCCCCTCTCATGTGCTCTCTGTCTCTAATAAATAAATAAAATCTTTAAAAAAAAAAAAAAGAAAGAAACATAAACTTCTGATTTAAATACCAATGAGGAAAAAGTAAAGAACATTGAATGAGTATCTGTCAAATGCAAAGAAAATCACAATTAATGTGGACAGAAAGGGAGAGAGTTAAAGGAATGAGATAAACCTTATATTTATCACGAAGTAGCCATACCCCTGGAATTTTGATAAAGTAGCCGAGTGACAAGCGGCCTTCATCAGGAACTACTGCTTGTGAGAATGGTCACAGCAATTAGGAGGAATCCCCCAGCAGCTGAAACCCTGCCTACAAAGAGTGGTTCCAAATGGGGCACCTGAACTAAAGTAAGTGACTCCTCCTCCCTCTTAAAAGGAATCTGTATTTATAAACTAGCTTTAGGACAGACAGACATAAAGCCTAGGGAGGATGGCTGAGGGAAAACAGAATAATGGCATCTCTGATACATTATCACTAACAAACATGGCTCATATCTCTTAGATTGGTATTGATTTTCACACCAGATTATTTTTTACAGTGCTACATGCTGGAAGAGAAGCTTTATTCAGAGGTACACAGATTACCACCCGCATGCAGTATGATTTCTGTGATAATGGATAGGCTCATCAACATCCAAAATTTAATTCACCTGTTAGTTGAAATCTGGAATTCTGCAATAAAACTAGTTTCCTTAGAGTCACAGGTTCTAGAGTTGCAAGCACTGTAGTATTAATAACCAACTCAAGGAAAGGAAATATCGGTCTTGTCTATCCTTTCTACTAGTCTGATTAAAATAGAATTTCTTTAGTTCCAGAATTATAGTTGATTCTTTCTCTAATTCCAGATGGGTGGACACAGAGCCAGAGGGTATGGATAAAGCTAAGCACCTCAAGGCCTGGCAAGAAAGAAAAAGGAGGATCCCGATCAGAGGAGGATGACCACTTTTCTACCACTACAGGCAGATTTTGGAGAAAGGGAAGAGGAGGGTTATCATCCTACAAGTCCTCAGAAAGACGGATCCTTCTTTGCTAGGCCAGAGAAAGGAGAGCATTTCCTTCAGAGGGTCAAAGCAGATCAACAGGATGCCACAGGTTGGGTGTGAGTCCTACTTCCATGGAGCCTCCTTTCTACAGAGTGGCCACATGGGTAAAGGCCAGCAACCTGATCAAAACAACCCACTGGAATATATCAAAGATCAGTCAGGGATTCAGGAGCAGGGCTAAAAATAACTGTGCAAACTTTAAAAAATATATTGCTTTCTTTTTTTTAAGATTTTATTTTTATTTATTTTTAGAGAGAGAGAGAACACAAGTAGGGGGAGAGGCAGAGGAAGAGAGAATAGCTCAAGCAGACTCCTCACTGAGCATGGAGCCAGAGCGAGGGGGAGGGGTAGAGGTAGGTAGGGTTCAATTCCACGACCCCAAGATCATGACCTGAGCCAAAATCAAGAGATGAATGCTCAACCAACTTGAGCCACCCTGGTGCCCCTCACACTCATATTTCAAATATTGTTTTGGTACCTATATTCAAACTGCTATATATAATCAGGTTGTACCAACCACCTGTATCTATAGCCTGCAGACTTCAAATACTTTATGGAGCAGTCTGATACCAAAAAAAATTGGGGTGACAGAATGATATTTGCTTAGCCCTAGATTCTAGAAAGGGAAGCTTTTGTGGATTGAATTTGAGACTTGACTAGTGCAAATCCTTTATGCTACTTCATTTCTAACTTGATCACAGGAGCTCCCTGGAGAAGATGGGATTGCACAGAGAAAAGCAAGAAGAGAAATCCATGAATGTGACCAGGTGCCTTGCAGTCCCATGCAGACAAAACTTGTGCAGATTTCTAAGCTGTTGAGACTGGAAATTGTGCTTACAAATTTTAACTTCTATAAAATACTTTGCACAGTTTTAAACTGTTTTAATCTCAATAATAAAGATGTTTTTAAAACATACTCCTTCAAGTTATTCACACCCCCCTTCCTGGTATGCTCTTTTAAGGTAAGATTCTGTCTCTAACAGAAACATACTGACAAACATATTGTCAATAAAGATGAAATAATTCAATGATTAAAGGATAAAGTTAAACTTTACACTGGTTGTTACTACTGCTTATTCCTATCTTTTTGAGTAGTGAGATATTTCAACTTCAATTCTGGTATTCTTTCAACACAAAAATGAAATAAAAACTAAAGGGATGTTAAGTATTTTTTAAAGAGGAACTTACGAGAATAAACCTCATGTGTTATTATTCTAGCATATTATGGCTACTAAGTAAATCTTTAGTCAGTAGAATGCTAAGAATTTGAACATCACTTAGAAACACAGTTTATAGACTTAAAACTAAAACCCAAATATAATTTTAAATTGGAATTATTTTTACATATTCAAATATTCATAATAGTAGGTAGAGTGACCTGTTAAAGAATAAGGATTTTTTTTGACAGAAAATCCTATATAAAAAGTTTTACTTATCATAAATTTTCAAGGAAACTTCATTCATCCAGCTAAAAAACTTGTATTTATTAGCAGGAAGGCATTGTCCTTTAGATTTTTACTATAGCCCATAAAACACATGACGTGTTTTTTTTTTTTTTTTTTGCTTATTTTGTCAGAGGCATTTGGACTTGTAAAAAAATACATTATCCTATATCTAAAGAGTAAACACACATTCTGAGTGTGTTGGGGCAATCCACTAACCACCCATTTAAAACAAATCTTCCCATTTGATTTTCAGAGCAAAAATGGAAACTGTCTGTTTTGATTTAAATCTGTCCCAGAGCAGTTTCCATGAGTTAACAGAGCTGAATTGTAAACCTAGGAACAAATAAACAAATGAATACCCAAGTGGCTTTGAACAATTGAACCACTGCTTGGTTTCCAAGTGGGTGCATCCTTCTTCTCAAGGCTGCATTATAATTAAGAGGTTACAATGGAAAGAAACCTGGGACAAAGGCATGGAGAGAGAATGCTAAAATCCTAATGAGAGGAAAAACTCAGGACAATCTGTTTAATAACCTCATAGCCATTGTTCACAACAGAGTGACAAAGAGTATAATATGGCAGAGCTCTCGTGTCCTCTGGCTGTTCAGCACTGCCTCCACACTTCTTTACTGTGCCTGAACTACTTAGCTTCTTGTTACAGCCCTCACACACATTAAGTCGACAAGGGATGGAGAAAGCCTGCCATGGCAGCATAGGAAAAAGGAGAGAGAGATGAGGAACTGGGTCAGATTGGTCAGGGGAGAAAGATACAATCTGATTGGAAAAATAACGGGTAAGGCACAGAAGTGACATAAAACCAAGGTATTTCCGTGTTTAGCTCTATGTATCAGCAATAATCAATGTCCTTAATTCTCACCATCCCCCTAACCCATGCCCTGGGTTTCAGGCTATAATTATTACTTTTTTATTCTCCTAATTGAGCTCGAAGGCTTATTACAATAGTAAGGGCATTTGAATCAAGAGAAATATAATGAAAATAAATTTTGCTAGAAAAGGTACTTCGACAGAGTTTAGGATACAACTTCTGGTGGGTGTGAAAGTAATAATGTTGAAATGTCCAAAGGGCAGAGTGTTTGGCACTTTCTTATGGAGAGATGCATCATTCCAACTCAGTACTCATTCACTGCATGGCTCAAAAACACCAGGGATCAACAACCTAAGTCCTTATAGGGTACAGGGATAATACATAAATGCATACATTTGGCCAGGTATAAAATGAAAGGAAATGGCAGATATTTTTGCTTGTGTCCATGACAGACTAGCCCTTCCACAGAACAAATATAAAGGGTAAATTTAAAAACAACATAACACCCCCCCCCCCCCCCACACACAACCATTTGAAGGCAGTAGAGCAACCAAAGCATCCAGAAGAAAGGGAAACACCTCTAGATGAGCCACACCTTATCTGCTTTTATTCTATTTGTTAGGATTAGTGTTAAAGTTGTTTAGGGTTAGAGAATGTGAATTCCAAGCATGGTGCTTTAACCGAAAGCATTAGTTTAGAGCTTACATCAGTTTAAGCAGGCTGGGCAGCCAGAAGTTGGAGTTTAGGGTTACCAGGAGAGCCAGGACTCAAGGGGCCAAGATCCTGGATAATGGGAACTGCAAAGAAGTAAGCCCAATGCACTACACGGAATTTCCCCTTGAGACGTGTATTAACTCCTAAACTGTACTGAGTGAAGCCAAAGGCAAGTAGAAAGCCACTGCTAAGAGCTAAAGCACCAAGCAAAGACTTGGCATTCTCAGGATTCTGGAGAGACACAATCTGGTTTCAGGCCAACTATGGAGGACTGGCTATGACACCCACAGGGCTTCAGTTGAGACCTCCTGAAGATCCATGCCCAAGGAGTGAGAGCAAACAGAAATTATACAGCCTTGAGTGGGTCAGAGTAATCTTCCCATACTGTATCTGCTAGAAGAAAATTAAATTTTTCATAGAAGATAATCTCATCCAGATCCTTTATGTCTTTTCCCAATGTTTGACATTCAATCAAAATGATCAGGCATCCTAGGAAATAAGGCCAAATGACCAAAAATCAAAAATAAAGACATTCACAAGAACCAGAGCAATAGAATATCAAGAAATTGGGAGTTATCAGATTGACATTAAAGTAACTATGATTAACATGTTCAAGAAAATAAATGAAAGATGGAAAATTTACCAGAGAACTAGAATTTTAAAAAAAGAAAAAGAATCTAGAGGAAATTCTAGAATTGAAAAATACAATAATTAAAATTAGAAATTTAATCCTTGGGTTTAACAGCAGATTACAAGGAGGAAAGAGCAAAATTCAAAAGTAGAAAATACCCAGATTGAAGCATGAAATGCAACAAGAATAAAAAAAAAACAGACAAAATTAGAGACATATGAGACATAGGGAAGAAAGTCCTAATGCATATGTAATTGGAGTCTCAAAATGGAGCAAGATATTTGAAGATATATTCGAAGAAGTGCTGGATCTATTGAGCTACAGTTTTAAGAAGTTCTACAAACCCCCAACAGGATAATACAAAGAAAGTTATACCTAGATACATGATAGTAAAAATGCTGAAAACTAGAGACAGAAATAATTTTAAAAGCAGGCCCCTCCTCACAAAGACTCATAACCTTCAAAGGAGCAACAGCTGATTTTTGAAGAGAAATCAAGAAAACCATCAAAGATGGTATCTTCAAGGTGCTGAAAGAAAATAATTATCTGGGGCGCCTGGGTGGCTCAGATGGTTAAGCGTCTGCCTTCGGCTCAGGTCATGATCCCAGCGTCCTGGGATTGAGCCCCGCGTCGGGCTTCCTGCTCAGGGGGGAGCCTGCTTCTCCCTCTCCCTCTGCCCCTCTCCCTGCTCATGCTCTCTCTCTCTGTATCTCTGTGTCTCAAATGAATAAATAAATTTAAAAAATCTTAAAAAAAAAAAGAAAATAATTATCAATCTCAAATGCTATATCCAGAGAAAATATTCTTCTTTTTTTAAGAGAGCAGAGGGGCAGAGGGAGAGGGAGAGAGAGAATACCAAGCAGATTCTCTGCTGAGCATGGAGCCCGACATGGGTCTTGATCTCACAACCCTGAGACCATGACCTCAGCCACAATCCAGTCAGATGCTTAACTGACTGAGGCACCCAGGCACCCCCAGAGAAAATATTCTTCAAAAATTAAAGCAAAATAAAGGGGCACCTGGGCAGCTCAATTGTTTAAGTGTCTGCCTTCAGCTCAGGTCATGATCCCAGGGTCCTGGGATCGAGCCCCACGTCAGGCTCCCTGCTCAGCGGGGAGCCTATTTCTTCCTCTCCCTCTGCCTCCCCGCTCATGCTCTCTCACTCTATCTCTCTCTCAAATAAGTAAATAAAATCTTTAAAACAATAAAGCAAAATAAAGATATTTTCACACAAACAAGAATGGAAAGAATTCACAGCCAGGAGGTCCACACTCGAAAGACATGCAAAAGGGAGTTTTCTAGGTAGAGGGAAAAGGGTAACAGACAGAAGAACAGAAATGCAAAAAGAAGTAACAGCACCAGAAAAGATAAACAATTAACTATATGTATATTGACTTTTATAAGCAATAATAATGATGTCTTTAAAATTTAGGTAGAATTATAGGGGTGCCTGGGTGGTTCACTCAGTTAAGCTTCTGCCTTTGGCTCAGGTCATGATCCCAAGGTCCTGGAATCGAGCCCCACGTCAGGCTCCCTGCTCAGCAGAAGTCTGCTTCTCCCTCTCACTCTCCCTCTGTTCTCTTTCTCTCTCAAATAAATAAATAAAATAATAAAATAATAAAATTTAGGTAGAATTATGATAAAAAAACCACAACAGCATAAAAAGGGCAGAGAGTCAATAGAGTTACAGTGTTAATTTAGAATAATAAAAACATTTGAATAATCCAAAAGAGAGTAAGAATGAAAGAAAAAAAGAAGATGAGAAAGTAGAAAATGGGTTGGTAATCGACAGATGAATGGATAAAGAAGATGTGTGTGTGTGTGTGTGTGTGTGTATATGCAATGGAATATTACTCAGCCATCAAAAGAATGAAATCTTGCCATTTGCAATGACGTGGATGGAACTAGAGGGTATTATGCTAAGTGAAATAAGTCAGAGAAAGACAAATACCATATGATTTCACTCACATGTGGAATTTAAGAAACAAAACAGATGAAGAAAGGGGAAGGGAAGGAAAAATAAAAACAGAGAGGGAGGCAAACTGTAAGAGACTCTTAGCTATAGGAAACAAACTGAGGGTTGCTGGAGGGGAGGGTTACTGTGGGGGGATGCAGTAATTGGGTGATGGGTATTAAGGAAGGCACTTGATGTAATGTGCACTGGGTGTTGTATGCAACTGATGAATCACTAAATTCTACCCTTGAAACTAATTTAAAAAAAAAAGAAAGAAAATGGGTTGATAATTTAATATCAGTAATCACATTAAAAAGAAACAGACTACATACTTTTAATTAGTTTACATTAGTTTAAAAAAAAAAAACTGATTGCCAGGCTGGATTAAACAAACAAAAAAACAACTATAGCCTGCTACAAAAGGCATATTTTAAGCATAAAACCATAGAAAGGTTAAAAGAAGGATGAAATAGACTTACCATACTAGGACTAACCAAAACAAAGTTGATATAGTTCTTCTACTAAGGTCAGATAAAGTAGACATAGTTAAATTTATGTTATTAATTTCTCAATTTATTGCACTCAGTCAGAACACATAGTATGTAATTTCAATCCTTTGAAATTTCTTGAGGATTGTTTTATGATCCAGTATATGTTTACTATATATTGATAATCTTGTCATTCAACTCTTTTTTCTTTACAGAGAGATCTATTAAAATTTCCAGCTATAATTATGGATCTTCTGGTTCTCCTTTGGGTTTTATCACATTTTGCTTTACATATTTTGAAGCTATATTCTAAGCTGCATATACATTTAGGGCTATTATATATTCCAGTTGAACGGTTTTACATTATAAAATGTTCTTTACTTCTGGTAAATCTGCATGCCTTCCACAGAGAAGATTATAAATTATTACTAGGAGAAATTTTAAAACAACTAATTAAATAGACATATCCATAGGTTGGAAAACTACTGAAAAGTTGTCAATCCTTTCCAATGTGTGTGTGTACTTGTGTGTTTGTGTATTTTTTTTTTAAATGCAATCCCAATAAAAATTCTAGCAGGTGTGTGTGTATGTGTGTGTTTGCAAGTAAAAAGGCTGATGTTAAAATTTATATAGAAATGCAAAGGGCCAATGAGAACAGATAATATTTGAAAAAGAAGATGAAAATTGTTAAACTTATCTACACATATAATGACTTGATTAATGACAAAGATACTTCTGTAACACATTAGAAAAAGAGTGTCTTTGCCCTTAATGATGCAATGATCAACTGGATGTACATATCTAAAAAATGACTCTTCCCGGGCGCCTGGGTGGCTCAGATGGTTAAGCATCTGCCTTCGGCTCAGGTCATGATCCCAGGGCCCTGGGATAGAGTCCAACATCGGGCTCCCTGCTCAGCGGGACGCCTGCTTCTCCCTCCCCCACTCCCCCTGCTTGTGTTCCTGCTCTCGCTGTCTCTGTCTCTGTCAAATAAATAAATAAAATCTTTAAATAAATAAAATAAAAAATGACTCTTCCCTTATTTCATATCAAACACAAAACCAATTCCAGGCCAATTAATTATGAATCCAATTGCTCAAGGTTAAAAAATAAAACTTCTAGAGGATAACATAGAACAGGGGTCAGCAAGTCCAGCTTGCCACCTATTTTGGTAAATAAAGTTTTATTGGAATACAGTCACACCCATTCATTTATATATTGTCTCTGCTTTTGTGCTACAATGACAGAATTGAATGGTTTTGAGACAGTAGATGCTTGTGAAGCAGAAATATTTACTATTTGGTCCTTTACAGAAACAGTGCCAGTCCTTGACATAGAAGAATACCATCATGTTCTTATGAGATAAAATTTCTTAAATTAAATACAAAAAAGTACAAATCATAAATAAAAAATTGTTAAATTATACTTCCTTATTATTAAGAATTTCTGTTTATTGGAAGACATTATTAAGGAAGAGTGGAAAGTCTTTCTAATACACTTTCAAATCTTACAGTCTAAGAAAAATATTCCATAGTAATAGGTCCCTGGTGATACAACAATTGAATGTGAACAATTATTCCAGAACTGTATTTCTATTAAATGCAGAGTTAGAAGATAAGATCCACTCTTAAATATAGAGGGCTAGAATATAAGATTCTCCAGGGCAGGTATTTCATGTTTGCACACTGATCTACACCACATTCCTAGAAAATGTGCCTTGTTTGTGGTAACAGTCAATATATACTTATCGAATTAACATAAAATCAGATAATTCCTGTATTCAACATGAATAATCTAAATACTTCAGTTTCGGGGCGCCTGGGTGGCTCAGTCGTTAAGCGTCTGCCTTCGGCTCAGGTCATGATCCCAGGGTCCTGGGATCGAGCCCCGCATCAGGCTCCCTGCTCGGCGGGAGGCCTGCTTCTCCCTCTCCCACTCGCCCTGCTTGTGTTCCCTCTCTTGCTGTCTCTCTATCAAATAAATAAATAAAATCTTAAAAAAAAAAATGCCCCGGGCGCCTGGGTGGCTCAGTTGGTGAAGCGACAGCCTTCGGCTCAGGTCATGATCCTGGAGTCCCAGGACCTCCGCTTAGTGGGGAGTCTGCTTCTCCCTTTGACCCACTCCCCTCTCTTGCTCTCTCTTACTCTTTCTGAAGTAAATAAAATCTTTAAAATACATACATACATACATACCTATATACTGTAGTTTCACTGTGTTTTTATAGCCCTCTACTGAAGGCTCTGGTTCACGATGGCTACCTAAGAGGATCCTAATCTCACCTCCTCCCACAAATTTCACGGAATCTACAGCTACATATGGAACAATGCCATCTGAAAAAAACCTAAAAACTGGCATCAGGATCAACAAAGGAAGGCCCACAGGCAAGCAGCTAGGAGAGGCTGGGACACAATTTCACCATGAACCTGGGCGCAGCGACCCACGGTCTAGAGGGAACCCAAAACCCAGACCTCCTCTCTGAGGACCGAAGGGTTTGAACGCCAACCAGTCAACACAACTTTTAAGGCCTGCACCTGAGAGACAAGCCCCGAAAACAGGAAGCTTTGAAAACCAACGGGGGGGCTCGCTTCCATGAGACCCGCCGGCTCTGAGAAACAGGTCTTCTTTTTTTTTTTTAAGATGTACGTATTTTATTTTATTATTTTTTTTTAAGATCTGATTTATTTATTTGGCAGAGAGATAGACAGAAGAGCACAAGCAGAGGGAGTGGCAGAGGGAGAGCGAGAAGCAGGCTCTGCCCTGAGCAGGGAGCCCGACGCGGGGCTCGACCCCAGGACCCCGGGACCATGACCGGAGCCGAAGGCAGACGCCCAACCATCTGAGCCACCCAGGCGCCCGAGAGAAGGTCTTGAAGGACTCTCGCCCTTGCACTTACCCGCCTCGGGGCCCAGCATGGAGGCAGCCGACTTCGCGCGGGAAAGGCGCCCTCGCTCTTTGCTCGCCCCGGAGCGGCGGGCTGAGCGGCAGGCGTGTGGCCCGAACCGCCTGCGGCGCCGGCTCTCGCCCTCGCCCTCGCCCTCGCCCTCGCCCTCGCCCTCGCCCTCGCCCTCGCCCTCGCCCTCGCCCTCGCCGCCGGAGACTGGCGGGCGCCGTCGTCGTCTGCGCGCTCTCCCTGCGCCGCGAGGCCCCGAAGGGCAGCTTTTGGGGCATCCGGCGCCCGGGGGTCCCCGTGCCGTCCTGGCTCTGGCGGCCGGGGGCGCTTGTGTTCCGGGGCCCCACGGGACTGTAGTTCCCTCCCGCCGGGCTGCAGCCCCGGGGCCCGCACAGACGGCGGACTGGCACGGCCCGGCGTCTCTGCGAAAAAGGCCTCTTCGCTTGTCTGGCAGCCTCAACCCGAGGCTTCAGGTTTGGCTCCAGCGTAGGGGCCCGATGATGGACGAGCCCTGGAGCTCTCGCTGCTTTCAGGGCAAGTCGGCAAGTGCTCACCTTCTTGGCACTCTGCCTCGCTACAGCTCAGTAGCATCTCAGGGACAGGCGCTTGCACTCATCTGGAGCCCTGATTTGCGTGACTGCTGACAAGGGATACCTCTAGATCACCTGGCATTGGTGGCCATGGGAGTTTATGCTTGCCCATAGGACTGTATATAGTAACATACTTCAGAAGCTGCTGCCTGAGAGTCTAGCTTCCCATCAGCCTAAATCTAGGTGTTGACTGAGATTCTTTTCCCCTTTGAGATCCTGACAGCCTTGGCACACCCTCAACTACTGGGAGTCATTAAAAATAAAATAGGCTGCTTGGACAATCACAAAATTTTAAGAGGTAACAAGAACTAAGGTAGGGTTGAATGAAAAATTTCATCTCCAACAGGAGGCCCCTCCTTTAAGACTAGAAGAGATGGCTGTTTTATCTAATACATAGAAAGGAACCCAGAGTCAAACAAATGAAGTAACAGGAATAAGTTCCAAGCAAAAGAATAAGATAAAACCTTAGAAAAAGACCTTAATGAAACACAGATAAGTAACATACCTGATAAAGAGTTCAAAGTAATGGTCATAAAGATGTTCACTGAACTTGGGAGAAGAATGGGTAAAGAGTGAGAACTCCACCCAAAAGACAAAAAAAGTACCAAAGAGAAGTCACAGAACTGAAGAATACAGTAACTAAACGGAAAAATATCCCCATGCTCCTTAAGTTTCCAGTTATAAGAATGACCGAGAAGGTAAAATTTGTGCTAGTTGAAAAATTATAACTTTTCTAAACATATTGTCATTTCTCTAGAGTTCACATTTTTACTATTGTTCGATGTCTGAGGAACTTAGCTTAAATCAATACAACGGTATTTTTCTAAGTACCAAAGGTAGGAGTAATCCTGAATAGAGGCTGTATGATATGGTCCCTACAGTCTTTTTGTGGGAATACAGTTGATACATGAAACTAGTAGATATGAAGCAGAAAGAAGGGAGTCTGTAATAATATGGTATATTGAGTAAAATTAAGTGCCGGTGTCTGGCAAAGGCAGTGAGTTCTGAGGTCAGGCCAGAGAACAAAGTCAAACAATGTTTTTGAATTCTTCATCAAAGAAAAAGTTGACCTAGAGATGGGCGTTGAATAACTAGTAAAATCTGGACAGTCATAGAAAAGGGGCAAGGATACTGATTTTATGCAGCAATGTCAGATAGCATGTGGGAAAAGTACAAAATGGGAAAGACTACCAAGATTCATTTGCTGATATTAGGAGGCATAGTGAAGATTAGAGGAAAACTGGAACAAGCAAAATGGCACCAACTATGAGTGCTCTAGCTCCGTGCTTTTCTAGTGCAGAGTGCGTACGAGCCATCTTGTTGAAAGGTGGATTGTGATTTTGCAGGCTTGGTTTGGGCCTGAGATACTGCATTTCGAACAAGCTCCTAGGTGACACTAATGATGCTGGTCTGCAGGTGCACTTTGAGTAGCAAGGGTCTAGAATGCATAAAAAGATTTCAAATTTGATAGGATGGAAAACAAAGTTTTTGAGACCAGAGAGGGAAAAATCCAGGTAGATTATGTTACTAATGAAAACAACAATAATAACCACTTTTGAATTTTTACATAAATTAACTCCAATTTTTATACTAGTCAGTTACAGAAGCAACCACAAAGGAGCCAAGAATATCAATGTAAAAAACAGGGATGAAGAGGGAGACAAGGACTTTATTAAGGCAAGATAAGTCAGAGAGGACCAGGAAAGTAATGAAGACACAATGCACAGTGGCATGCTTTGGGGTTTGCTTTGGAATCCCATATCAATATTAAAGTGTGGATGACACAGGGTTGCCTTGATGGTCTGGAATGGCTTTGAAGCAATCAAACAGACCTCTATCTGAGCTTGCAATGTCTTCTTTATATTCATAAAAAAAAGCGGGGGGAGCAAAAACAGGTGGGCTTCATAAAGAAAAAGTGCTGAGGCTATGCTCTCCCCTTTAGGTTGTTTGCCTGCCTTAACCTCCCTCCCCCCGTAAGTCGTTTGCTGCTGGTTTGTAATTACCTGGTGTAACAGTCTGAGTTCACATTAGGGACCAGAGACTGTAAAGAATATCATGGGATATACGTTTGTTACCTGTAGATTGAGTACTGAAATTTCAGGCTCTCGCCTTACAAGGCAGAATACTTTGGGGTTTGTAGATAGAATAAGAAGAAATGTGTAGAAATTTGAATATAAAAATAAGGAAAACCTCTCCTAGGTCTGGTTGCAGAGAGTAACTTGGCAGCTCTTTCGAAGGTTAAGACGGTGGAGCTGGCCACCCTACTCTTTTCTGAAGTTAAGGGAAGTGCTGGTAGGAGGGCCATGTTACGATAGATGAATGAGCTGCCCTGTCAACGCTATTCAGAGGTCAGTGTCCTTGGGGAAGAGGCTCTAAGGCCAGATGCCTGTAGAATATGCTCTCTGCCTCTGCTTAACTTTCTATTGCCAACATATGAATTTTCAATGTATGTTTATACAGCTGCTCAAGTCAAGCTTTGTGCTAGAAAATAGAAACTGTAGGCAGGAAAACTCTCTTTTCAAAATTAGGAAAGATATTCAGAAGTTAGCTAAAGCATACATGTTCTACTCATCTTAAAACACTGTCAGTGTCAGGTGCATAAAACTTTCAGATAAAGAGGTAGGCAGGACAATGAGAAATGTATTTATCTTTCTATTTGTGCTTAAACAATTACAAATAATTTTTACTCATTTTTAGCACAAAGTAATACAATTATCACTATATAAACTATAAAATACTAATAAGTAGAAGAGAAAGTAATCACCCATAGTACCACACTTAGTTGACATTTTGGTGTGTGTTTTTCCAATCTCTTTTCTATGCATATTTTATTTGCTATTTGACATAGTTGTCAGTGTCCATATTAATTTGAATCCTGCTTTTGAAAGTTAACATACCAATTCTCAACATAACAGATGAAGCCTTCTGGTGGTGTTTCTTATGTTGAAATTATCAAGCATTTCATCCTTGGAAGGTTAAGAGGATTAATAAGAATGGATAGTTCTATTAAGTAGAATGCACGGCCCAGAAATCACGAACTTTTCTTTAGTGTTAAAACTTTGTAAATATAGTTTAAAAACTTTATAGCATTAGTCTCTACTTCTATCAGACCTTTAAAAGGAGACTGTATTGTGAGGAAGTAAGATTTTTTTTTTCTTGCTGAATCTCTGAATTTGTGTAGGAATCCATCCATAAAATTCCAATTAATAAAATTAAGTCCAGGGTTTGGTGTAGATAAAAGGAACTGGGATGATTTCTTTCCCCTCACTGACTACCACCATGACCTTAAATTTTCCTTTTTTAGTTTGAAATAGATATTAAGGTGAACTTTACATAAAATAAAATGCACTCATTTGTATACATACAGCCTGATCAATTTTGACAAAATTTCTATACTCATGTAACCACTACCACAATCAAGATTTAGACTAACACTATCACTCCAAAAAGATCTCTTGCCCTGCTTTCCAGCCATTCTCTTTCCATTCCTAGCCCTGGGCAACCCCCAATCTATTTGCCAATCCACAGATTAGCTTTGCCTATTCTAGGATTTTATATAAATGGGATCATATAGTAAATGTTCCATTGCATTTTCTTTTGCTCAGTAAAATATTTTTGAGATTCATTTGTGTTGTTGTGTCCATTTGTTCCCTTCTATTTCTAAGTAGTGTTCCCTTATATATGGGTGTTTCACAGTTTGTGTATCCATTCATGAGTTTAGGGACATTTAGATTGTTTCCAGAAACTTTCATGTATAGCTTTTTATAAGAACACAAACTTGCATTTCTCTTGGATAAATTTACCTTAGGAACAGAACCACTGTATTTTATGGTAGATAAGTAGGTTTAACTTTGTAGGAAATTGCCAACCTGTTTTCCAGAGTGGCTGTATGATTTTTCATTTCCAGCAACAATGTATCAGAGTTCCAGTTGTTCTGAATCTTCATCACCACTCAGTGTTGTCAGACACCTTAAGGATGTGAAGTGACATCTCAATGTAGTTTTAACTTGCATTTCCCTAATGACTAATGGTGCTGAGCATCTTTTCATGAACATCTTTTGTTTGACCACTTATATACTTTCATTGGGGAAGTGTCTGTTCAAATATTTTGCTCATTTTTAAAAAAATAGGCTGTTTGCTTGCTAGAGTTTCCTAAAAACAGTTTTACTGAGGTATAATTGATATAAATAACTGCACATATTTAAGTGTACAATTGGTAAGTTTTGAAAGGTGTATACACATGAAACTATCACTACAATCAGTATAGTGAACATATCACTCCATTACTTCATGCTTTTCTGCCTGAACTTCATGCAAACCCTTGTCCCTGTAACCAATGGCATCCCCAAGCAACCGCTGCTACACTTTCTAAATCTAAAGAACTCTTTCTTTTGTTATTTTAGTGGTTGCTTTTGTTTATAACATGTATCTTTAACTTATCACAGTCTACCTTCAAGCGGTATTATACTATATAGAGGAGATGGACTTTTTAATAGTGTACTTCCATTTCTTCCCTACCTTGACTTTATGCTATCACCATGTTTTACATGTATGACAGGTTATAAGCTCCACAATATAATGTTATTGTTTTTGTTTAAAAATCAATTATATTTTATTTATACCCCTTTGAATTTTTAGTGGGTTTTAAATATTCATCTTTAATAACAGTCTACCTTTAAATAATATTATTGCTTCCTGCGTAGTATAAGAAACTTAAAACTGTATACTCCAGATTCCTCTCTCCTATCTTCTGTTCTAATTTTTTTATCTCTCATTCTTTTGATTTGATGTGTTTTATCATTTTTGGAAAATTCTCGGCCATTGTGTGTTCAAACATATCTTCTACCTAATTCTTTCTTTCTTCTCCTCTAGGATTCAGTTATACAAATTTTAGACTCTTTGATAAATCCTGAATGCTCTTTCTTTGTGCTTTGATTTATGAAATTTCTATTGTCCTATTTTTTTTTAAAGATTTTATTTATTTATTTGACAGAGAGAGACACAGTGAAAGAGGGAACACAAGCAGGGGGAGTGGGAGAGGGAGAAGCAGGCTTCCTGCAGAGCAGGGAGCCTGATGCGGGGCTCGATCCCAGGACCCTGGGATCATGACCTGAGCTGAAGGCAGACGCTTAACGACTGAGCCACCCAGGTGTCCCTCTATTGTCCTATTTTCAAGTTTACTGATTCTTTCCTTAGTTGTGTTGAGTTTACTTATGAGCCTGTCAAAGGTATTCATCTTGTTACTATGCTTCGTATTTCTTGTATTTCCATTAGATTTTTCCATCTATTGGCTGAAATTCTCCTCTCAGTACATTCTGTCCATCTTTTAAACTAGAGCCACTGACATTTTTTTTTTAATTTTTATTAACATTTACTGCATTATTAGTTTCAGAGGTAGAATTTAGTGATTCATCAGTTGCATACAATACCCAGTACTCATTATTTCAGGTGTCCTCCTTAATGCCTATCACCCAGTTAACCCATCCCCAACCCACCTCCCTTCCAGTAACCCTCAGTTTGTTTCCTATAGTTAAGGATCTCTTATGGTTTGTCTCTCCCTCTGTGTTTTTGTCTTATTTTATTTTTCCTTCCCTTCCCCTATGTTCATCTGTTTTATTTACTAAATTCCATATATGAGTGAAATCACATGCTATTTGTCTTTCTCTGACTGAGTTAGAGCCATTGACATATTAAGAACACTTATTTTTACTCCCTGTCTGATAGTTTCAATATCTGGTTCATCTTGGGTCTGGTTATGCTTACTCCTTAGTCTCTTCACAAGAGATTTTTTTTTTTCTTCTGAATGCTCATATTTACATAGAACAGTAAAGACCAAAGTAAACAGAATTAATGTCTAGAAATGGGCAAAGCTTTTCTTCTAGGTCATTAATGTTGGAGTTTGTATCCAAGTACTCAGGAGTGAGTTGTTTTGTGTTGCTATGATTACCTTCTGTGCAAAACCAATTGCAAATCTTTCTAGCATTACCTTATATATATGGTATGGGTTGCTACAGAGTTATGTTTCTTCTCCATCTTTTACTTTTGTCCTTCATTGTGCTTATGCTTCAGAGGGGGTTTTGTCTCCATCCTCTTGACTTTCTTAAGATGGAAAACTGTGAGTGCTTGCTACTCAGCATTTATTGGCCTAGAGGTGGGAGCAAAGGTTATTCTGTGTATCCTAGCCCAGCCTTAGTTTGAAGGATGCCATCTGTTTTTGGGTCTCAGTGAGGAGCTTTCTCAGCGATCCTGCTTCTCCTCTACATGGCAGCCAAATTTTGCCATGGTGGGTCTTATGTGTGAGAATTTTCAGCCCCTCTTCAGCAATAGGAGACCATTCATGGTCTGGGTTTTCTATCCCTTCTCTAGGGATACAGGAATTTTTTCTTTTACTCTTTCTTCAGATTCAAAGGGGCTTCATCTGTGCCCTAGAAGCAACAGGTTTTCTGCCCTTTGCCCACTGGCCTAAGAGTTTAATTCCACAGGGGAGAAGGATCTGGTGGAGCTTTTGAGATTTTTCCACAGCAGTGGTTGCTCTCCTTCCCAGGTTTGTAGTACTGAGAAAGGATTTCTCTGGTCTCTTGCCCTGCCCACAGCCTTTTTCCTTGGTGCCCAGTAAATGTCAGTAGAAAAGAACCTGCAAGTGGACCCTCCTTTTGTTAGCAGTTCACAGGGATTTTATATGCTCTTGCTAGCTCACAATGAGTCCTTAGAAATTTGTTAAAAATTTTAAAGGAAATCTTATGTATGTATGTCGAGTATCTCTCCCCCACTTACTCTGCTACAATTTAGCCAGAGCTCACTTTCTTTCTTGGAAGAGCTGTCTTTTCTTAGATTTCAGGTTACTTGATTGCTTTGTGATGTTAGTTCTCTGCTGGATACAAGAAAAGTGATTATTTTTTGGTTTATATGACTTTTTATTATTGCTGGGTGTGAATGACACTTTCAAAACCTTTTTAATACACTCCCGTAGATATATATGTCTTTAAAGGATTAATAAAATATTTTGTGTTTGGGATATACTTGATACATTTTTACTTTTTCTTTAGAGATAAAATATTTGATATGCATAGCCCCCTGGTTCTATTCCCTGAGCTGCTCTGAAGCTTCTTTTCGAAAAAGAAGTCTATGACATTCTATAATATTTACTGAATGAATGACTTGGGATGGTGGAAATGAGGAGATTTTTACTAGCCTGTATTCAACTAGCTGTGGCAAGCCGGAAACATCTGGGAAATTACCAGAAGAGTAATTTACAGGTACAGAAACAATAGACTTTTGGGCATACTAGTATTTTTTTGCCCACAAAAGTCTAAGCATTGAAATCCTGCTTCAAAATATAATATAAATTGTGTCATTGGGAATGAGGTGGCAATGTTACCTATACATACATTAAGCTAACCTTGAAAACAAATAAAGATATTTACTGATGACTTGAATGAGGGAGATTCTATGCAAATAGTTCAAGCAATAAAATTATTATTATAAATAATTTATTCTCAAGAAGTGGCCATGGTAGATACGCCATATGTTAACCCTTTAGTGAGTGATTGCTCTGAACAGTTTAAATCTGTTAGTCCACTGATAGTGATGTGCTTGGAAAAACAATTTTCTCTAATATTAGCAATTTCTTCTGTTAATGTTATATAAGAAGTATTTTTATTATTTTTAACCACAGTAGCCCAACAGGCTATTGTGTAAATTACTTAACAAGATTACCTGGCAAATCATTAGTATAATACGACCAATGTACATTTATCTTACCTTTGCAGAAAATAATGGGTTAATTAGTTTTGACAGTTTGACTTCTCATGTGAACTTTTTTTTTTAAAGATTTTATTTATTTATTTGAGAGAGAGAGAGAGTGAGAAACAGAATGAGAGGGGAGAGGGTCAGAGGGAGGAGCAGGCTCCCTGCTGAGCTGGAAGCCCAATGTGGGGCTCAATGTGGGACTCGATCCCAGGACTCCGGGATCATGACCTGAGCCGAAGGCAGTCACTTAACCAACTGAGCCGCCCAGGCACCCTCATGTGAACTTTTGAAGATGAAACACTAAATACAACATCATTTTAATCCTTTTCTGGAAGTCTATCATTTATGTAGAATAATGCAAGATGATGCAAATCGCAGGGGAAATAAGATATACATTAGTATATGTGTGATGAAAATATTAACTTCCGGGTATTGAAAGAGAATCCTTATTGGCATGAGAACTCCTCATTTCTCCATTTTGTGGCTTTTAAACTGCAAGGAAGTGATAGTAAGGGAATCACTCTTTTGACGGTACACTGAGTCCCTTTGAGGAATAATCAATGCACTTTCATAATGTTATATTTTTATTTTTTTGAGAAAAAAATGAACTATTCCCCTTTTCCTTCCTTTTCTCAGTTCCTAAGTATGCTAGTGGAGACTCATGTTTTAGAGTTGTTCAAACCAAATAAGAATAATTGAAGTTTTTAAAATTGGTTTGTAGATTTTATTAATTTTGCTCTTTTTGAGGCTGCCATTAATTATTTTTAAATATATGAATTAATTGCATTTATCATAAATTAGACTCAAGGCTTACTTATGCGTTCTCATGGAGGATGCAATTAAAAATGTGAAAAGAAACAAAAACAACAGCTAGCACTTCTGCAAACTCAGCTTGCTTAATTTTTCTAAGTACTGTTAATAAAATCAATATAACTAATTTGCATTTCTGAGTGGATAAATAGATATTAGAAAAGGAAAATTTTTCTTTGTGATCAGATCAAAGTGAAATAAAAAAGCAAAATTACCTTTACATATGTAAAAAAATAATTTTCACTTAGGGCATTTCTGCTGAATTCAGAGTCTATATTTCAGAACTGTGTCTAGAGCCAGAATTCTTTTCTAGGACTGGACTGTGATATGATCCAACAGACAAAATACTTACAGAATGACAAAAATGAGGTTATCTCCTGTGTATCAAATGCCAGCAGTATTCCTGAATCATTGTGATAACCAAAAAAAAGCCAACAAACAAAAAACCATTCTACAAACTTCCAGTGTACCCCTTGGGAGCAACACTACTCCATTGAGATCCACAAGCTTACCATCCTAAGGCCAAAGAACTGGTGAGGGCCAACAATCTCACAATTTTGAACTTGAAAAGAAGATATACTAGTCTTGACTGACTGACTTAGCAGAACTTGGAAAGCTGGTTTGAAGCCAGCAGTCAGGAAAACTGATAAATAATTAAATAAACAATGAATAAAAAGACTCAAGAATTTGTGACCATATCTCCAAAAGTGGCAGTAAATGTAGGGCTAAAAGCAAAATTGTATGGAAATCTGTTTTGGCAGAACCTGATGTGGGGCTCGATCTCAGAACCCGGAGATCATGACCTGAGCTAAAATCAGGAGTTGGACGCTTAACCGACTAATCCACCCAGGCGCCCCGGTATGGAAATCCGTTTTAAGTTAAGTCTGGAGGCGCTGATTGAAAAACTGTTAAGCGAATATTTCCACCTGAATGAGACATTTCCATTTCTAACCCTTGATTCCATTTGGTTTCCAGAATCTTAGCAGCCAGTATTGGACCCTCTGGTCAGTGGCTTGTAGGATTCTTCTTGGGGACTCTCAATAGCCTAAGAAGAGCTAGAGATAATGATCTCAGAGTTACCTGGTAATACAAGTCAGTCAGATAACCATACAGTGAAACCCCTGCTTCACTTTTACAAGCAAGCCTGTCCTGGAGCTCAGATCTTCGAGTCAGTTTATACAGCCCCATGCTTATAGATGAGTGGAAAATCAAGCATCGCTTTGTGCCAATGCTGGAGACTCAAATAAACAAAGAAATGCAACCTGGGGGAAAGGCTCTAGACTGGGCTAAGAAGACTCCAAAAAATGAGCACTTGTATCCCTATCAAAGAAAAATACTACATCCCTCAAGTACATAACAGGTTGCTACAAAAAGGAAGACCAGAGACAAAAAGAGTTAATGAAAAGTAATAAAGTAAGAAGTTAAAAAAAATTAGAAGATAAAGTGAGGAAATTGCCAAGAAAGTAGACCTAAAATGCAAAGAGAAAAACAATCTACCTGAAAAGATGAGAAACTTTGATCTTCTCAGCAGTTCCAGGAAGTGAGAACGAAATGGAGAGGGGAAAACAATCCAGTAAGCCATTCAAGAAGACTAGACTGAAAAGTCTTTCCCGGGTTACACCTGGTGCTATTCCAGGGGATAGTTGGGTCTACACAGGTCCCTCAGGGCACCTTTATTCCAGTGATACTGCCAAGGACAAGTTAGGGGAAGTCAGTGCAGCTCTTAGTCCCCATTTCCTGGAGAGTCTGAAACAAAAAGGATTGTCCTTTTGAAGCCTGAAGGACTAACCTAGAAGGCTTTAAGTCATTCTAATGTGCTCAGAATGAAGCGCGGTGTGTAACAAGGTACAGTGGGACAGTTGGTAAATGGTCACTGACTTGAGCTATTCCATGCAAATCCTACACTGTGCCTGATTGGGAGTGGGTCTCAAGGGGCTGTTGTCTCTGGATATTCCTTTCTGGGACTATATCTTAAACAGAAAGAGATTTCGATTTAAAATACATTTTAGGCATGATAATAGCGTTTTTCTAAATAAAAGAAAAAAGGAATTCTACTTGCAGATAATTTTTTTCTGACTTGTAAATTTATTTTATGAAAAGTTTTACAAAGGCATACAAATTAAGTAACATTTAATTTGTTAAAAAGAATAAAATTATATGGAATTGGATATGCTCCAGAAATTCTAGGGTACCTGCAGTAGACTTAGGTTATAAATGCAAATATATTTCATTACAATTTTGTTCTACAATCAGTGCAGCATACATAAATAAACTGAATAAAGCTAGATTGTGTGACAAACATCACTTTCAATCAATGGCACCCAAGGTCCTGTATCCTATTGGAATCTTTTAGATGATTGAACTTTTTAGAGATGGCTTCATTATTTGGCATCTACCTGTGAAGATTTAGGTCATAAGTATAAACTCCCATAACACTGGATAAGAGCAGGCTACAAAGTCTCTTTCAGACACACTGAGAAAGGACCACCTATAATAGTTTATAATAGGGAAAATTATTCCTTTTGGGGGAAATCTGAAAATTAAGTACTTGTAAAACTACTGCTCAGAATAAAAGGTTTTATTTTGTAATCAAATTATAAAAATGTGAATAAATCAGATAACTACAAGGCCACAATATGTCAATTTAGACCCCTCTGCCAGGACTATGTCCTAACTTGTTTTCTGTCTTCCCTTTTTCTATTTGAATATATGAATCACTATTTATCAGTGTGGCTCTTTCCCCACATTTATTTTGTGTGGCAATGATTATTTGTGTTCTTGGATATGAGCTAGACTTGGAAAATTGAATCCAGTTTGGGCCATGGAGCCAAGCAGACTGTATCTACCTTTACATTTTTGAGATTGTAGATTTTACCATTTCAGATAATTCTGTAGCTCAGAGCACTTGGATATTTTCCATCCATATGGCATCTTGGAGCTTTGGAAAGGAATCAACTGTTAGTATTTTCCCAATGAAATAGGATTTACTCTGTTCTTCCTGTTCTACTTGTAGGTATAACTATAGTTGGTCAGCCATGCCAATGCTGTTGTGAATGCAGAATTAGGTACATGTTTTTTCGGCACAACTGAAACAAGGAGTATTTTATTGCCATCCAGGTAGATTGAAGCTTCTTATCCTTTAAAGTCACCCAGACTTCTGGCCTGTCATCTCTTTCAAATCTCTTTACTTGTGCTTCCTGCTTTGCCCTTTCATTTTAGATTCATTCTGTATTTCCTTGGTGCTCAGGGAGTCCTCCAACAATGGCAGCTCCAACTGCTGAAGAGTGAAACTTTCCATCTAACCACTGGGATTTTATTTTGTTTAATGCCAAATTACTTATTCAATATGGTGTGATAAACGAAATGTAGTAAATCTAGGAGAAACTACTCCTATCTTTGCTAATAAACACAACTCATATTTAAAATTACTTCTAAAACACGTCCTTCTTCTGCAATCTTATACTGGCTGGCATTCTCTGAAGAGAATCTAATCATCCAATATGATATATTTCCCTGATTTCTGTAAGTAAAAACATTTTATTTAAAATGCTACCTAATGTTTCTTATCCACTTAAAATGCCATTTTTCCTTTATTTCACCTCCTGAGCTATTTTTAAGACCTTACGATATGCAAAGAACTAACTGGCACAAATTTTATCCTCGAGGAAGTTACAGGGGACTGTGGGAAACAGATGAGTGGAAATAACTATATGACAATACAAACTGCTAACATTTATAGAGATCTTACTATGTCCTGGACATTGTATGATGATCACAGGGAATCTCATTTAATCCTCAGAATAACACTGCAGGGTAGGTTAATGTTGCTTTCACTATAACAGTGGAGGAAATAGGTCCAGGGACTTTGGATTTTTGGCCTAGGTTGAAGAAACTAAATTTTCTGACTTCAAAGCAGAGGGATTTTTACACGACGACTCACAATCTCTCCAAAGTCAGAAATGTGGACTGAAGATAATACATATCCTAAAAGTGATGCAGATCAAATCCACTGGGAATGCAATGAAGGGATATGTGTGGGTGGGGAAGGTAGGATCAGGAATTCATTTGTGGAGTAGTTGGTAATTAAATGGAGTCTTGCATGACATCAGGGTGTTAAGATAATGTGTGTGTATGTCTTGATCTATAATTAACCTTCCTTAAAAATGGAAGCACATAATCAATGTGTGCCTAACATTGCCAAAGAAAGTATTAACCACCAAATATTTCAGTATGAAAAACAATTCAGTATATTTTACCAAAAAAAAAAAAAAAAAAAGACTTAGCAAAGAGGTCCTTTGAGGTAATAATGAAAGAAGAGAGTGGGAGTCTTTAACTTGGTGAATAAAAGGTTGAGATTTGTTAATGTGTCAAGTTTAGATCGTCATTGTAATGGGAAAAGACAGTCTACCTCTACTTTTAGCTCTGTACATGTTCACTAATAAGTTTAAAAATGCATACTGGAGTTCAGAAGTTGATGTTAGCAAAAATCAATTTCATTCACTTTATACATTTGAAAAAATCAAACTTTGGAAAAAAGATCCAGGTTATTAAGTCCATAAGGCTTCACAGAGATTGGGTTTATTGTTTTGGTTTTGGGAGAAGAAAAGGGATAGTATCTGTTATAAGATACATATATAAAATATATAAAAATATAAATATATAGTATTGATTATAGTAATATAAAATATATGTGAAACTCATTTAATGATATACTATAGAAAATAATAAAAAGAGATTAATTTTATTAACTATGATATTTGCTTTAATTAACTCATTAGTGTTAATTGTTTAATGACTTAAAAAGATCGGTACAACATAATAGTTGAAAAACAGTGAATGATTTATAGGTAATTTGGAAGCAAATGAATAAGAACTTGAGTGATAGCCAGCTATCTCTTTTACTGGAAGAGTAACCTGTGGTTCACATAAAATAATTTATTAAAATTTTTAGTGTTGTATATTACCAGCATACACAAAATAATATAGTATAATGAATCGTATGTTACATTACCCAGAGTCAGTAATTCTCAAACTTGTTGCCAAACTTGTTCCATTTATCTCCATCCTTTACATTTTTATTTATGCTAGAATCTCTTTTTTTTTCATATTTTATTTATTTATTTGACAGACAGAGACAGCGAGAGAGGGGACGCAAGCAGGGGGAGTGGGAGAGGGAGAACAGGTTTCCCGCTGAGGAGGGAGCCTGATTCAGGGCTCCATCGCAGGACCCTGGGACCATGACCTGAGCCGAAGGCAGACACTTAACAACTGAGCCACCCAGGTGCCCTGCTAGAATCTTTTAAAAGAAATTTTAGACATCATGCTATTTAACTCTAAATACTTCACTATATGTTGCTAACAACTGAGAGATTTTTAAAAAATGTAGTCATAATACCATTACCACATTTAACAAAGTCAGTAATATTTTATCATCCAGTACCTAGTCCATAGTCAAATTTCTTCAACTGTTCTAAAAAGTATCTTTTTTAGAGTTGGTTTATTCAGTAAGAGATCCAAACAAGGCCCAAGCAGTACACTTTATTTTGTTGTCTAAGTCTGTAACAGGTTCTCCTCATTTCTTTAGGAGAAGTATGATCATTTGTCCTTTGGAATATTCCATATTTTGCATTTGGCTGTTTATTTCCTTGTCATATCAAATAACTTGTTTCTTTGCTCTCTACTTTCCATAAATGGTAGTAATATGTAGAAGTTTAGTTATATTCAGCATAAAATGACTCATTTTAAAATTTCTTAGAAATGCTTGCAAAAGACAATTGTCAGTATGTTATAGAATTATTTAATGTCTCAGGTGAGTCTATAATTTTACATATAGTAAAAATGAGGTATGTTTTACATATAATAAAATGGACAGTTCTCAAGTATTCAATTTGATGAGCTTTAACAATTCTATACTCCCATTTACCCACTCTCGAAAACAAGATATGGCACATTTTCACCACCTGAGAAAGTTCTTTATGCTTCTATCCAGTCAGTCTTCCCTTCCAGAGGCAACCATTCTCTGATTCCACTCAGCACACACTAGTTTTACCAGTTCTTGGATTTTATATAAATGGCTTCCTTTTCTCAAGAAAATATTTTTAGGAATCATCCTTATTGTTGCATGAATCAGTAGTTTTTACCTTTTTATTGCTGAGTAGCATTCTGTTGTACAGCTATGCCTCAATTTGTTTATCAGTTCTGCAGAGGAACATCTGGATTGTGTCTAGTTTTCGGCTGCTATCAATACAGCTTTTCTTTTTTTTTTTATTATGTTATGTTAATCACCATACATTACATCATTAGTTTTTGATGTGGTGTTCCATGATTCATTGTTTGCATATAACACCCAGTGCTCCATTCAATACGTGCCCTCCTTAATACCCATCACTGGGCTAACCCATTCCCCACCCTCCTCCCCTCTCCCCCACCCCCCTCCCTTCTAGAACCCTCAGTTTGTTTCTTTTTCTTTTCTTTTTTTTTTTTTTTAAGATTTTATTTATTCATTTGAGACACAGAGATATGGAGAGAGAGAGAGCATGAGCAGGGGGGAGACAGAGGGAGAGAGAGAAGCAGGCTCCCCGCTGAGCAGAAAGCCCAATGCGGGGCTCGATCCCAGGACCCTGGAATCATGACCTGAGCCGAAGGCAGACGCCCAACTATCCGAGCCACCCAGGCGCCCCCCTCAGTTTGTTTCTAAACATTCTTTTCTTTCAGCTTTATGGAAATATAATTAACAAATGAAATTGCAATATATTCATAGTATACAAATATGATATTTGATATACATTGTGAAAGAATTCCCACTATCCAGTTCATCAACACATGCGTTACCTTATTCATTCATTCATTCATTCATTCATTCATTCATTCATTCATTCATCTGGTGAGAACAGTTAAGTTCTAGTCTTTTAGCAACTTTTTTTTTTTAAAGATTTTATTTATTTATTTGACAGAGAGAGCATAAGCAGGGGAGCGGCAGAGGGAGAAGCAGCCCCCCACCCCGCTGAGCAGGGTGCCCAATGCAGGCCTCCATCCTAGGGCCCCGAGACCAGGACCCGAGCTGAAGGCAGACACTCAACAGACTGAGCCACCTAGGTGCCCCTCTTTTAGCAACTTTGAATTATACAGGGGCACCTGGGTGCTCAGTTGGTTGGGTATCAGACTCTTGGTTTCAGCTCAGGTCATGATCTCATGAGCTCAGGGTCATGAGATCGAGTCCCCCCACCCCACCCCAATGGGCTCAGCGCTCAGTTCAGAATCTGCTTGAGATTCTTTCTCCCTCCCCCTCTGCTCCTCACTCCACCCCCACCCCCCGCTCGCACATGTTCTCTCTCTCTCAAATAAAGTCTTTAATTTTTTTTTTAATTATACAATATAGTACACATTCTTTTTGTGAGAATACACTTTCATCCCTCTTGGGTAAAAACCAAGGTATGATCTCTAAGATACCCTTCTGGAACTTAAGAAAATTTGCTTACTCTAAGGTTGCAAAGACCTTCTGGAAGGTTTAAAGTTCTACCTTTTATGTTTAGGTTTTATAATCCACTTTGAATTAATTTTTGGGTATGGTGTGAAGTAGGGGCCCAGGGTCTTTTTTTATCTAGACATTTGAACAGTCTTTCCAGCACCATTTGTTAAAAAGACACTGCTTTCCCCAAAGAATCTTGTGCCTTTGTTGAAAATCAATTGCTTGTTTACATGTAGATCTATTTACATCTCCTTATTCCAGTAATAAACTGTCTGATTAGTTTAGCTTTAGAGCAAGTCTTGAATTCAGAAGGTGGAAATTCTTCAATTTTGTCTTTTCAAGGTTGTTTTCACTATAATTTGTATTTCCAAATAAATTTTAGAATCACTGTGTCAATTTCTTCAAAATATGTTGCTGGTACTTTACTTTTGTGGGATCTATAGATCAATTTGGGGCTAATGAATACTTAATAGTCTGAAGTCTTCCAATCAAGAACATGGTATCTCTTTCTGCTTATTAAGATCTTTAAATTTCTTAGCAATGTTTTATAGTTTTCAACACAGATATAATACACATCTTTTGATAAATTTATTCCTAGGTATTTGATTTTTTAATGCTTTTATAAATCATTTTTTAAAAAATATCACTTTTCTTTTTTTGGTTAGTATAGAGAAATAAAACTAATTTTTGTATTTCAATCTTATATCTTGCAATGCATTAAATTTACTCATTAGTTGTAATAGCTTTCCCCCCCTATGAATTTCTTAGTTTTCTATGTATTTAATCATATCATCTTGGGGAAAAAAAAACCTGGTTTCTTCTTGTTATCTTTCTAATATCTATGACTTTTGTTATTCTTGCCTTATTGCAATGACTATAACTTCCACTAAGTACAACGTTAAAATAGAATAGACATTCTTATACCTCTTGGGGAGAAAGTGGTCAATATTTTGCCATTAAATTTGTTGATAACTGTATGTTTTTAATAGATGCCCTTTATTAGATTGAGAAAATACTCTTATTTTTAGTTTGCTGAGAATTTTATCATAAATAAGCATTAAATTTTGTTAAATGCTTTTTATGCATTTATTGTCATATGATTTCCCCTTTTATTATGTTAATGTGATGAACTATAATGATTCTTGATTATTAAGTCCCTTTGCATTCCTTGTATATATGCCATTAATTATGGAATATATCATCCATTATAAAAATCACTGGGTTTGATTTATTAAAGTTTTGTTGAGGATTTTTATGTATATTCATACGTGATTTTTACCTATAATTTTACTTCCTTTAAACATTTTTTTGGTAATATGCTTGTCACGTTTGTAATTTGAGCTATCATGGCCTCATAAGTGAGTTGGAAAATGTTTCTTTTCTTCTCCTCTGTTTTGTAAGAAGTTTTGTGTAAGCCTGGTATTATTTCTTCTGAAATGTTTAGTAGAATTCACCAGTTAAGCCATATGGATCTCAAATTTGTGTATCTGTGTGTGTGTCTGTAAAATTTTAATTCAAATTACTTCTGTTATATATAGGGCTTTTAGGTTTTCTATTTTTTTGTGTTTCAGTTTTGGTAAGTTGTATTTTTCAAGGAATTTCCATTTCATCTATAGTCCATTTATTGGCATATCATCGTTTAAGTATCCTCTTGTTTTTCTTTTAATAACTATAAGCCTTGTGGCACTACTGTCTCTTTCATTCTGGATGCTAGCAATTTGTGTTTCCTCTCATTTTTCTTGGCTAGTTTTGCTAGGATTTTATAGAATGTATTAATCTTTTCAAAGAACTAACATTGTTTAGTTGGTGTGCTGTTTTATGTTTTCTATTTCATCAATTTCTGCGTTCTATTTTTTTAAATAGAGGTAAGAAAATAAAAGTTAAAAGCAGAAATTGATGAAATAGAAAACAAAAAACAACATAGCTACTAAACAACTTAAATTTTAGTTCAAATTAATTTCCTCTGTTTTGCCTAATTTTCTGAAATAAAAGCTGAGATCATTTATCTTAAACATTTCTTCTCTATGCAGGACTTCAAATCAGTAAATTTCTCTCAAGAACTGCCTTAGCTACATCTAACAAATTCGGATCTATTGTATCTTTATCATTACTCAGTTTGAAGTATTTTAAAATTTTTCATAGTGGTTTATTCTTTGTCTCATGGGTTATTTAGATGTATGTAGGTTATTTCCTAAATAATTTGAGGTTTTCTACATATGATTTCTAATTTAATAATGTTGTAGTCAGAGAAATATTCTGTGTGATTTCATTTTCTTGACAGTTTTTAAACTTTTTTTTTTATGACCCAGCACATGATTTGTTTTGGTTATCTCATGTGCATTTCAAAAGAATTTCTATCTCAGGGTTGTTGGATGGAAGGTTCTATAAATATTAATTTGTTCAATTTGGTTGGTAGTACTGTTCAGTTTCTATATCTTTACTTATCTTTTACTGTAGTTAGTTCTTTGGTCTAGCAATTAAAATCTCTATCATTGTGAATTTGTCTATTTATCATTTTGGTTGTGTTGAATGTTTGGTTGATGTATTTTGAAGCTCTGTCATTAAGTGCTTATGTTTAAAATTCTTATAGCTATTTAATGAATTGGCCTTTTTATCATTGGAAAATATCTCTTTCTTTTCAATTTCTATTTTTTCTGAAAGCTACAACAGCTTTTTCCACTCTTATTTCAGTGTATATCTGTGTCTTTTTTTATATCCTCATTGTACATAAAGTGTGTACCTTAAAGACAACATATAGTTGGGTCTAACTTTTTAAATCCAGTCTGAAAATCTCTGCCTTTTCATGGAGTACATTTATATCTAATGTAATTATTTAAATTATTGGGTTTAATTACATCATTGTGGCATTTGTTTTCTCTTTGTACCATCTAATCTTCTTCTGTTTCTCTTTTTTTGTCTTCTTTTCAGTTATTCAAATATTTTTAAGAATTATACTTTATTTCCTTAATGGGCTATTTTTGTTACTTTTTAGTGTATGTTCTAGAGAGTATAATATTCATCCTTAACTTATCACTGTCCACCTTCAAATATTATTCTGCAAACAATGTAGAAAACTTGCAACAGCATAATTCTATTTAATCTCCTTCCTATTCTTTGTGATTTTATATATATTTTACTTTCTTATATCTTATTATCTTAAATACATTGTTATTATTTTTGCTTTACATTGTCAATTGTCCTAAATTAAATATAAATATATATGCAAATGCACATATTATATTTAAGTATACTATTATAAATACAAGAGAATTTCATATATAAAATATATTTAAATATATAATGTATAAAAGTACAAAATGTACTATGTAATATGATGCATATTTATATAATATCTAATAATGGATATAATTAACTATAGGTAATAGATCAGTAGAGTAATAATAGTTAAGAATAGATATAATAATATATTACTCTCTCCTTCTACTTATATATAATAACTAATATAATATAGAATATATATTTATATATATATGTAAAAATCTCTTATATTTATCCACATAGTTACTCTTTCTGGTGATTTTTATTTTTTCCTTGTAAATACAGGCATCTAACTTGTATTTTTTTAATACCCAAAATTTTCTATTGGCATTTTGCATAGATTGCATTTATTGATTTAAAACCTCTTTGTCTACTTGAAATGTCTACTTTGCTTTTATTTCTGAGGGATAAATTTGCTACATACAGCATTCTGTTTCTGCTTTCAGTACTTTAAAAATGTTATTCCATTGTTTTCTGTCTTTTCTTTTTTTTCCTGATGAGTATTAAACCATTATTGTTATTATTCTGTTCTCTTGCATGTAAGTTGTCTTTTTATCTAGCTGTCCTTAAGATTTTCTCTTATTTATTTATTTTCTGTGTGTACGTCTAATAGTTTGACTATGTTATGCTGAGAATGTATGGGTTGATATATTTCATTAATTTTGAAAAATTAGCAGCCATTATCTTTTCAAAATAATTGTCTGCCCCATTGTCTCTCTCTCTCTCTCTCTCGAACTCAAATTATACATATGCTAGATGATTTGAAATCATTCAGTAAGTCTTGGATTCCCTGTTCAGTTTAGATTTTTTTCTCTTTGTATTTCTGTTTTATTTCTATTGTTGTTTTCCAGTTCAGTGATCTTTTCTTCTGTTGTGTCCAGTATGCTCTTGTGTCCAATGAATGAATTTTATACTTCTTATATTGTTCTAGAATTTCTACTTAGCTTTTAAAAATAATTTTATATACCTTCTGAAATTTTCAATCTCTTCCTTTAGCAGCTTTCACTAGATTCTGTTAACACATTTACCAGAATTATCTTAAAGTTCAGGTTAGCTAAATTCAATATCTGGGTTATCTCTCAGGTTGTTTCTGTCTCTTCCTTATTGGTCACATTTTACTACTTATTCATATGTTATAATTTTTATTCTATGGCAGTCTTTTGTGTCAATAACATTAGAAACTACCAACAAAGGGCCTTCCCCTTCCTCTGTCTGGTTGCTAGGATGGGTGCTGAGTTAGTCCAATCTGTAGTTGAACCTAGGCTTTGTGATAGTTTTAGTTAGATCCAATTTGCCACTGGCTTCAAATACTTTGAAGTCAGGATCAGCACTTTATTTTCAGTAGAGCTTGAGATACGAGCACCAGTAATTGTCTAGAGATACTTCCGTGTTTAGGAACTCAATTCCTAACTTTTTGAGTTATCAGAAGTTCTTTCTTTCTCCAGACTTGTCCTGACTTTCTCTATCTGAGGACATCTCTGTCTATGCAGGTTCTTCAACCCATTGATGCACCTTCGGGGATTGCTCAGTTTTCCTATCCCCCCACCCAGCCTTCAGTGGGCTACTGCCCCCAAATCAGTGAAAGACCCAGTGAATATCCTATGTAACTCAGGAAGAATCACTGTTCTACTCTTTCCCTCCTTGCAGCCTGCAGCGTTTAGTGCCTTCTGCCCTGTGCTTTGATGAAGGCTCTGTGTGCCTGGGGGGGAATGGCTCTCAATTCTCTTTTCTTGCTCCCAGTCTTTAGCATCGTCCCTATACACTTACTGATGGCCTTTTGGAAGAGAGTTGGTGAGTGGGTACAGATTCATTCTGTGATTAGGGCTCTTCGGGACTGTAATCTGTCATACTAACCACATGTAGCTATCCATAGTTTGTTAAAGGTTGAGCTGGTTTCTCCTTACCTCCATCTATGGAAGAATTGTTTCTCCATTTCTACTACTGTTCTCTTAGCATTAAAAACAGCTATAGGACTCTCTCTTAGGAAAAACTTGTCCATTTTAAAATTTAATTCCCTTGTTTCCTTTTTTTTAATCATTAACTCTCTAATATGTTTAAAAACTCTAATTTTGTACTTTTACCTGTTCTGTTTTGATTTTTAGGGTAGGGATGATGGTTGTATTAGTTTCCTATTATTGCTGTAAACAATTACCACAAATTTAGTGTCTTATACAATGTAAATTTATTATAGGCATACTTCAGAGATATTGCAGGTTTGGTCCTAGACCACTGCAACAAGTGAATATCACAATAAAACGAGTCAAATGAATTTTTTGGTTGTCTAGCACATGTAAAAGTTATGTTTATGCTATACTGTAGTCTATTCAGTATGCAATAGCATTATGTCTACAATAATGTATATACCTTAATTTAAAAAATGCTTTATTGATAAAACATGCTAACCATCATCTGAACTTTCAGGGACTTGTAATCATTTTACTAGTAGAGCATCTTGCTTTGATGTTGATGGCTGCTGACTGATCAGGGTAGTGGTTGTTAAGGGTTGGGCCAGCTGTGGTAATTTCTTAAAATAAGACAATAATGAATTTTGCTGCATCAATTGACTCTCCCTCTCGTAAATGATTTCTCTGTGATGCTATTTGATAGCATTTTACCCTCAGTAGAACTACTTTCAAAATTGAAGTCAATCCTTTCAAAGCTTGCCACTACTTTATCAACTAAGTTTATACAATATTTTAAACTTTTGTTATCATTTCAACAATCTCCACAGCATCTCCACCAGCAGTAGATTCTATCTCAAGAAACCACTGTCATTGGTCATCTATAAGAAGCAACTCCTCTTCCATTACAGTTCGATCATGAGATTGCAGCAATTCAGTGACATCTTCACGCTCCACTTCCATTTCTTGTTCTTTTGCTCTTTCTCCCACATCTGCACTTATTTCCTCCACTGAAGTCTTGAACCCTCAAAGCCATCCATGAGGGTTGAAATCAACTTCTAAACTCTTATTCAGGTTGATATTTTGGCCTCTCCTCATGAATCATAAATGTTCTTAATGGCATCTAGAATGGTAAATCATTTCCAGAAAGTTTTTAACTCACTTTGCTCAGATCCATCAGAGGAATCACTATCTATGGCAGCTATAGTCTTAGGAAATGTATTTCTTCAATAAAAAGACTTGAAAATCAAAGTTACTCCTTGATCCATGGGCTACAGAATGGATATTGTGTTAGCAGGCATGAAAACAACATTAATCTCATTGTACATATCCACCAAAGGTCTTGAGTGACTAGATGCATTGTCAATGATCAGTCATATTTTGAAAGCAAACCTTTTTTTTTTTTTTCCTGAGCAATTGTTCTCAACTGTGGGCTTAAAATATTCAGTAAACCGGGGCGCCTGGGTGGCTCAGTCAGTTAAGCGTCTGCCTTCGGCTCAGGTCATGGTCTCAGGGTCCTGGGATCGAGCCCCGCATCAGACTCCCTGCTTGGCGGGAAGCCTGCTTCTCCCTCTCCCACTCCCCCTGCTTGTGTTCCCTCTCTCGCTGTGTCTCTCTCTGTCAAATAAATAAAATCTTTAAAAAAAAATTCAGTAAACCATGTTGTAAACAGATGTGCTGTCATCCAGACTTAGCTGTTGCATTTCTAGAGTATAGGCAGAATAGATTTAACATAATCCTCAAGGACCTTAGGAGTTTCGGAATGGTAAATGAGCACTGGCTTCAACTTCAAGTCACCAGGTGCATTAGCCCCTAAAGAGAGTCAATCTGTCCTTTGAAGCTTTGAAGCCAACATAAGGCTGTTTTACCTACATTGAAAATCTGATGTTCAGTGTAGCCACCTTCATTAATGGTCTTAGCGAGCTCTTCTAGATAACTCACTGTAGCCTCTACATCAGAACTTGCTGCTTCACCTGTGCTTTATATTACAGAGATGGCTAACTTTCCTTAACCTTGTGAACCAACCTTGCTAGCCAACCTTCCAACTTTTCTTCTGCAGCTTCCTTACCTCTTTCAGTCTTCATAGAATTGAAGAGAGGTTTTGCCCTGGATTAGCCTTTGGGCTAAAGGAATATAGTGGCTGGTTTGACCTCTTATCCAGACCACTAGAATCTTCTCCATATCAGCAATAAGGCTGTTTCACTTTCTTATCATTCATGTGTTCACTCGAGTAGCACTTTTAATTTCCTTTAACTTGACATTCACAACTTGGAAAACCATTTGGTGCAAGAGGCCTAGCTTTCAGCCTACCTCAGTTTTCAACATGCCTTCCTCACTAAGCTTAATCATTTCTAGGTTTTGATTTAAAATGAGAGACATGAGACTCTTCCTGTCACTTGAAGACTTAGAGTCAATTGTAGGGTTATTAATTGGCCTAATTTGAAAATTGTTGTATCTCAGGGAATAGAAAGGCCCAAGGAGAGGGAGAGAATTGAGGGAATGGCTGGTTGGTGGTAGAGCATTCAGAACACATTCAACATTTATCCATTAAGTTTGCCATTTTATATGGGTGTGGTTTGCAGTGCACACCCCCCCCATTACAATAGTAACATCAAAGATTACTGATCACAGATTACCATAACAAATATAATAATAATGAAAAAGTTTGAAATATTGCAACAATTACCAAAATGTGACTCAGAGACAGGAAGTGAGCCAATGCTGTTGGAAAAATGGTGCCAATAGATTCACTTAGTGTTGTCACAAACCTTCAATTTGCAAAAAATAAAGTGAAGCACAGTGATATTTTACACTTCTGGAGGTCAGAAATGTTAAATGAGTTTTACAGGGCTCAAAACAAGGTGTCAGCAGAGCTGTATTCCTTCTAGAGGCTCTAGGGGATAATTCATTTCCTAGCTTTTTCCAGCTCCTAGAGATCACTGCTTTCCTTGGGTCTTGTCTCCTTCTATCTTTAAAGAGCATCCCTTCCCCTTCTGCTTCTTTCATCATATCTCCTACTTTCTCACTGATTCTTTTCCCTCCCTCTAATTACAAGGGCCCTTGTGATTACACTGGACCCACCTGGATAATATGGGCTAATTTCCACATTTCAACATCTTTAATTTGATCACGTATGCAATTTCTCTCTGCTAACGGTATGGTAACATGTTCACGGATGTCAGAGATTAGGACACGGACATCATTGGGGGACCATTATTCAGTCTGCTACAGTGGTCTATTGCAACTTCCTATTCCTAACAAAAATTGGAGATCAGTATATCATTTAAAATAATAAGTTTTATTCTAAACTTCACAAAGAAAACTCTATTTTATTTTTATTTTTTATTGTTATGTTAATCACCATACATTACATCATTAGTTTTTGATGTAGTGTTCAATGATTCATTGTTTGTGTATAACACCCAGTGCTCCATGCAATACATGCCCTCTTTAATATCCATCACCAGGCTAACCCATTCTCCCACCCCCCCTCCCCTCTAGAACCCTCAGTTTGTTTTTCAGGGTCCCTCGTCTCTCATGGTTCATCTCCCCCTCCGATTCCCCCCCTTCATTCTTGCCCTCCTGCTATCTTTTTTTTTTTATCTTAACATATATTGCATTATTTGTTTCAGAGGTACAGATCTGTGATTCAATAGTCTTGCACAATTCACAGCGCTCACCATAGCACATACCCTCCCTAGTGTCTATCACCCAGGCACCCCATCCCTCCCACCCCACCCCCCACTCCAGCAACCCTCAGTTTGTTTCCTGAGATTAAGAATTCCTCATATCAGTGAGGTCATATGATACATGTCTTTCTCTGATTGACTTATTTTGCTCAACATAATACCCTCCAGTTCCATCCACGTCGTTGCAAATGGCAAGATCTCATTCCTTTTGATGGCTGCATAATATTCCATTGTGTATATATACCATATCTTCTTTATCCATTCGTCTGTCGATGGACATCTTGGCTCTTTCCACACTTTGGCTATTGTGGACATTGCTGCTATAAACATCAGGGTGCACGTACCCCTTCAGATCCCCACATTTGTATCTTTGGGGTAAATACCCAGTAGTGCAATTGCTGTCATATGGTAGCTCTATTTTCAACTTTTTGAGGAACCTCCATACTGTTTTCCAGAGTGGTTGCACCAGCTTGCATTCCCACCAACAGTGTAGGAGGGTTCCCCTTTCTCCACATCCCCACCAACACCTGTCATTTCCTGACTTATTAACTTTAGCCATTCTGACTGGTGTGAGGTGGTATTTCATTGAGGTTTTGATTTGGATTTCCCTGATGCCAAGTGATGTTGAGCACTTTTTGATGTGTCTGTTGGCCATTTGGATGTCTTCTTTGGAAAAATGTCTGTTCATGTCTTCTGCCCATTTCCTGATTGGATTCTTTGTTCTTTGGGTGTTGAGTTTGATAAGTTCTTTATAGATTTTGGATACTAGCCCTTTATCTAATCTGTCATTTGCAAATATCTTCTCCCATTCTGTCGGTTGTCCTTTGGTTTTGTTGACTGTTTCCTTTGCTGTGCAAAAGCTTTTTATCTTGATGAAGTCCCAATGGTTCATTTTTGTCCTTGCTTCCCTTGCCTTTGGTGATGTTTCTAGGAAGAAGTTGCTGCGGCTGAGGTCGAAGAGGTTGCTGCCTGTGTTCTCCTTTAGGATTTTGATGGACTCCTGTCTCACATTTAGGTCTTTCAACCATTTGGAGTCTATTTTTGTGTGTGGTGTAAGGAAATGGTCCAGTTTCATTCTTCTGCATGTGGCTGTCCAATTTTCCCAACACCATTTGTTGAAGAGACTGTCTTTTTTCCATTGGACATTCTTTCCTGCTTTGTCAAAGATTAGTTGACCATAGAGTTGAGGGTCCATTTCTGGGCTCTCTGTTCTGTTCCATTGATCTATGTGTCTGTTTTTGTGCCAGTACCATACTGTCTTGATGATGACAGCTTTGTAATAGAGCTTGAAGTCCAGAATTGTGATGCCATCAGCTTTGCTTTTCTTTTTCAACATTCCTCTGGCTATTTGGGGTCTTTTCTGGTTCCATACAAAGTTTAGGATTATTTGTTCCATTTCTTTGAAAAAAGTGGATGGTATTTTGATGGGGATTGCATTGAATGTGTAGATTGCTCTAGGTAGCATTGACATCTTCACAATATTTTTTGTTCCAATCCATGAGCATGGAACATTTTTCCATTTCTTTGTGTCTTCCTCAGTTTCTTTCATGAATATTCTATAGTTTTCTGAGTACAGATCCTTTGCCTCTTTGGTTAGATTTATTCCTAGGTATCTTATGGTTTTGGGTGCAATTGTAAATGGGATCGACTCCTTAATTTCTCTTTCTTCTGTCTTGTTGTTGGTGTATAGGAATGCCACTGACTTCTGTGCATTGATTTTATATCCTGCCCCTTTACTGAACTCCTGTATGAGTTCTAGGAGTTTTGGGGTGGCGTCTTTTGGGTTTTCCACATAAAGTATCATATCATCTGCAAAGAGTGAGAGTTTGACTTCTTCTTTGCCAATTTGGATGCCTTTTATTTCTTTTTGTTGTCTGATTGTTGTGGCTAGGACTTCTAATACTATGTTGAATAGCAGTGGTGATAGTGGACATCCCTGCTGCGTTCCTGACCTTAGGGGGAAAGCTCTCAGTTTTTCCCCATTGAGAACGATATTCGCTGTGGGTTTTTCATAGATGGCTTTTATGATATTGAGGTATGTACCCTCTATGCCTATACCCTGAAGAGTTTTGATCAAGAAAGGATGCTGTACTTTGTCAAATGCTTTTTCTGCATCTATTGAGAGGATCATATGGTTCTTGTTCTTTCTTTTGTTAATGTATTGTATCATGTTGATTGATTTGTGGATGTTGAACCAACCTTGCAGACCAGGGATAAATCCCACTTGGTTGTGGTGAATAATCCTTTTAATGGACTGTTGGATCCTATTGGCTAGTATTTTGGTGAGAATTTTTGCATCCATGTTCATCAAGGATATTGGTCTGTAATTCTCCTTTTTGATGGGGTCTTTGTCTGGTTTTGGGATCAAGGTAATGGTGGCCTGATAAGACAAGTTTGGAAGTTTTCCTTCCATTTCTATTTTTTGGAACAGTTTCAGAAGAATAGGTATTAATTCTTTAAATGTTTGGTAGAATTCCCCTGGGAAGCCATCTGGCCCTGGGCTTTTGTTTGTTGGGAGATTTTTGATGACTGCTTCAATATCCTTAGTTGTTATAGGTCTGTTCAGGTTTTTGATTTCTTCCTGGTTCAGTTTTTGTAGCTGGTACATCTCTAGGAATGCGTCCATTTCTTCCAGGTTATCTAATTTGCTGGCATAGAGTTGTTCATAATATGTTCTTATAATTGTTTGTATTTCTTTGGTGTTGGTTGTGATCCCTCCTCTTTCATTCATGATTTTGTTGATTAGGGTCATTTCTCTTTTCTTTTTGATAAGTCTGGCCAGGGGTTTATCAATCTTGTTAATTCTTTCAAAGAACCAGCTCCTAGTTTCGTTGATCTGTTCTACTGTTCTTTTGGTTTCTATTTCATTGATTTCTGCTCTGATCTTTATTATTTCTCTTCTCCTGCTGGGTTTAGGCTTTATTTGCTGTTCTTTCTCCAGCTCCTTTAGGTGTAGGGTTAGGTTGTGTACTTGAGACCTTTCTCGTTTCTTGAGAAAGGCTTGTATTGCTATATACTTTCCTCTTAGGACTGCCTTTGCTGCATCCCAAAGATTTTGAACAGTTGTGTTTTCATTTTCATTGGTTTCCATGAATTTTTTAAATTCTTCCTTAATTTCCTGGTTGACCCATTCATTCTTTAGCCTCCATGTATTTGAGTTCTTTCCGACTTTCCTCTTGTGATTGAGTTCTAGTTTCAAAGCATTGTGGTCTGAAAATAGGCAGGGAATGATCCCAATCTTTTGGTACTGGTTGAGACCTGATTTATGACCTAGGATGTGATCTATTCTGGAGAATGTTCCATGGGCACTAGAGAAGAATGTGTATTCTGTTGCTTTGGGATGGAATGTTCTGAATATGTCTGTGAAGTCCATTTGGTCCAGTGTGTCATTTAAAGTCTTTATTTCCTTGTTGATCTTTTGCTTAGATCATCTGTCCATTTCAGTGAGGGGGGTGTTAAAGTCACCCACTATTATTGTATTGTTGTCAATGTGTTTCTTTGCTTTTGTTATTAATTGCCTTATATAATTGGCTGCTCCCATGCTAGGGGCATAGGTATTTACAGTTCTTAGATCTTCTTGTTGGATAGAACCTTTAAGTAGGATATAGTGTCCTTCCTCATCTCTTATTACAGTCTTTGGTTTAAAATCTAATTTGTCTGATATAAGGATTGCCTCCCCAGCTTTTTTTTGGGTGTCCATTAGCATGGTAAATGGTTTTCCACCCCCTCACTTTCAATCTGGGGGTGTCTTTGGGTCTAAAATGAGTCTCTTGCAGACAGCATATCAATGGGTCTTGTTTTTTAATCCAGTCTGATAGCCTGTGTCTTTTGATTGGGGCATTTAGCCCATTTACATTCAGGGTAACTATTGAAAGATAGGAATTTAGTGCCATTGTATTGCCTGTAAGGTGACTGTTACCGTATATTGTCTGTGTTCCTTTCTGGTCTATGTTGCTTTTAGGCTCTCTCTTTGCTTAGAGGACCCCTTCAAGATTTCTTGTAGGGCTGGTTTCGTGTTTGCAAATTCCTTTAGTTTTTGTTTGTCCTGGAAGCTTTTTATCTCTCCTTCTATTTTCAATGACAGCCTAGCTGGGTATAGTATTCTTGGCTGCATATTTTTCTCATTTAGTGCTCTGAATATATCCTGCCAGTCCTTTCTGGCCTGCCAGGTCTCTGTGGATAGGTCTGTTGCCAGTCTGATGTTTCTACCATTGTAGGTTACATATCTCTTCTCCCGAGCTGCTTTCAGGATTTTCTCTTTGTCTCTGAGACTCATAAGTTTTACTATTAGATGTCGGGGTGTTGACCTATTTTTATTGATTTTGAGAGGCACTCTCTGTTCCTCCTGGATTTTGATGCCTGTTTCCTTCCCCAAATTAGGGAAGTTCTCTGCTATAATTTGCTCCAATATACTTTCTGCCCCTCTCTCTCTTTCTTCTTCTTCTGGGATCCCAATTATTCTAATGTTGTTTCATCTTATGGTATCGCTTATCTCTCGAATTCTGCCCTCGTGATCCAGTAGTAGTTTATCTCTCTTTTTCTCAGCTTATTTTCCATCATTTGGTCTTCTATATCACTGAAATCTCTCTTCTGCCTCATTTATCCTAGCAGTTAGCATCCCCATTTTTGATTGCACCTCATTAATAGCCTTTTTGATTTCGACTTGGTTAGATTTTAGTTCTTTTTCTTCTCCAGAAAGGGTTTCTCAAATAACTTCTATGCTTTTTTCAAGCCCAGCTAGTATCTTTAAAGTGATGATTCTGAACTCTAGATCTGACATCGTACTAATGTCCGTATTGAGTAGGTCCCTGGCAGTCGGTACTTCCTCTTGTTCTTTTTGTTGAGGTGATTTTTTCCGTCTTGTCATTTTGTCCAGAGGAGAATAGATTAATGAGAGAACAAAATGCTAGCAGGGTAACAACATCCCCAGAAAATATACTCTAAACAAATCAGAAAAGACCTGAAGCTGGGGGAAAAGAAAGGGAACGAGAGAAAAAAGAAAAAGAAAAAAAAAAGGAAAGGAAAAAGATAAAAACAAACAAAAACAGAGCAAAACAAAAAAACCCAGAATATGATCAAAACTTCATTTTCTCTTTTCTTCAATGTATCAAATTAGAATAAGAACAGAAAATTAGAACTCCAAACATGCAATGGCAACAGTGTCAAAGTTGAGAGTTTCCTTTCGAAATACTTGCCAACTATTATCTGTGGCCTTTACCTTGGTGGAATTGAGGTTTATCTTATGGATATTCAACCATGTAAAAGTTCACAGAGTTATATGCCATACGATTGGCATCCTTTTGTTCTGTCTACTCTCTTGAGAACTCTGGAGACCCGATATCCCTACATGGTGGAAATATGTCTAATGCTGCATTCCTCTAACCCTTACTTATTTCCATGGTAATTGGCCACAGAAGAAAAAAAATCGTGTGTTGTCATCAGAGTAACTTGGCAATGGCTGACAGAGTGATATCCGAACTCCATATACAAATCTTCCCTTTGTGGGCCGTTCTACCCCTAATGAGTATCTACTCAGTACAATTAGTCATTTCAGTACCCTATATTTTAGAACTATTCATATGTTGGTTTATAAATAGCTGGCATAGAAAAAGTGGTTTTGGTTTAATAATGCCCTCTATTTTAGATGACACTAAGTACCTTGTTTTTCCTAGGAAAATAAATAATAATATACCTCTTACAAAATGCTAATCCCAGTCCATTATTATTAGTTCATCCTATGGGATAGGGTTGAGACAATGTGACACTTAAGTAAAAGCAAGAGTGGTAATTATACTTTAAGATGTCCCGTAATTAAAATAAAACCTTTATAAAAGAGAACATTTTCCGTAGTTAGTTTATAACATCTCTTGCAAGTTTTCACTATGTCCATTTTTACATTTCAAGTAATAAAAGCTATGTGACAGTATTGTGTATCATCAATGTCTAAGCACAATTGCAATTGACATGCTGTTTTTACTTTCCTTCTCTCCAAAACAAAGTCCACGTACGGGAGCACAGCACTTCTAGCTACTGATACATCATGATGGGCAGGCAACAGAACACAGATATGGCAATCTGCTTGGCTGACTTCTGCTACACACTGGGAATCATGGAATAGGTCCCAGCAGGCTGAGAGCTGTGCACCCACGTACTGCAGAGTGCTCCGATTACAGCAGGTAGGTGGCTTGGATAAGGGAGAACTTGAGAGAGGTAGGAGTCCAACATAATGTGATGTGTGATTTACTGGAATTTGTGGGGACACATGCTATAATTGTATGGTTGGTACAATGTCTGATTGTTGTGTCTTTCATACCCTCTGGAGGTCAGCCCCCCCATGTAAGTGATAACCCACTGGAGCTTTTGTTGTGAGTGCAATCGAAACATACAAAATGAATAGCAACTGATTAATTGAAGCTGGTTACATTTTTGGAAAACAAATCAAAGTGATTTGCATGAATCACAATTTGTTACATAATACATTTTGAGAGCACAAATTACCTTTTTAAAGCCTAAGACACATATATACACAGTGACACAAACAGAAATATAATAAACTGGGCTATAACTACATAATTCACATTGAATACTGGACGCCAAAACTGATGTGAAACAAATGATTTTCCAATAAACTACTCAGGCAGAGCCATATCTGTTCTAAAATTTCAATTGAATGTTATTTATAAGACCAATAATTCTTCACAATTGTTAACCATGGGATGATGGAACAATTTGTTTTACATATTAGTTTGGGGGGTTTGTGTATTCCCAGGTTGGGAACTGATTTATAGTCATGTCCCAGAAGATATGGTAAATAAAGAGTAAGTCTGAGAGAAGTACTTATGTGGAAGAAAACTTCCAGGGTGAAATCATTATAGCCTTTTTCTAGTTTTGAATAAAAACTGTAGTAAAAATAGTGTTGTCAGCATTAAAGGCAAATATCATCATAATATATTTCCCTGAATTTAATATCTGTAGTAGATTTTAAGAATAATTTTTAAAAATATTTTTCTTAAACTTATTATGTGTCATTCTTAGTTAAAAGCTGTACCATGCAAATACTAACTATGGATTTCAACCTTTATTAATAACTACTTTTAGAATGGATCTTCTGGCAATGATGACTATCAAAATCTTCATGAAGAAGATGAGAACCAAGCTAAACTATTAAAGATAAACCATATGACAAAAAAAAAACCCCAAAAAACTACTTTTAGTATTAGCTGTTTTTCCTTTTTGGTTTGGTCTTAGGCATATGGTATATATATTTACATGGACTTCTATACACACACATATATATGAAATATTCTTAGGAAAATATATAAAATACACAAAAATATATACAAAATGGGATTGTACATATATGTCACTTTATAATCTGCTTTTTTTTATATAACAAAAGACACCAAACATTTTTCTGTCAATAAATATGTATCTATGTCATCATGGAATATCATTTATTTAACCAGTCATAGATTTGTTTTACTATAATAAACAAAATAGCAAAGAAAAACATCCAGATAGGGCGCCTGGGTGGCTCAGTTGGTTAAGCGACTGCTTTCGGCTCAGGTCATGATCCTGGAGTCCCGGGATCGAGTCCCGCATCGGGCTCCCTGCTCAGCAGGGAGCCTGCTTCTCCCTCTGACTCTCCCCCTCTCCTGTGCTCTCTCTCTCTCATTCTCTCTGTCTCAAATAAATAAATAAATAAAATCTTAAAAAAAAAAAAAAGAAAAGAAAAACATCCAGATATATAAATCGAAACACACTTGTTTGATGATTCTGTTGACATAAATTCCTTCATGCAGAATTACTGAATCAAAATGTTATGCAGATTTTGAACACTTTGGCTTATATTGTAAAATCACCTCTCAATAAGCTTGTATTAGAAGTTGTGGTATATATGTACAATGGAATATTACTCAGCCATAAAAAAGGGTGAACTCTTGCCATTTGCAATGACATGGATGGAGCTAGAGTGTACTATGTTAAGCAAAACAAGTCAGTCAGAGAAAGACAAATATATGATTTCACTCATATGTGGAATTTAAGAAACTAAAAAGATGAACATGAGGGGAAAAAGAGAGAGGCAAAGCATAAAACACACTCTTAACTACAGAGAACAAACTGAGGGTTGTGGAGGGGAGGACGTCAGGGAGATCGGTTAAATGGTTGACGGGAATTAGAGAGGACACTTGGGATGAGCACTATGTGTTGTATGTAAGTGGTGAATCACTAAGTGCTACACCCTGAAACTAGCATTACACTGTATGTTAACTAACCAGAATTTAAATGAAAACTGGGAAGAAGAAAAAAAAAAAAAAAGAAATGACTCTTTAGTTTTCTTGTCTCATGACTCCTAACTACAAATGTAAATATCCTTTGATAGTATGTTGGGTCCCTTTCTTACTTTTTTTCCCCCTCCCTCCTTTATTCCTTTATTTCTCATTTCTTTAGACAAATAAACAGGGCAAAGCATCTTTTTATATTTCTTAAGTGCAGAATCTTCCTTAACAGAAATTTACTTAAGTTAATGATAAATATAAGTAATTTCTAAACTTGGCATTAATTCACTTTGGGAGAAAGGACCACTCACCTTTAGAATTTTGGGATTCCATGTTGTCATTTCTATGCCTGCCATGTTGCTCCTGTTAAAGTGTCCATTAAGAACATTTTCCTAGGGAAAATCATTGTATAGACTTTAAATGATATTTCATTTCTTTCAGAAGGAAATACATATACTGTAAACCTCCTAAATCTAGTTGATGATTACTAAATGTCTAAGAAGGCCATCAGTCATTAGTAAGTTGAGAATAGAATGATCCATAGTACCGTTCTCAATTCACTAGTTCTTGTCAACTAGAGGTTCATCACCAGAAAAATAGCATGTATTCCAATAGATGTTTGTTCGACCTTCACTGAAGCTTTTAATCTCTAATTTTTTGTATGCATTTTATCCTTTCTTGACAAAGATATATATTTTTTTAATTTACTGAATTAAGGGATTTGAAAGGAAACCAAAACATTTAGACAAAAATACTTTTCTTAAGTAAAAGTTAGAATTTGGGGGAGTTTCTGGCTAATAAAAATATTAGAAAGTCAGAGATTTTTTCCCTTCAAAACTGGCTACAGGGGTGCCTGAGTGGCTCAGTCAGTTAAGCGTCTGACTCTTGATCTCAGCTCAGGTCTTGATCTCAGGGTTGTGAGTTCAAGCCCCATGTTGGGCTCCATGATAGATATGGAGCCTACTTAAAAAAAAAAAAGTGGCTACATAATATGAGTTAGAAAAATCACATTGATAAGTTCCTGTGTTTTTCCTTCTTTTTTCTTTATTATTATTTTTAATTTTAATTTTTGTTATTTAGCATACAGTATTACATTAGTTTCAGGTGTACAATATAATGATTTAACAATTCCATACATCACCCAGTGCTCATCACAACAAGTGCACTCCTTAATCCCCTTCACATATTTCACCCATCCCCCCACCCACCTCCCTTCTGGTAACTATTAGTTTGTCCTGTGTAATTAAGAGTCTGTTTCTTGGTTTCTTTCTCTTTCTTTTTTCCCTTTGCTCATTTTTTTTTAATTCCACATATGAGTCCATAGTCTCCCATGGTTCATCTCCCCCTCCAATTTCCCCCCGATGTTTATAGCAGCAATGTCCACAATAGCCAAACTATGGAAAGAGCCAAGGTGTCCATTGACAGATGAATGGATAAAAAAGATGTGGTATATATACACAATGGAATAGTATGCTGCCATCAAAAGGAAAGAAGATAGCATTGATGCTTTTTAATTGAAAGGTTTTTATGCATGTCATTTTAATATATAATCATATCATTGGTAATATTTTTTCTAGCCAAATGCATTTACAATTTAATGGTGTAAACACATTAGAAAAATAAGTTTCATTTAATTAGGGTGGCCTAAGGCAAAATTGTGAATTAAGTGGGGATTTATCCTAGGTATTTTCTTAATTCCAATGTTCTCATTTGAAAAACTGTTGAACATACGTAACATTCTAATGGAGTAAAAGAATCAGGTAATTTCTCTAATCTTAAAAAGTTCTCAGTTAAGACCATGGACTCTGAGAAACAAACTGAGGGTTCTAGAGGGGAGTGGGGTGGGGGGATGGGTTAGCCTGGTGATGGGTATTAAAGAGGGCACGTACTGAATGGAGCACTGGGTGTTATGCACAAACAATGAATCATGGAACACTACATCAAAAACTAATGGTGTAACGTATGGTGATTAACATAACATAATAAAATTTTAGAAATTTAAAAATTAAATCAAATTAAAAAAAAAAAAGTTCTCAGTTAGCCAGGAATAGTGAAGGAAGAGTGGCACAGGTTGAAGAGACTTCCATAAGGACGGAACTTGTACAGAGATGGAATGCAAGGAAGAACACGACTTGCAAGGATCAGTTGGAATTATTTATCCTCTGCACTGAATCTACTCACCTCAGGGTAAAAACTGGAGGTTAAACCATCCATGTGGTTTTCCCTTTCACAGTGGACTAGGGTCAGGACCTTTCTGTTTTCTTCTCCCTCTTCACGAAAATTCTCTTCATTATAGCTATTTGTGGGAAGACACTAACACCTTTGCGTGAATATTTGCCATTGACTTATAAGACACTGTACTCGCTATCTTTCCTATCCCCAAAGAGGAGCTGTGTCTAATGGGACAAACCTTTAATGGTGGAATTTCAGGCAACAACAGCAACAACTTGTTCCGGAGGTGTTTTGGGATCTTTCACACTATTCATCATAGATAGCCACTTACCTGGCCACGAAGAAGCCAGATTTCAGTTCTAAATGAAATCATCTTAATAGAAAGCTTTTCTGAAGAAAAATTAAGTATATCCAGTTGTGAGTGATACCTATGCCATGCACAAGAGTTTATCCTAATGTTATTTGGAAATCTCAGTACAACTATCGCCCTCCACTGCTGTTTACTCTGCTAAGTACAGATAACAACCACTGACTTTGGTGATTCTCTGGGTAATAACATATCCTGAGACGCACTATTGTGCGTCAAGACAATAGAGTCATGGCTGGAGTGGTTTAAGGCTGAGGTTCCTGTCCCATGAAAACATTGTGGGTTGGCTGGCATGTGACTTTCTGGTAACACACTTATGAGTTAAGATGCTTCCCATTGCAGGTCATAGGGCCTGGTGCCAAGAGATCTCCTGATTCTGACTTAGGCTTGTTTTACACATTACTGGGAATTAAACTTGTTAGTGCCAGTTCCATCTTTTCCATTAGATGCTCATTAATAAAAACCTAGATGCCCATTATTCATCACATCATAACATACTGGATGACAGTTAATTCACCTAAAGTTTTCACATTTGATAACTTCTTCATTCGTGCTAATTGGGTTACTTGGAATTTTCCATCAATCATAGCATCTCAGGTCCTGGCTCTTCTGAAAGAATCCATTTGTGAGGCATATATTATACACTAGACGTACACAAGCAAAATTAAGTGTAGGATCTAATTTCAACTCTGATTCATGTCTGCTTTGATTGAGTGGAGGGCACAACTTGGCCCCTCAATAGATTCTTTTTCCAAAGAGGAAAATAAGGCTGAGAGGCATTGCCTTTACCTCAGCTCACTTTACTCAAAACTCCACTGATTCATAGCAGCCTGAGAAAAGATTTACATTCAAGGGGACTCTGCAGGAATATTCACTGCAGGGAGCAGTGTGGGGCACAGGCATAGAGGGTTCTGAGCATCTGGGGAACTGAGCTCTGCTCTGGCACTTTAGGTAGCATTACGATTTTATTCCTTGTGTTCCTCCTCTGTAAGCCCCAGCAGGTACGATTGGTGTTCTCTTTGGATCATTCCAGCTCTTTAATGTGATCGAAGTACATGGGAAGGAATTCTTGAGGTTTGAGGACGTCTTATGTTGATTTTCTCTACTTCTCTACAAATGTTCCCTGTGTCCATTCACCTAGTTTCCCTTTCAGAGAAATGCTTTGCTCTTTTAATCAAAGCAACTGATTTCTCATTCTAACTGTAATCTGAAATTCATGCTCTGTTTCTCTTCTTATTGTGACATAATAAAAAAAACACAGTAGAGTTGAAAAAAGTAAGAACGTTGGTGGTGTACATTTTGCTTTCCTTCTGCTATTATCAGCAATGCTTACAACTTAGATACAGCATATTCCAATAAAAGAAACTCAGCAGAGGACAGACGCTCAGGCCGCCTTTGTCCATGACACATGGTGAGTCATCTTAGCACAATGTGATTGGCCTATAACTACAGCAGTGTCTGCTCACTGGGCCGAATCAGCAGTCATCCGACTGGTTCGTGTAACTTCAAGGTCAAGTAAATAAGCCATTCCTACAGCCCCAAATTTCTCCTTATGCCAACATGCTGCAGGGAGACTAAGTAGGTCACAATAGGACCAGATAATAATTCATTTCAGGTTTCCAGGTTGCTAAGAGCCCCAGCGGTTTTCCTATGTATGGCCCACATTCTCTTCAATCTTGCTCAGCTATTTCCCTTCTGAGGTCTTGTTCTCAGATCTGCATATATTTACATGTTTTAGCCTGTAAGCTTTTTAGCTACAAATTATATAAAATAGAGGTCAGCCCTCTGCCAATATAATTTTCTTTTTCCCCCCATTTGCTTAATCTCAAAAATAAATAAAAACATGAATGGGAAGGATAAAAAAGTGAAGTATTTCTATAGAGGTCTTTTAACTCTGACAGTCAAGACAACTGTTGTTTTAACACTACTCTCCAGAGTGCTGCATTTTATTTCCAACTTCCAAGGTGCTTTGCTCCAAGCTGGTGTTTTCCCTACTGTACATAGAGGGGAAATGGTGTTCCTCAAAAGGTTAAAAGACATGATATATTCCAGTGAGGTTGGATCTTAAGACAATTTATAGACTTGGAAAATTTTTCTGGACACTCTTAATTAAATCACTAATGGTATGCTCTGGGATTTTGGCCATTCTTAGCTCAGTTTTGTTAGTAAAGTTGTGATTAGTGAAAAATCATTGGGTCAGGCCTTTCTGCTTTCAAGGTCGTTGTGGTTCTTAGCCCTGTAATCATATTTCTAGATTGATTTTTTTTCTTTTGAACTTTAGTTTCATATTTTAATCTGTTTTGCGTTATTGCTGTTTAAATAATTTTCAATTTCAGTCTCCTTCAACATCTCTCAAGCTTTCCAAGCATTTCTGGTCTTGGTCCCATTTTAAAACATAGTATCAAAACGTTGTTCATAGGTTTGGGAATAAAGAAGAAATACTACTAATTTATAAATTCAGTAATATTCCATCTCTTACACTTACTGGCCTATATGGCACATTTGTGTACATTAGAAGAAGCTCTTCTTTCCTTAAGACATTTTCTTATCTGCTAGAACATTAGTCCTGATAAAGAAAACTACAGTGCCTATGAATGGTTCTCCCTGGAGTTGGTCAGTGCACAATCTGTCCCACTGTATGCAGGAGACATGAAGAGTCTTTACCTTTACCTAAACATAGTTGCTCTAATTATAGTTGTATACTTTCACAGAAGGAATGCCATCTTTATAGATTGACTCTGACTGCTGACACTTGAAACTGAACTTGAAGTTCAGTGGGAGATAGTGTTGCACCAATGATTAAAATGGTTGTTAGCTAGGATAAGAAAAACAGCTCCTTCTCTTATGATTGTAATGTAAAGCTCCTTTACCCAGGGAAAAACAGCAGAGCCATGAAGCCAGTCTTTTCTGAAGAGATCGCCTCCAGAAAAAACAAGACTCCGATGTTAAATAGGGAAGTCTGTAACATAAATCATTCACTACAGTGCATGATTATTGGGCACATTATAATCTGCGTATGTACAGTATTTTAAAATACATCTGATGATTAATAAATCATCCATGTGTAATGACATATGGATATCAGAAAAATGGTTCTCTGAGTACTGTTGAAATCTGCAGAGTAGAATACTGGCATGTTTCCAAGACTTGATTCATATGCTCTTTCCAAAATCTAAACAACAATGGATCAAATGTTTACCTGGATTAATGGTTTAAGTTAATTATTCTATTAATTCTCAGAAGACCATAATGCAAGTCAAAGGTTATGATCTTGGTTTAATGCCATTTTAGTTGTATCCTATTAAATGTTCATCTTTAACTTTCTGAACAAAGTATAAAAATGGAACTCCATTGCCTAGACTAGAGGATAAAGTCCAAACTCTCTGGCAAGGCATACAACAAAACTTTCCTGGCCAACTTTGCTGTCTAGGCTTTTGTTAGTATAAGTGGATGGGGGAGGGGCTTGGACTCTTTCCTGAGGAGGGGTTCTTCAGAACCTGTCCCATGATCATGGGTGAAAGAACAAAGGGGAGCTCATGTTTTTGTCCCAGATGAAGGTATGCTCAGGGATAAATGCACTGGTTTAGAACAGAATCTGATGGGAAAAAGCCTGCCATGGAGATGAGATTAAATGAGGTGTGTGGTGTTGGAGGCAGCACCTAAAGAAATTTCTAAAGAATGAAACAGTCTGTGGGCAGAGTGCGTTCAAATTTTTGGACACTTAACTCTTCAGCTCTTTCTTCAATAATTCAAGCATTCACTATATTCCAGCTATACCAATGATTACTTTTCCCTCTGCTTTGAACATTTTCTCCATACCTTCCACCTCTTGAATATGTTCTTTAAGAACCAACTCAAGCCTCTACTTCTTTTTCTTTCTCTGAACCTTATACAAACTTTGATTGTAGCATATATCCAAAGGCATTCTAATTATTTATATGAAGCCTATTTCCTCTTATAGACTATTAGCTCACTGAGGTCAGGGCAATTTTTCTTTCGTTGTTCTATCCCCATGGATGGAAACTAAGGTACTTTCAGCAGAGTTTGTGGAATAAATAAATAAAAGTGATTACTGAGATCTATATCCTGCCCTGGCACATACAAAATAGTCCCTGTCATAGTAAGCCCCAAGTATTTATAGGTATTTTCCAGGTGCCAAAGACTCATGCTTGCAGGTGTTTTGGGGGAATGCAATGGCTTGTGTATGAGATACAGACTTTATCATTGATGAATTTACAATGCAATTTGAGAAGCAAGATATATACTCATGAGATCAGTAGGAAAAATACAAGGTAGTGTGTAATATATGCTAGCTTATTTGTTACAGACCAAGTTCATAGTGAGTGAATACCTCAAGTAGGAACATTTGGTTTGAAATAACTCCTTCCAGAAATTCCCTTACTGTTAAAGCCTTCTCATGGAGTAGACAAAGAAATGAAAGAACTGCATACTATTCACCCTGGAATGAGAGTTTGAGTACTTGATAAGATGAAAGTTGAAGTCACTTACAACCTTGAGTTTCTCATAACTATGAGGCAATAACCATGTTGGGCTGAATGGTGAGTTGCTCCAGGAAGAGGAGAACATGATAATGTCCTCTATCTGAGAGTATGTTTCAGTCGTCAGGACCTGGGCCTCATGAAGGGCAAGCTACTGGACGTTTGCACAGGCTTCTGACTTCCTCTCCTTTCATTTTGAAACAATAGTGTTAGAAAATTTTCAAACTAAGATGAAGTTTTCCAAACAAAATCTTTTCTCTTTAATGTTCAAAATAGCCTTGGGGCTAATTTCATTCTTCTTCTTTTCAAATGGATTGTGTAAACAAACATTCTACTAGTTCTTCCCAGTAAGGCTCAATTGCTAACCAGAAATCCCACAGCCTTCAGTGAGCCATTGCTAGGCAGCATCAGTAGGATGGAGCACTTTAGTCATTATTTTGTAGCTAATGTAAAACCACATGAAAATAAATGTGTTTCTATAGCCACCTATAGACATGTTAACTTAAACAAATAGTGGTTTTTTATTTTGTTTTTTTCATAGATAAATACTTTCCAACAAGGTTAGCTTAGAAAAGAAAAAAAAATTAGAGCATTATGCAGTCATAGTGTTGGACTTCTATCATTTTTTTTGACTTCTATTTCACAGAAATAAGGGTTGAGAAAGCCAGCACATGACGAAAGAGCACTTTCTAAGAAAAACATTTTAGTTCAGCATCATATGGCATCACTCAGATCCAGCGCCATTTGCTGAAATACTTATAGTTCTTCCTAAGCGTGGTAATTAAAGAGGGGGAAGAACCATTTGTTTCTTTCCTTTGATTTTTAAAGCTGAATTTACTTTTGTGTGAGTAGGAAAATGAGAAAATATACGAACAAAATTGTTTTTTTTTCCTTCTTTCCATTTGTACTCTCTCTAGTATTTAGCCCAGACATTTATTTCATTTTCAAATTATCAGCCTATATCAACCCGTTAAGGAAATATGCCTGAAGCAAACAGATACCATATAGACTTATACAAAGATGCAAATGCAGTTTAGAAACTTCGTCAGCTAATAAATTACAAACTGTTTGGCAAAGAAATTTATGGTTTTGTTAAAATACCCTTATATATATCCTCACATACACTCCAAGTCTTATTGATGGATATTTCTGTAGAATGTCATTTTCTCTCAAAGCTCTCTTTAGCCAGTAATGATTGCTGACAACAATCTAGGCTCTGGCACTGTTTGCGGTCACCTCTGGCTGCTAAGAGGAGCAATCTAGACCCTAGCACACTACAGTTAAATTAAATTATCATAGAGATGCAATATACACTGCTACACTACCCTCGCTGGGCACCCAGAATTGAAAAAAGATTGATAGACTACAGGAATGAATCAACAAATAACCATGTGGGTGGTACCGTAAGATACTCACTTCTACAAATATTGATGTAGATAAATGGAATGTGGCTTAAAAATTGTATTTTCCCGAAAAGGAAAGGGGAGTTTGTTTGTTTTCCACTATAACTATCAGCTCTCAAGTGATAATGACAATGTGTTCATGTTTCCCATATATGGGCCCACAGATATTTTGGTTTAAGACTTGCCTCCATGTAACTAACATTAAATCATATATAACATTGTATGTCAACAATCCTTCACAAATAACTAAAAAATCATCATAGGATAAGGTCATAGGCTCTGTGTGCTTGAGACCGACTATGTCTCACTCTAGGAAAATGCTGTAAAAATGACCTACTGGAAGGTGACCAAAACAATACAAGCCTTTTGCTTAACCCTAGGATATGGACTGGCATCTATGCCAAAGAAGGGACACAGCTGTAAAATACACTGGGATGTGTCTATAATTATAGCCACCATTTAATGTAATGAATTATAAGAAGTAATTCCATGGATGGCACCGATACTTTTGTGTTGGATAGATACATAAAAGTAAATTTAGTTTGGAAGATCAAATGGAAGTGCTTTAATAAAACCAAATTAAAGAAGCTGCTTAGCTATTTAACATTTAACTCTTCACATGCATATGTAGTTTTCATGCAAGACTCTAAACAGCAAACGGCTGTATAAGACACAATCATTTCTTTTAAGAAGATCTAGAAGGTGAGCCTGGCAAATGAAGCAACCAGAGAAAAGTATAAAATAGGAAACTTTAGCCATCTAAATCTCTGAAATATATGGACAACTATTTTGTGTTTATATTTGAGATTATTACCAAGTCCTCAAGTGATATGGGTATTTTGAGACACAGTTGAGTATGATATATATACTGTTTTCAAGAAATTCATACAGATGGTAAACGTTGATAGGTAATGATAATCATAAAACTGGACAGCAAAAAGTTATTAAAAGCTTGGATTAGATGAGTTAAATCACACCATCTTGAAATAGGTATGTGTCATGTAGAGGCAGTAAAATAAATGAATAGAGCATAGGATCTGATATAATGATAAATTATAAAATGCCAGGTATCCCTGCCTCATCCCTATTTACATGCCTATTGGCATATACATTTTTTGCTATGGCCAAATAAATCAAACACTAACAGTGGATGTGTGTCAAAGCAGCTTTTAAGAAAGCATGCTGGTGGGGCGCCTGGGTGGCTCAGTCGTTAAGCGTCTGCCTTCAGCTCAGGTCATGATCCCGGGGTCCTGGGATCGAGCCCTGCATCGGGCTCTCTGCTCGGCGGGGAGCCTGCTTCTCCCTCTCCCACTCCCCCTGCTTGTGTTCCCTCTCTCGCTGTGTTTCTCTCTGTCAAATAAATAAATAAAATCTTTAAAAAAAAAAAAAAAGAAAGCATGCTGATATTTTTGGATAATAAAAATAGCCACAACTAATATTACCTCCAGAAGATATGACATCATGCTCAACAATATTGGTTATTATTGCTTTTACTATTAGAAAAGAAAATCTTTTCAAGTGGAGAAATAGATTGGAATAGAATGGATTCAATATGAGTGCCCCAATTACTGGTGACCAACTCGTATACTTAATATGATTGAACTAAAGTGGGTTTAGCCATTATCCAACCTAATTTCTTCATTTTACAGTTAAGAAAAATGAAGCTCATTCATTCATTGAACAAATATTTATTGAGTGCTCACCAAGGGCTAGTCATGTTGTAGGTGTTGGGAATGGAGCTAAGAACAAGATGCACTAGGGCCTTTCTCTATGGAGTTTGCCTGGTTGATTGGAAAGTCTTCTTTGAGGAGATAGTATTTAAGCTGACTGATGAATGATAAGAAGGAACCAGTTGGCAAAGATGGAGAGAAAGGCATTCTAGGCAGAGGTACCAATTAAGGAAAGTTTGTTAGGTATGAATAAGCCACAAATGAATAACGGGGGAGGGAAAAATCTCACTGTGGCTTGAGCATAATGAAAAGAGGACCCTGAAAGAAGAAAGAGATAGGCAGGGATAGGAAATAATGTTAGCTTTATGAGCCAGGGTAGAAAATTTAGATTTTTCTTTTTCTGATGAGAACTATTAGAAGGTTTTAAGCATGAGAGTGACATGGTATGGTTGTACAGTGAAAGGACAGGATGACTGTTGTGTGGAGAATGTATCAAAGAAGAAAAGAACAGAAGTGGGGTGCCTGGATGGCTCAGTCGTTAAGCGTCTGCCTTCGGCTCAGGTCATGATCACAGGGTCCTGGGATCGAGCCCCGCATCGGGCTCCCTGCTCAGTGGGAAGCCTGCTTCTCCCTCTCTCACTCCCCCTGCTTGTGTTCCCTCTCTCACCGTTTCTCTCTCTGTCAAATAAATAAACAAAATCTTAAAAAAAAAAAAAAGAACAGAAGAAAGGTCACAGGTTAGAATGCCACGACATGAGTCCAAGGCAGACATGGTTTAGCCTATACTCATGATAGTGGAGAAAGAACTGTTTGCGTGTGAAATTTGTTTTGGGGCAGAATCATCAAACCTAGATGAAAAACTGGATGCTGAGGGTGAACAAAATATAGAAGTCAAGGATAACTCCTAGAATTTTAGCTTGAGTTGCTGGGGAGATGGTGGTGCTATTTATTGAATTGGGAAAGGGAGAAGGAAGAGCAGGCTTGGGGGGACCTTTAGTTTTGGGGACATGTGTTTGGTATGACTAATAGACATCCATGTGGAAATGTCAGCTAGGCACAGTCAGGTGTTAAAAGTCTGGCTTATGGATGGTATTTAAAGCCATGTGACTGAGTGACTTCAAAGAGAAGAAAGCATGTATATGCACTGAAGAAATGAGGGCCTAGGTATGTAGAGGATGGAGAGAGAGCAAGGTGGTCTGAAAAGGAGAATTAGCATCCCACTGGGAAAAGTAGGTGATCATGACACCATGGAAGCCAGAAAAAAAAGTCTCAAGAAGATGGAAATCGTTACTATGGTAAATGCCATTGAAATAATCAGGAAACATAGGACCAGAAAAGTAACCATTGTCTTTGGCTACATAAAAATCCTCGTTGGTTTGTCCAAGAGCACCCAGACAAAAAGTACACAACATTATTTGTGATTTTCTGTCCCCATCCACAAAAAACAGAAGTCTGTGTCTTAACATTTGAGGACTTCTGCATGTTAGTGGCATATTAAGACTGCCCCCAATATCATCGGAATATTGAATGAACAAGGTTTTATATTAGCTTACCTCTGATATTTCTATCAACTGAAGTTTTACTTGCATGCTCTCATCATTCAGTATATGTTTCCTTCAAAATATGAAAAGAACTAAATGACCACATCTCCTTTAAAGATGGGAAAAAATAGCCATCAGGGAAATACAAATCAAAACCACAATGAGATACTACCTTACACCAGTTAGAATGGCAAAAATTAACAAAACAGGGACAACAAATGTTGGCGAGGATGTGGAGAAAGGGAAACCCTCCTACACTGTTGGTGGGAATACAAGCTGGTGCAGCCACTCTGGAAAACAGTATGGAGGTTCCTCAAGATGTTAAAAATAGAGTTAACCCTACGACCCAGCAATTGCACTACTAGGTATTTACCCCGAAGATACAGACGTAGTGAAAAGAAGGGGCACATGCATCCCAATGTTCATAGCAGCAATGTCCACAATAGCTAAACTGTGGAAGGAGCCGAGATGTCCTTCAACAGACAAATGGATAAAGAAGATGTGGTCCATATATACAATGGAATATTACTCAGCCACCAGAAAGGATGAATACCCAACATTTGCATCGGCATAGATGGAACTGGAGGGGATTATGCTAAGTGAAGTAACTCAAGCAGAGAAAGACAATTATCATATGGTTTCAGTCGTATGTGGAACATAAGCAATAGCACTGAGGACCATACGGGAAGTGAGGGAAAACTGAAAGGGGTGGAAATCAGAGAGGGAGATGAACCATGAGAGACTATGGACCCTGGGAAACAGGGTTACAGAGAGGGAGGGGGGTAGGGGGGGATAACTGGGTGATTGGTATTAAGGAAGGCACATGTGGTGATGAGCACTGGCTGTTATACACAACTAATGAATCATTGAACACTACATCAAAAACTAATGATGTACTATATAGTGGCTAACTGAACATAATAAAAAAATAAAGTGAAGCAGCATATTAAGATAAAAAAAATAAAGATGGGAAAAATTGAGGCAAAAGTAATGGTGGTAAGAACCTTTCCTAGGCAGTTGTTATATTTTAAGTAATTGATGAGATCCCAAAATATAAGTTATGATTCAGGGATTCTATGACCCCCTTTGGACTCAGGCAGAATAATTCTCTCAAAAACATCTACTTCCGGAGCTCTCAGAAGCAAATTGGTTATCTTTCAGGTAAAGAGTAAGGACACAAGGGCCTGTTGTTTCCTGGAAGACTGCAAGAAGCACGGAAGCCTAAAGAAGAGAGAATCTTACCTGAAATTTCCCTGTACTATGCTAGTCCATCTTCTCGTCAAAAATGATGAAAAACTGTCAGTGCTAAAAACATCAAAATGATTCAGAAAATCTCTGTATTAAGTCTTTATACTCAGGACAGCAGTAAAGTGAATATATTGTAGTTACTTTGTCAAAAATGCAGCTTCATTCAGAGATCTGAAAACATATCTGATTCTGGTGATCCCTAGAAGAACTAACTACTGCGTATGGTTTAGGCTCAAAGACCTTAATCTTAGTTAATCTGATTTATGATGAATTTAGTTTTCTTGCAAAGACTTTTAAATATTTTATTTATTTTAAAAGATTGCATTAGTTGCAGTGTACAACATAGTATTCAACAATCACACATTAAAAAGTCCTCACCATGAGAAGTGTATTTAGAATCAGATAGAACTAAGCAGCGCTGGGTCCCTGTGGAAGTTTTCTAAACTCTGTCTTCATGACTTCATCCTTAAAATGGCTTATAATACTTCAAATGGATTTCGATGAGGGTATGTAGGTAAAGGTCTTCTCCCAACATCTGGTATATAGTAAATGTTCAATAAATGGTAGGTATTATTTTTAAATTTTTTATATTCCTATGGGAAGGCAGTCTCACTCAAGGTATATTTCACAGCATGGGAGCAGAACAAGGGCAAACACAGATGGCCATTACATCTGGATGTTGTAGAGAGGAAATCATGCACAGGGTGGATGGTTTCTAAATCCCCTCAATTCAAATGGACATTGATGTTATGACTTTGTCCTCTAGCCGATATTGTCGCTACTATCCTGCGAACTTGAGGAGAACACAGAAAATTGAAGGCATGATTTTAAAACAATCCGTGAGTCTTCCTTAGTCAATAAAGTGTGGGTCTGAAAACAGAAACAAAGTAACTGGTCCCCTGGGCGTGTCATTATCTCTGAACTCATGAAAGTCACTCGATAGTTATTTTCTTCTACGTGTTTTCAAACTTTTCTTCCTGGGCAACACTCTGTGATTATGATCCAGATACCAGATGTTTGAATTGGTGTGTGTTCCTTCTGTCTCCGTTTTACATCTGGAGAGACAGTGTGATGAGTCCATGGGCTGACACCGAGGGGAAGGGCAAGTGAGGGAAAGGGAGAGATGTAGTAAGAATTGGAAGAGAGTAAACAGAAGTGAGGGCAAGCTCACAAAATAAGCTATTTCCAGAATTAGAATTAGCGTGCCCAGAGCTCTGGTTCCTTAGCTCCCAGCTACGCAGGCTACTTTGTACATTTTAATGTACTAATTTATTTTTCTCAAATTTAATTTACACTTTCATGACATTTAATGGGCGACTAGTATCAAGTGACCATTTAACTGTACAAGCCCATATAACTCATTCCTATGTATACTGAGGTAAAATTTCAAAGTTTTGAACACAAAGGATTTCCTGGAGATTTCCATAAGGTGAGAATAACAGACAGAACTAGCTTCTGCCTTACAGGAAAGCAGCAATTCTGAGGGAGTTGGTAAGTGGCAATATTGTAGCCTCCTGGAGGAGACTTGTTACAACATTCAGGTTCTCATGGCCCTCAGTTTTAGAAGCCTCTTGGTGCTGATGAGTCTACATACGTGACAGAGAACAATGAGGCCAATGAGGCCAATGAGGCCCAGCAATGGGGGAAAAGGGTGATAATTTTTTCATATTTGTTTTGCAAGAGATAAAATGAAAGCCCAGAAAATGAGGGATTTGTGATCACTGAAGGCTAAAGTTGTTTGTTATCCCGAGATTAGACAGCCATTTAAATATTAGCTTTCATACTCAGTATACCCAGATCCTTGAACTGGAAACCCTGGTTACGTTTAGAGAGGAAGGGGTAATTTTCTCAGCATCTTTCACTGAATTGTTTGGAACAATAACAGAATGAGCCCCACTTTTGCCAGGTAGCTTTTATTTGGCCTTGTATGCTGATAAAAAAAAACCTCGTGTGATTTATAGAATACTAGCAACCATCTCACCAACAACGTGGACTTATTTGGACTATGAACCAACCAGATTCTTTCTGGAAGGAATTTGGGGCAAATCTAATAAAACATCTATGATTTGGGGTCCAAAGCCTTTTAGGTTTTTCCTCTTCCCTTTCATCTTTGAGAAAAGAATGACACACAGGCTGAATGATAGGCATAGAGAGATACAAAGCAGGATGTTAGGATTGAAAGGATGAATTATATCGCACTAACTGGCAATAATGCATTATGCAAAATTGAAAAAATATAGATAATTTAAACCAAACATGGGTGGTCAAAAATCACATTGCTTGATAAAAACAGACTTTTCCCTTAAGTAATGAGTCTAGAGGATGTATTTACAGGGCTATCAAAACAATCAGAAACATCATAAGGCATAACATTTGTTTGCCTTCTCAGGAAAGTGACTGTGCAGGCTTATGGATCATCTAAATTAGACTTTACTATTTTGATGTCCTTGCCATTTGTTCTTTTAAATTTCCAGCCTAAGGGGTATATTCTCCTATCAATGTGCATGTGTAAGTCCCATTAAGGCTAATAGGAATTTGGTGCCTGAGTCCAAAGAAAAATCTACCCCTGGGATGGCATTTTGCACATGTAACACACAAGAAAAATAACTAAAAAAAAAAAAAAAAATCCATTTCTCTTTATCCAAAGTGCACAAACAATTATATTAATTATAAGTACAAGATAAAGTACTTGCTTGTGGAATTTTAAACCCATTTAATAAATTTGCAATTTTATGCATTTCTCTCACTCAAAATTGCTTTCCTCAAACATGCTTTAGGTTGTCTCTGGCTTTGAAGAACCTCGCGCCGGATAGAACCCAAGAGATATAGGAGAGGTGGGAGTACATTTCTCAACACGGTCTTCATTTATTTATACGCTGCGGCACACGCACTCATGATGTTTCAAACTTATTTCCACCAGATTCAAAATAAAACCTGGAACACAAAACAGCTTGCCCGTATTTTCTTGTTTAAGGCTCTATCTCCTGAGCTTTCCTTTGTATCTCTGTTTCTAACCACATGAGAAATTTTCAGGCAAGAGGAGCTATTCAAATGAGATGTTAATTTAAAGAAATTGCTACATCCTTCTGTTTATTTTGGTCGAAAGGAAATATTGGTTCTTGGAGTTGCATTAAAACGCAGATAAAAAACAGTTTTTATCTTTATACATCTTTCGGGAAAGAAAATTCTACCTCAAGAAATTTCTTTAACAAAGAGAACATTATTTCAGACTCTAACATTTCTGTCTGCCGATTATCATTAGTCATAAGCTAAGCCCTGCACTAAATGTCTAGTGAGCACAGATAATGTTCATTTTGTCTGGAAGACAGGTTGCCGCCTGTCAAGGAGCGATGGAATAAATGACAGGTTTTGACTCTGTGCCTTGCAGGCATATTAGGCTAAGAAATCACCAACATGATGAAAAATTATTTTGTCAAAAATTTGTAGGTCACCCATCATTGTCTAATGTATTCTGTGATTAATTGCTAGCATAGATCAGCATTATGTCTTTCCAGTGAATCGCTTAATTGTTGCCTGCTTCATGCTCTTAATGTAATGATGAGGCATCTGTTCCTTTCACATGTGCTTTTAAATGCCAGCTTTTGCATCCAGGTTACAGGGCTGGTAATACTCAACTTAAAGAACTAGTTCAAATTAAAACTTCGGGACCGCCATCTCTGCTTGCTTTTGATGGGAGTGTGCGCGAAAGGCTGAGTGTTAGTGTTAATGTATGTAGATTTTATTTCTGATGAGTGATTATTTGACTGCTCATTTTACGAAGATTTATGGTGTGCTTTCTATCTCCTGACTGCAGTGCTACTCTTATCTTTAATAAAGGAGATGAGGACATTAATCAGCCATTGTCAGGGCTCCTGACTAAGACATTAAATGTACTGTATGGGATAGGTAAACACGCTCCAGATCCTTCTCTACTCCACTAGATCAGGCAAAAAAACACTCATTATATTTATCATAATTTCACATCTGCTGTTTTTGAAGCAATGTACCATGAGGCCATAAACTGTATTACAACTGTGCATAAATTCAACTGATTTGTGGCTGGAGTAACTAATTCCTAAAGTACATTTTAGAAAAACAAGCAGTGAGCCCTGAAATTGCAATTCCATAAAGGCACTAAATTACTGACTGCAGAATCAAAAATTTGCTTGATGTGATTCTGCAGTGACCATTTTATAAAAAGTGACAGTACGCCTGTGATTGAGTCAATAAAATAAGGACGAGTGAGCTGTACACTCAAACAAGATTAAAGAGAAAGGGAATGACAGAGGACAGACTCATGGTGTACAAATAGGGAAAGCAGAATGTTTCCCCAAAAATGGCTTCAGGATGCAACTATTAATAGCGACAATATTGATTTGTCAGTAATCTTTTCCTTATTTCGGAGGTGAAAGAAAAAAATTTAATTTCTCCCTTTTATTCATTTCACAGCATAATTGAGAACATACATAATATTTGATGAAATGGATTTCGAAATAATTTTTAAATTGTGGCATTAGTTATTGATTTAAGCTTGCCATAATATTTTCCAAAATTACAATGGGTAATTATTTATGGGTTATTTATTTCTTTTAAGGATTATTGTTACTGGTTTTCAAGAGTGCATATCTAAGCGATCTCTTTGTTAGGACATCTTGCCATGTTTGGGTAGCAAATGTGTGTTTGGGGGTGTTTATGGGAGGGGGGAATGGAATGTATATTTCTATGTGTGTTTTTACCTCTATGGGTGTGCTCAACTTCATTTTTTTTACAAACTTGATCAGTACCTGAACATGCTATATTGTCTTCTCCAAAAGAGAAAGGAGAATAGGGACTAATCTTTCATACAGGACAAGAAAAACCAGAAACACCATTGTTTTTGAAGACGGAATGCACTTGACGTTAAGATGAAAACCAAAGGCAGACCTGACACTTGGAATCCTGAATAGAGGTGTGAGCCCACAGATGAAACCTGCTAAGGGCGGCAACCATGTATGTTCTCCTGGAAGTAGGATGTGATTATGTGATTATTTATTGACTGGAAAAAGCAATTTAAGAGAAAAATAAATGGAACTGGGCTTTCATTGCTTGGGTTTCTCAAGATATCCATCGCCTTACACCAATTATTTCATGCATTTCTGCTGTTGAGTCTAGAAAGTGCCACTGAGGTGCTTTTGTTTCATTTCACTATGATACATATGCATTCTTTGTTTAATATTATGTGTTTGAGAGCTCCTTCTCATCGATTGTGGGCAATTATTTGCTACCTAGGGCAAACTGTGTAGGGCATTTATACAGAACATATTTTCGGGTAATACAATCCTATTTGATTTTATTTACAGAAGAATATGTTTGCCATATTTTGTCCCTCTCCCTGACCCCTCTTCTGGTCAACTTTTATAACTACAAATCTGAAGCTAGCACACTGAATATTGCTCAATTCTTTACTCATAACATCAAGTCAAAAATGGTTGTGTTCATAAGGTATTGCATAGTTTCTATCTAATGGTATCAATCTGTGCATCACAGAGCGTTTCTTTTCCTGACATTATTACTTTACTGAAATTAAGCTTGAAACAATCTGATGTCAGATACTGTATATCTACTTTTATTGCCAGCCTTTCTGAGCCCACCATATTGCCAGAACTGCATCTCATTTTAGATGAGCTGGGCTTAACCAGATATATATTCTCAAGTTTATTGAGAGTTGGATAGATTGCATTTCCCATTCTCAAAGAGCAGGCTGGTCCTTTCAGTGCATTTTATAGAACAAATGTAAATTCCCATGCTGCAGTTGACAAAAATTCATGGTTCTTTTCTTAGTGTCAAAAATAAATCCAGCATAGCATTAGAGATGAGTAAGTGTGGTATAGTGGAGCGGGCTTCAGCTCACCCTTTCTGATTTAGCAGCAGTTCCGATGTACTTGAGAAATCTGTAAAAGTTCAATTATTACGGTCTAGGCAAAGAGATTTGCTCACACAACAGAGCTACTGTACTTGAGAATGAATTGTAAGGACTCAATGAAATGCAAAGCACTTTCTGAGCACAGCAAACGCCTTTACCTCCCATCTCCTCTCCCTGCCTTGCCTGCCCCATCTACTTCTATCTCTTACACAAAGCTTTTCTGAAGGCTCTCACTGTAGTTAAAATAAAGCACAAGCGTGAAGAATTGCCAGATCACTCCATTAAAATGCAATAAAAATTAGTCTGTTATTACTTTTGGGAATTTAGATATTTAGGAGGTTCAGGATAAGCAACGAATAGCTATCAGATAAATTTATTAGCAGCTTGGCTTGATCAGTTTGTCAAGATTGCTTACATATGTATGTCTGAGAAGGAAAGACAGATTTGTATGAAAAGGTGTTTTATAGCTAAGGGTAAACCAAACATACTGAATCATGGAAAAAAATGCTCTCTCAAATTCCATGTACTTTATCAACACAACACACAGTTCAGATTGCGGACTGTCTGCTTAAATGCCAAGAGTGTGTCCTTATAAACAAACAGCATCTCTCTCTATGTTTACATTCATTGATTTGATTTTTTTTTTTTTCTGGTCAAAGCTAGGAGTTGCCTCTAACTATCCATCAAAAATTGGTGTTGCTTTTAGGAAAAAATGAAGAGAAAAAAAAAAGTCAAGAGTATTCTTTGGAAAGAATGTAGCCTGACTATTACAAGAGTCAGTCCAGGTATGTCTGCTCGTAACATTTTTCTTTTGTCATGTCATTTCACTGCTCCAAGGCTTCAGCAATTAGCAGATTGCTACAACTGGGAGGAGTTAAGACCTACATAATTCCCAGCAGAGGGGATGTGACTGGTCTTTCTTACAGAGGAAGGTCTGATTCCTTATAGTCCCATTTACTCTCATGTATTTTCCTAATGAGCAGATCATAAATAAGGTGGGATCTTATGGAACCACAGACTAAGTTCCTCCACCAGGTGTCAGTGAGGTAAGGACAGCCTTTGGTTACCAGGGGAAGACACATCTGGATGCACACATACACACACACACGATACACATAAAACATATTACATTGATATGGTGCATTGTTATTACTTTACAATCATCCATCTATCATATTTACAGTGTGATTGTAAAATAAATTAAAAATATAAAAGAAATAATTATTTCCAGTTCGTGAATTTGAATGAGAGGTAACCTTCGCAGTAGTGCAAAATAAAATCACAGAGCCCATTCACAAGACATTGTGCCTTGTGAAAATTAATCATCAGTGAACATATATTTGCCCTAGCTGAGGACTGTATCTTACATTATCAGGGAAATTAATATGATAAATATTTTTGGAGTATTCACTATAGATCAGGCACAATCCAAAGCACTATGGACTTGTCAAATCTCACCAGTGATCACATTGTCCAAGGTGAAAATAATTAAAATCCAAGGGAAAATGTTCTGTTTTAAAGATATAAGAGAAAATATCATGACAACACAATCAGTGGAACTCTATTATATGAGAGTGGGAAGAAGATACGAAATTAGTAGCAATACTTAAATATGCTATACCTACATCCATTTGCTTATTCACTTACTCATTTAACAAATACATGTGAAATACCTATTATGGGCATCACTGGGTTAGGTTCTGAAACTGCAACAGTGACCCAGACTAAATCCATGCCCCTCCATTGCTCACAGGAAAGCTGTGGGATGACAATTTATGAGAGCAACTAAGCAACTAAGGCTGGGCTTGAGGAGTCAGAGAAGGTCTCCTAGAGGAAGTGACTTCCATCCTGGACTAAGAGCAGTTGGCTAGGTAAAGAGCGGGGAGGGCCCCGGAGAGAGAGAGTGGTCCCTGAAAGAGTATTTCCAGTTGAGGGAATAGGGTATGAAGGCCATGGTTCTACATGTTTCTACCCTAGGAACTGGGAGTTCAGTCTCACTGAAATGTAGGTTGAAGTACGGAGGAGAAAGCAACCGGGCCATGTAGGGTCACAAGAGCCAAGAATCTGGATATATTCCTTAGGGCAATCAGAAACTATCAAAGCACTTTAAATAAGCAAGGAGATGATCAAATATTTATTTTAGAAAAATTATTTTGGTTGTAGCTGAGAGGAGTAGCCCCCAAATTCTTTCATCCTCCACCCCATCAGTAAAGCTTTCTGGAGATCTTATTTCTAATACATGAATCTTTCTTTCTTATAAACAATATACTGTTCCCACTGTACTATTATGTTTGTTTTTAAAACATACACAAAATTAAAGATTTAATGGAATGACCTAATTTTGAGGTACATTTTTAAAAATTTAAAAATAGTATTTCATTTTTTAATCACACCAATGCCTCTGTTTTAAAACCGTAGACATTTGTTTTCATGCAGTGGGTGTTTAGTTTTGATATGTGTCACTGGTCATCACTGCAAGATTTTTATCATGTATCATCATCTCAATAAGGCCTTCCTGATAATCTTGTTTAAAATCATAAGCCCTTCCTTGGCATTCCCCGTCTCCTTTCCCTGTTCTGTTTTTCTCTCATTACCTTTGAATACTGTATATAATTTACTTGTTTAGGTTATTATACAACCTCCCCCTCTTCCCATGAGTGCAAGGATTTGTCTTTTTGTTCACTGCCAACTCCTGGGCCTAGAACAGTGCTTGGCCCACTATAGGTGCTCAGGAAATATTTGTCACATGAATAGGGTGAAGGTCATTATTAGTAGTTGTGGACATAAATTTATATTTTAAATACTCATCCTGATAATTTAAAAAATTTTTACCTGAGTTTTTGTTAGACCAACTTAAAAAAATAATGATAGCAACTGTGGTGGTACCCAAACATTGTCAAGAGAAAATTCAATGTGTGGTACAAGATGAAAAAGATGACATGAAAATGGAGACTGAAATTAAGAGAAACAAGAAGTCTTCTAGACCAGCATGGACAGTACCCCATATGGATGAACCAGAGACAGAGGAAAAGGATGAAGGCAAAGCAAGAAAAAGGGAAGGGGAAAAGCAAAGTAAAGGCAGCAAAGGGTTTGGCCTGGTAGACTCTTAAAAACTTGAAAACTCCTGGGGCTCCTGGGTGGCTCAGTCGTTAAGTGTCTGCCTTCGGCTCAGGTCATGATCCCAGAGTCCTGGGATCGAGCCCCGCATCGGGCTCCCTTCTCCGCGGGGAGCCTGTTTCTCCCTCTCCCCCTGCTTGTGATCCTGCTCTCACTGTGTCTCTCTCTGTCAAATAAATAAATAAAATCTTAAAAAAAAAAAAAACTTGAAAACTCCTACATGGGACAGGACTTTGGTTAGAATGTGTACATGGATTTCAACTTCCACCAAACAAAAACTTGGTTTTCAGATTTCACTTGGCCTTGTTCTTCAATTCAAACCCAACTTAACTCCTCAACTTTGTTTTGGGAGCTTGAATAAAATCTTTGATGAATGAAAGCTAAAAAAAAAAAAAAAATTATTTTTTTAACTTGTAGTATGAATGAGGAAGCACTCAATTAGGAAGAAAAGAATTACTTGCATGTGTTTGCATGACCACAGTTTTTCTGCAAGAATCTTTCCAAGTCACATGGCCAGCCTGCGAGGATTAGTTTGGTGAAAGCTAGACAACATGATCTGGAGGCCTGTCTAACTGGGTAGATACAAACGATATGTGCTGGGATAGGCTGGAACAAGTGAATGCAACCAGGGCCCTTCCCTGACCTTGTGGCCTTGTCCCTTCGCTCCACCTACTCTCCTGTTGTGACATGTATCCGAAGGAGGTTGTCAGTGTCAAACTCTATATTGTTTCAGTAATGATGAATTTTCTTATTTTTATTTATTTTTTTGAATTTTCTTATTTTTAGATAAACATAAATGTAGGTAGAATTTCTCAGGTGTTCTCTCAGCTCAGTGGCTCACCCTGAACACTCTGAAGACCTCTGAGAGAGGGAATGAATTCTGGAGGGCCTGGCTAAGTGCAGCAGAGTGGCTAGGAAAGTGATCCTGGTTTCCTTCCATTCATCTGGCTTCACCTGAGGGAGACCATGTGGGCAGGCTCCCAGGTTTTCAGCTTGGAAAGATTCAACTGTTTGGGGGAAAAATATTTTCTGCTATGCCTATTTTTTTTAAAAATTGTCCAAACAGAGGCCACCTCCGTTCCCCCACCCATATTATACCACTATTGTCAATGTGTGAAACACCAAGATAGGATATGTGATATGATATGATAGATATGATAGTGATCATTTTCAGGATTGCCTGTTGTTAACTATCTTTGCTTAACTGAAAACAGAGCCCAAATAAATAGGCTGAAGCTATAGTTAAGGCCTCAGTTATATGTATGGGGATTTGCTGATAGGATTGATTATTTAAGGTTAGAATGTGTTTTTAATAATTCCCATTCCTATATTTGGGGTCTGCGAGAATGAAACTGGGGGGGGGATGTCCTGCTTAGCACATTTCTTTGGGTCCTTTCAAAATCTGAGTGAAGGAGGAACTGATTTTGTCTTAATAAAAATTATATAGAGACCAGTGTCTTAATTCACTTCAACTGCTTGAAGTACAGTTGATATTCTAAAGCAGTTAGGCAAAGCACTTCCTACTTTTTAAATTGCTTGTATTACCTATTTTATTTTTAAACTGCAATTTCTTGCCACCGCTGGGAAGCAGATCCTATAACACTCATTCCAGGTAAACAGTAAACAGCTGACTGTATCTGCCTAACTTCAGTTGATGTGGACCATGCTCAATGGAAAGAACAGTGCTAGGAAGGAATATTTTTTAAATTGTGACTTAATATTAAAAGTTTTAATATTTTAAAAATTCAGCAGGAGCTGGGCAATTTGAAATTTACCTCTTAATGGGTTGCATATGGAAGCCAGAGTTAACTTGCCCCACATTTCTTGAAATAATATTCTTGCATCCTTATAGATTGATGCCAGGTCCATGAACAGACTTGCTGTTGGTTCCTTAATCCAGATCCACACAGAGGGATAGTTTTAATGACTTGTTAAAGTCCCTTGTCGCCTTGAGACTCAATTACTCAAATTCAGGGACCATAATCTAATTGAATCATTTCAATAAGAAATCATGATTTCATCTAAATTTTAATTTAATCCACTCCAATGAATTCTACTGAGGTTATTATAGTATCCTTTCAACTTCACCAATAAAGGCATCTCTGCATTCACAAAGTAGGGCAAAATCCTTATATGTGGCTAGGTCCTTTCAAAGTCGAAGGCATTCTCTTGCCTCGTCTTCTCTCTACCAGCGCCCTTCTATGCTATGTTTGTCCAGTATGTATGTTAATGGTGTACATCTATGCATGAAATGGGACCAGTACATTGAACTTCGTGCAAAGTGAATATGAGGTGATGTCTCAAGTATGTGATAAGGGATCTGGGCAGCACAGAGCCAAGGCATCCGTTCTGGCCATCTTGGCTCAATACTGTATGCTGAAGTCTGGAGTCTGTGTTATTCACAAGGGTGGCCAAAGTGAAGAACAAAATGCCTCAGGATCCCATTTATATCATTCAGATGGGCACAATCTTGGTCAACATTTAACAGGAACTTAATTCTGAAAAACTCTGATAGAGTGTTATTAATCACAAATCCAAAGGGCAAGGGTGACAGAAACAAGGAAACAAAAACCTAAAGTCCCTAATTTCCAAAACAAGGTATACATGATTATATTCACGTATGGTTTTGTGATTTCTAACATCTACCTCTCGTGCTAAGAGCTACTTTTAGAACTTGCACCTACATTTCACAAAGAAAAAAATCCATTAATCAGATGGTAATTAGCATGTATCATTAAATGTTATAGAGTGAGACAGGAAGCCCACTTCTTTATAAATGGCTCATTCCATTTTTCCTATACTGTCAGATATTTGGCCATTTCTCTCTCTCTCTGATTCAGTTCTTTGCTGTGCAGACTGCAAAATATAATAACTTCTAAGCAGTGTGTAAAACAAAGTGCTCAATTCACTTTATTAAAATATCCAATAATAATTGATTTAAAGGCAATAAAATGTGTTCATTAGAGGGTTTATATTCAAGAAATATTGAAAGTATACCTAAAACTGTCACTTTTATTGTGAATGAACAGGATAATATAATTTGAAAAGAGTGTGATCATACTAAAGATTTGTCCTGCAGCATTATCTGATAGCTCGTAAAGTGCTGAAATTTAATATGATGCTTTCAGTCAGTTTAATTGAAATTTAATTGCCACTTTGGGCAGAAGGTTTAGATCTGATCAATAAAATATTAAAGATTTTGTGCTTTCGCTTGGAACAGCTCCTTTAGCAATGCATCAAGAGGACCCTATATTTTTGGAAATATTTGTTTGTTATAGTTCACACAGTACTCAATATCACTTTCTAATCTGAAAGTTTTAATGTGCTGTGCAGACAAATAGTGGAAATAATAAAGCAATAGTTGATCCATTTAATTACAACACGATGAAAGAAATAACGGTCACCTTCAGATTCATGAGAAAGGCATTAATGTGAAAGAGCAATAAATATTTTGAAATGTCAAACCTCAGAAAGACAGAGTCCAACTTGAGCTGGGTTGTAAATCAGACTGAGGGAAGGACCTTGAAAAAAAGATGGTTCTTTGGTATTTTAGAAATAATTACTAATACAAAAAGGGTAATGATGAAACTATAAATTACATTAAAAAGGGCCATTAGAGGAGGATTAGTTTATAAAGCTGAGAGATGGTTCTTAAAATTGTCCTGCTGGTTATTTCTACTTTTCATTTTATTCAGGAACCCCTTGCTCAATTATCTGATTATTAATAAACTAATTGATCACTACTTTGCAGTTCAAATACTAAAGTTAACTTTCTCCCTTTCGGGGACTCTCATGGGACTTCCATGTTACTTATATTTTAGGAAGGGGGAGAGTTGGAGATTTTTTAAGCTATATGAACAGTAAACTGGAGACTGACTTTAACCTAATATTCCTATAAATATGTCTTAAAAATATAAGTTCTTTCAGATCATTATATCCCAAAGGTGACTCTGATATTTGTGTCATTATAATCTTTTCCTGATGATCCCTTTTTACCTATAGAACGCTTCAAAAGCTCCATGTTCTAGCACATATATTTCTTTACTCACCAGTCTCCTGTGAGAGTCAAAGTTTAATATCACGGCATGTTGTTTTATTAGGCTCAGTACATCTCTAAAGTAATAAGTATATTTCGTTTACAACCATATTCAAACAAGACTAATTATCTGCAATAACCATAACCACTCTTTTTCTTCTCTAGCCATCTCTGTTCCAGATTTCCCTTGGTTAACCACATGCTATCCTCATAGTTCTTTTGTTTTTGTTTTTTTAAAGATTTTATCTATTTATTTGACAGAGAGAGTGAGAGAGCACAAGCAGGGGAGGCAGGAGAAGGAAAGGGAGAAGCAGGCTCCCCATTGAGCAGGGAGCCCGATGCAGGGCTCTATGCCGGGACTCTGGGATCATGACCTGAGCCGAAGGCAGACACTTAACCATCTGAGCCACCCAGGCGCCCCTATCCTCATAGTTTTTAGTCTTACCATCTTATTGAAATAGGCCACTTATTTTCTTTTGAAGTAGACACAATATTTTTCCCTGTGACCAGTCAAAAATTGTTATTTTGTGACATCTAGATGCTACACACTATTCTAGGGCCTGGGAACATAGCAATGCCTAAGAAAAACATTCCTAGCTGCAAGGAACTTAGGTTCTAGTAGGGGAGAAAGACAATAAACATAGACAAAGAAAATAATTTCAAATCCTGGCAAATACTATGAGGAAGATAAAATAGGTTAATGTGGGAGAGGGTAAGTGGTGTGTGTGTGTGCGTGTGTGTGTGTGTGTGTGTGTGTATGCATACGGGTACATGAGCAGCTTTAGCTCCTCCTCTGAGGAGGTGACATCTAGGTTAATACTTAATGATGATAAGGACTCCACGTTTTAAAGATTTAGTGGAACACCTTCCAGGCAAAGGAAAGATAGGCACGAGCCTGATTTCAGGGTATATAAAGAATACCAGCATACAGTAACCAAGGGAAAGATTAGGAGAAAATCAGAGAGGCAGGCAGGGACCTGGTCATGTAGGATCATGTAGTCTTGTAGGCCACAGTGATAAGTTTTGATTTTTACTTAAGTATAATGTAAAGGCATGGGAATGATTTAAGTAGAGGCAAGCAGGTGGTGATAGAGTATGTATATGTGTGTAGAGGCAGGATTTGAGTGACATGAAATGATTATGCTTTGAATAGCTCATTCACTGCTTTGTGGAGGCTGGATCATAGAGTTAAGAGTGGTGGCAGAGGATAAAATCATAGGCCATTGCAGCACCCAGGCATGGTAGCTTGGACCAGTGGTAATGATCGATATGTTGAGAACTGTTCAAATTTTAGGTGAATTTTAGAAGGTAGGACAAAGGACTTCCTGATGGATTGAATATAAGTGTGCTGAGGGTAAGAAAGAATTCAAGACTGACTTCCAGGTTTTGAGCCTGAGCATTTGGGTAGATGGCTGAATGCTGCTATAGAAAAGACACAGGAGAGTAGGAACTACATTTTTGGGAAAACCCAATAGTTCTGTTTGGCCTTTGTTAAGTTTGAGGCATCTATTGGAAAGCCAAGTGAGATGTCAAATAGGTAGTTGGATTAGACAAAGCTCAAGGAGAAGATATAAAATGGGATATAAGTTGAGTTTTATTAGCATATAGATGGTATTTGAACTGAATGGATCATCTGAGAGATCACAGTTAGAGAAGAGAGAACCAGAGATAGAACTTTGATACTCTATCATGACAAATTTGGTAGAACACGGGAAGCTAGCAAAGCAGACTGGGAAGGAGTGATCAGTGGAGGTGGAGGAAAATTAGCCATTTGTGATATCATTAAATCCTAGATAAGGTAGTATTTAAAGGAGGTTATTGCTGACCACTGAAGATCAGATTCCTTCAGTGGAGTGATAGGAAAGATTTAGTACCTTCAGGAGACATTGAGAAGTTTAAAACTGGGTTAGGGAATATAGACAAAAAAAAAAAAAAAAAGTTTGTTGCAATGGGGAGCAGAGAAATGGAGAAACAAATGGGTTCCAGAAAGATCTTTCCTTTTTGTAAAAAGAAAGTTGCTATTAAGGAATATTTGTGTGTCTGTGGGAGTGATCAGTTAGAGAGGGAAAAATGAATAATGCAGAAGAGGAGAGTAATGGATAGGAAGTGAAAGGAAAGGAGCTTGGATGCAGAGTACAAGTGGAACAGTTGGTCTCAGAACAGAATGGAGACCTTGCTTACCTCTGTGCAGAAGAGAAACTAGACTATGTGATTCCAGGTGCAGGGAGGTTATTGGAATTAGTAATGGAAATGTGTAGTAATCCTGACTGCATTTATCTTGTCCATAAAACATATAGTGAAAGCATCATCTAAGAGTGAGGGAATAGAGGAATATTAGTTGAGGATTTGAGGACAGTGAAAGCATGAAATAGATATCTGGAAGAGGAGAAAGTTGAATTTAATAGGCAAACAACCTAGCATCCTGTAGTTTTGAGTGCCAGATTGAGATTTGTAATCATAAATTTGAAAAGAATCCAGCAAGAATGCATACATGATTTTCTAAAGTAATGCTCAACTGTTTGCTAGGTTACTTTTCCCCCTTTCTTACCTACTTCTTAAGTCAAGCCAGCCAGGAAAATGTATAACAAAGCACAAATCAAATCAAATTTAGCAATGGATGGCCATCAGATTCATAGCTTTGTGGTAGCCATTAAGACACAGACCAGTACAAGTTGGTAGGAGAGATGATCCCATTATAAGAAGTTAATACTCTTTTTTTTTTTTTTTAGAAGTTAATACTCTTAACTGTTGGAAGCACACTGTCTTTTTGCTCACTTTCTAGGGGGCACGCTGGACTTCTAAGTTTAAATTTGAAGCTCTTCAATATGTATATTTTCTTGAGAGTGTAATCAAGGGCCCTCCTATTTTGTAGTCTTGTTTATGGATTTTGTTGTTTTTTAAGAATAAAAGAATACAAAAGATACACTATTGTTAAATAAATATTGGAAAACATAGGAAACTAGAAGAAGAAACTGTTTCAGATTATACCACAGAAAAACAGTCACCACTAATATTTTGATGTCTTTTTCCATTTTCATTGTTTTGGGTGTGTGTGTGTGTATGTGTGTGTGTGTGTGTGTGTGTATTCATGGGCATTTTGGTAATTATTTGTCTTTGTTTAAATTGTACTCTGAGTACTGTATTAATTGCTGCATCACTGTAAATTTGTTCATTGTGTGGTGAAATGCTGAATGGCTAAGAATGCTCACGCTGGGGTAAGAGCGCCCTTTTCGGTTCTGGCTTCTCAACTTGCTTAGTGTGTTTGATCTTGCTCAAGTTATTCAGCCATTTTATGGCTCAGTTTTGTCATTTGTAAAATGGGGATAATACTCTCCACCTCACTGAGTTATAAACATTAAATAAGTTATTGCATGTAAAATACATAGAACAGTGCTTGGCGCATAGAAAATGCACAATAAGTTTTAGCTGTTATTAATTAGAAGTGTTTCTGTATATCTGAAAGGATATTTTCTTGGAAGTTTATGTGCTTAAATTTTTATTACGAAAGTCACATAGGTTCTTTTAAAGTATAGAAATAAAGAGGAGAAATAAAATGCAGAAATAAAGAAAACCAATAATTACGACTGGCAGTGGAAACACCCAGGGATAACTGCTATTGATATTTTCAGATATCTCCCTCTGAAAGGATATTTTACACATGTGTCTGCATATTTTTTAAATTATTTTTTTAATATTTATTTATCCATTTTAGAAAAAGAGAGAGAGAATGAGTGGGAGGGGCAAAGAGAGAGGGAGAGAGAGAATCCCAGAGAGACTCCATACTGAGCACAGAACCCAACGTGGGGCTCAACGTGGGGCTCAGTCTCACAACCCTGAGATCATGACCTGAGACGAAACCAAAAGTTGGATGTTTAACTGACGGTGCCACCCAGGTGCTCCAGACATGTATCTGCATATTTTATGGAACCATGAGTGTGGCTCAGCTAATAGATATAATTATCCTGGGTCTACAATTAATATGCTTTATTCTACTGGTGATGGGTAGTGAATCAGACAGGTTACCAGTCACTTAGGCATGCTCAATTCTAGTTAACAATTTTAACATGATAGTGACAATTTTAGGGTCAAGTTAAAGTTTTATTTTAATTTTATTTACTTATTTGGGGGGAAGCACAAGTGGGGGTGGGGCAGGGCAGAGGGAGAGGGAGAAGCAGGCTCCCCACTGAGTGGGGAGCCCGAGGCAGAACTCAGTGCCAGGATCCTGAGATCATGACCTGAGCCCAAGGCAGACATTTAACCAACTGAGTCACCCAGGTGCCCCTAAAGGTTTTGATAAATACCAGCAACCAAGTTATCTACAGAGCATAATCTTAGGCAGTAAATATCTTCATAATGCTTTTTGTGTATTTTCTTTAAAAAATTATATATTCAACACGGTATTCATTTGCTATAGATTGTGTACTAGGAATTCTGGGACTGGGAACATAGTTCTCTGATCTTATAAAGGTAAAATAATAATGTATTTTATAATTTTGGCACTCAGCAAATATCCCTTTTGTGGCATCATGTTGTGGCCTAAGTCACATTTTAGAAATACATTAATGAATTAATGTATTTCATGAATGAATTAATATATATTTGGGTAGTTTTGGAGGACTCTGGTCTGCATCTGGGCAACACCAGCCCATGGAATTGCAGCAATAAGCTTTCTTACTTTTTTTGAAAAGTACACTAAAATGGAATTTACATCCTGGGACCTTACTTCAAATTTTCACCAGAAGAGTCTACACGGTGTTAGCAAAATGCAGAGGCACCATCTCATGTAGAAAATGATGTGTTTTGGATTTTATAGACCTGGGTTTAAAACCAAACTCTACCATTTACTGTGTGGAGTCGGGCACATTATTTAGTTCTTTGTGCCTTTTTTTCTCATCTGTATGATAGTGATGATAATACTTACCTTGTGAGGTTTTCCACGATAATTAAATAAGACAGTGCATATTATGAAGCTTGCCCTTACATTGTGGTTCTTGCTGCTCTTGTTTTCGCAAAGCAGGAGGGCCCCTGGGAGCCCCTGACAAGATGATAAAGCAGTCCAGGAGCTTGGTTACTGTCATGGCTCTGAGGACACCAGCAACGTCTTCAGTTTGCAGTGGGAGGCGTGTTGGTTTGAGGCCACTTGGCCTAAGTCAGCCGAGAGGTGGGGGAGGAATCACTCTTTTCTGAACAATGCGAGGCATGGATAAATTTAAAATGATTGGTTTAAATACCAGCATGATTTCAGCTTGAATTTTACTTTTGATAACTGCTGGCAGAGAATAAATATCTTCAAATCTGTTCAACTCCTCCTTGCCTCATGAGACAATAGCGTACTCTTTCTTGTCTATCACTTTATTGACTGAATTAGTCCATTTTCTCATCCATCTCTATCAATGCCCTCTTCCTCAGAGGCCACAGACTGACACTATCACTGAAGCTCTCCTTTTACATAGATTTCGTCAAAGAGAAGGCTACAGCCTTTTCTCAGAGCCTGATAAACTTAAATGACTCAATTCTAAATTTAGGAAGAGACAATGGGTACTAGCAAATTAGGGTAAGCAGTGGAAAATCCTCCCCCCGCCCTTTTGCTGATTTGATTCAAGACTAAACCTTAGTTTCCCCATCTGTAAGACAAAGATATTTTTTCACCTTGTTGTCTCTGAGGAATGTGAAGAATCTGAATGGTGAATGGTTTGATCTTAGTGGCAAGAAAAGAATAAATTGCTCACTTAATAAATTGCCAGGCCACTTGGGTACTATTTAGTAGATTACCTTTTCCAGAGCACTAAATGATAGTAAATGGCAAATGGCAGTAACTCCGGCTTTGATCTGAACTGAAAGACTCTGTAGTTTCCTTAGAATGAGGTGGAATTATTTCTTCCCTTTTATCTGTGGCCCAGTAAACCTTCGAAAAAGGAAGACATTATTACTTTTCCCCATCTTGCATGGCCATTAAATAAAAGGGATGGCGTAGCTCTACGCACATATATGTACACACCAAAAGTGGCCATTAGGATCTCGAAAAGAATTCTTTAAAAGTATCATTTATCATTCCATTAATTAAAAGCACTTACTGAGTACTGACTATGTGCAAGGGTTTATGCTAGATGCTGGGAGGAGCACATGGGAATGACAGAGCCTCTGCCTTTTAGGAGCTCCAAATGTGGAGAAAATATTTTCTCAAGGCTCTTAATCTCCTATTCCTTTCAAAAGGGCTGACACTTACTATACCAGTCTGCATCCTAATACCCACTGCTCGTACCATAGGTGGTGGCATATATGGACCCCAGGAGAGTGCCAGAACCTAGGATGGATGTATTTTAAATTGTGACTTCTCCAGTCAGGGACTGATTATGACCAGGAACAATATAAAAGGTATCTGTTTTACTTGCTGGAATCTTCAAACAGTGGTCTCTTGTGCAGCAGAGTCTGGGAGGAGAGGGTGCACTTCCTAGGACAAGACTGTGGTTCTTCACCAGTGTTCCTAAAAGGACTATTTCTACAGATTCTGTGAGAGAGTCTCAAGTCATCATTGTCAAAGAGAACCAAATTTCAGGAACGAGCAAGGCAGGTGGGCCAACAGGAGAGGGAACACCCTGATTTCCACTTAATTCTGGTAGGTAGTCTTATTGACTCTGACCTGCTTCCAAACGGCAGAACAGAACAAATGGGAACCACAATAGACACACACAAATACACACATAGTTAAAAAAAAAAAAATCTAAAACCCAGTTCTACTACCCAGAGATAACTGCTCTTAACATTTGGCATATTTTTCCTTTGTATTTTCTAAATTGGAATCATATTGTATATTCAATTTTGCAGCCTGCTTTTATTCATTTGGTAACATATTGAACACATTTTCCCATGTAATTAAATATTCTTTGAAAATATCATTTTAAATTACTGCCCAGTTCCCCTCTTATTGGGTATTAAGGTTGTTTCCCAGTTTCCCTCTACATAAATAAGACTTCAATGAATATTCTTATTCATAATATCCTTCGCCTATTATTTCTTTAGATTCCTAGAAATGACATTACTGGTTCAAAGGGTATAATTTTTCATGGCTTTTGATATATTTTGTCAAATTGTATTCTGGAAAGATTTTAGCATTTTACACTCCGATCCATCCACAGTCCTTTTAGGGTGCTGATGTTGGATTCAAGAGCCCTGAGCCCAGAAAAAAAATCACACAATTCACTCCACCCTTGAGTTGTTTTGGTTTTTAGTATAGACAAAGCCCTTTCCCTTTTCAGAATGAATTGGACTTTATAATGTTAGAGGAAAGTTTAAATATAGGGACAATTGTACATTTTGTACTTCTCCTACCAGTTAGAAGTGATAAAAATGTAAAATGTCACACACACACATACACACACACACACGCATATTTATGAGAAGAACAAATTTATATCTAAAGATACATTTTTGAATGTTTTTCTTAGTCTGAATAGGATAAAAATACCTTCCATAACCCACACTCTCTACTTACGTATGTGTTTGCTGATTTATATGAAAAATTGGTATAAAGCTCATCCATATTATACACCAATATTATCACACCATACTAGTATTTTGTACCTGGTTTCAACTCAACATATTAAGAATGCTTTTCTAATTTTGACAAGTTCTTACTTAACTAATTTTTAATGACTACATAGTATGTTGCTTGAGGTTATGCCAAAATCTAGTCAAAGAACCACCAATGTTGAACATTTAGTCTAGTCTCAATTTTAGGCTATTATAAACATGCTTGTGAATAATAATTCCATACACCTTTAATTATTTTATTAAATTCCCAGAAATGCAATTTCTAGATCAAAGACCACTTATGATTGTAATGTGTTTGAGAACTACTGAAAGACAACCAAAAACAAAAAGAAAGTTTGTACCAAAATATCTTTCTGTGGGCAATGATAAGAGTACATGGAAAATTTGTAATATATAATTTTAAAATTTATTTCTTGTTTTAATTTTTTATAGCTTGTCTCTATTAGTTTTCTATCACTACTCTAACAAATTACTATAACTTTAAGGGCTTTAGACAACTCACATTTTTATCTTACAGTTCTGTATATATGGTTTTACAGAAGTCTCATGTGGGTCTCACTGGGCTAAAAATCAAGGTGTCTGCAGGCTATATTCTTTTCTGTAGACTCCTGGTAGGATGCACTTCCTTGTCCTTTTCAGCTTCTGGAGGCCACCTGCATTCCTTGGCTCATGGCCCTTTTCCTCTAACCTCAAAGCCTGCAAAGGCAAGTCAAGTTCTTACATTGCATCACTCTAGCCTCTTCTGTCTCCTTTTTACTTTACTTTTTACTCTCTTGTGATTACATTGGGCCCACCTGGATAATCCAGGGGACTCTCCCCAGCTCAACATGTATAACTTAATCACATCTAAGAAGTCCCTTTGCCATGTAAAGTAACAAATTCCCACTTGGGGGGATCAGGATGTGGACATTTTTGGAAACCATTACTCTGTTAACCACATTGTCCTTGTTCCTCTTATTGCTCATATCCCTGTGCCTTTTTTTTTTTAAGATTTTATTTATTCATTCATGAGAGACAGAGAGAGAGAGAGAGAGGCAGAGGGAGAAGCAGGCTCTCGAGGAGCAGGGAGCCTGATGCAGGACTCGATCCCAGGACCCTGGGATCATGACCTGAGCCGAAGGCAGACGCTTAACCATCTGAGCCACCCAGGCGCCCACCCTGTGTCTTTTATTATAATTGAACTTCAACTTCTTTTTCCTTATATCTTCTAGTGTGGATCCAAACATAGACATCTTGCTTCAGATATTAGTATTTATTAATTTAGGTATCGACACTTAATGTGGTTCTCCCTTGATCATCTGCTAAGCAGCATGCTATTTTAAGATTGACAAAGACCATTATTTTATTTGTTCCTTAACTTTCAAGCTTCTTTCCTCCAAGGGTACATTTTTCATTTCAAAGCCACAGGAACTAGTGTCACTTTCTCTCTGTACTGATAACACGGGATTAAAATTGTTGCACCAAATAGTGTTTTATTTTTCCCTCTCCTAATTTATCACAAGCAGATATTCTACCAGAAATTGGGAAAAAAGATTTCCGGCTGATGGGCAGCACCTCTACCTTGTGGAAGATTCATTGCTCTGCACATTTTGAATCTGCTGACAAGAAACTTGGAGCAGAAGTAATCAGAGCCCTTGCAAGATTGATTTTTGTCCCCTGTTGGCATATGGCAGAGAGGGTAGAAAGGCGCTCATCTCTCAAACTAATCTTAACTATTTAGAAGCCATTATTGCAGAATTACAAATCATCAGAATACCCCCTTTTTTTCCAACAATGTTATTTATTAGCAAGACCTTCAAATTAGTCTTGTGTCTTGGCTTTACACTATTCTTAAAATCAACCCTGATATAAGTTTTGTCTAAAAGCATTGCAGTTAGCACCATCACTTTAATTGTACAAACGTTAAACCAAATTCCATTTCCAGTTCACATTTTAAAAATAATTCAAACCAAAATGCAAATTGATTCTTGTCTTCAGTTTGTAAGAAATGCTTAAAGTCAACTTGTCATGAAGGAGAAATTGAATCTATTACCTGTACTCTTCCAGGAAGGAAGATGTATGGAAAGGAGAATAGTGAGATTTATCTGATGTTTGGCTGATATATGGGTATATAAAATCTTAAGTAATACTGATAATGTCACACAATATTGTAACATATATTTTCAGTTGAACATTATAAGACAATAAGGCATAAATGGAAATTAAAGGGAAAAATCTGAATGGTTGTCAGGGAACACTTTTTCATTCAGAGAATCATAAACATATGGAATGGTGTGTCAGGCAAAGTTTCCAAGATGAGAATATTAGAGTAATTACAAAATGGATTTATATTCTGAGGATTGAAGTGCACACAATGAGAAAGAGCTTTGAGTCAAATGATTTCTAACCACCACTCTCCAAAAAAGCACCTCATGAAAATGCATTTTGCAAGTGTTATCTAAAACTGTGAGTTATCAGAAATACAGAAGTGTTTAATGCTTTGAGAAATATCTATTTCAAAAAGAAAAGAAAAGAGAAAGAAGGCAAGAAAAAAGAAAGGAGAGATAAAACAAAGATTGGAAGGGGGAAGAACCAAGCTGGTGTAAGGGAAGACTTAATGGAAAACTATTTAAATGAAATGATGTATTAATTCAATTTCACAAGTCTTGATTAAAGGCTGAAAACTTGGTCAAAGTCACCTTAAAGATTTTTTGAGACTTGGTGGGTGATATTTTTAGTACAGTTACCTTACGTGCTCCACAAGTCTTGTACCAAGAGTATTACTCTTTATATCTGAATCCAGTCTACCTTGTATCCCCATCTTCTACCTCCTTATTTACAACAATTACTGCTATGATGACATCAAAACACTAAGACATTCCTAAACATAGCACATACTGCTCCTCTTGAACTTATTGATATGGAGCCACTAAGCAGAGATTCAGTATTTAATATTGCAGCTAGGGGCTCTAACAGTTTGGTTGGTTGAATGAAACAGAGGGGCTCAGAATGAGAGAGCTGAAAATGTCCACCTGCCAGGGTTTACTGCAGAGGAAAGAATTCAAAAAACTTAGGGAGATTGGAAGCTGCGAGAGATTTGTCATTTAAGACCAACTTACCCACCCTGGGGAAGAACAGAAGACACACCTTTTACCACTACGGGTAGAAATTAATTTGTGAGGGGAGTACCAGGATCCTTAAAGAGCTCTGTGGTCATCCTTGTCTGGAGACCATACCGTACAGTGGGAACTGTGGCCACTGAACTGGGAAGCCTCAGTGCAAGGAGAGTAACTGCAGCTGCTGTTGGAACTGTGTCACTGCTTGAGAAAGTTCACATATTCTGTGGCACCTGATAGGCAGCTGCTGAGCTGGCAATTGTTTTACCCCCAATACCTTTAGGAAAGACCACCAGAAGCTGTTTGCTTTCAGCTGACAAGGCCAGCAATACACCTTCACTGTCCTACCTCAGGCATATAAACTCTCCAGCCGTATTTCACAATTTAGTCCATAGGCATTTTGATTACCTCTCCCTTCTGTGAGACATCACACTGGTCCATTCTATCGATGACATTATGCTTATTGGACCTAGTGAGCGAGAGGTAGCAACTACTCTAGATTTGTAAGACATCTATCTGTGTGTAAGAGGGTGAGAAATCACTCCAACAAGAATTCAGGGGCCTTCTGGGTTCCAGAGTCTACCATGATGTGTACTTTAAATATATTATAATTTTATTTGTCAAATATGTCTCAATAAAGCTGAAAACAACAACAAACCTCAGAGGCCCTCTACCTGAATTTCTAGAGTGATATTTCTTGAGGTCCAGTGATGTGGGGTATGCTGAGATATCCCTTCTAAGGTGAAGGATAAATTGTTGCATTTGGATCCTACTACAACCAAAGAAGACACACAATGCCTAGTGGGCCTGTTTGGAGACAACATACTACTCATTAGAGTGGTGTTACTCTGGACCATTTACTGAGTGATATGAAAAACTGCTTGTTTTGAGTAGAGCCAAGAGGAAGAGAAGGCTCTGCAACAGGTCTAGGCTGTTGTGTAAACTGTTTTTCCACTTGTGTCTTATGGTCCAGCAGATCCAGTGATGCTTGAGGTGTCAGTGGCAGATAGGGATAGGTGAGTCTCTGTAAGTGCAGGCTCTTAGGATTTTGAGGCAAAGTTCTGAGATCCTCTGCAGATCATTACTCTCCTTTTGAGAAACAAAATGCTTAACCATGGCTACCAAGTTACCACGCAACATAAGCTGTCCATCATGACTTACCTGATGCACCAAGCCATAAACTTGGGCAGCACTCCATCATCAAATGGAAGTGGTAGATAGAACACTGGGCCTGAGCAGGTCCTAAAGATACAAGTCACTTAAATGATGTGGCCTAAATGTCTATGGTTCCCACCTCTGCCACACTACCTTCTTTCTCCTAGTATGCACCTATGGCCTCATGAAGAGTTCCCTATGACAGTTGACAGAGGTAGAGAAGACTCAGGCCTGGTTTTCGGATGGTTCTGCATGATGTGCAGGCAGCACATGAAGGTAAAGAGCTGCATCACTACAGCCACTTTCTGGGACATCCCCTATCAACAGTCACCCCTATCATCACCCAGTGGACACATGAACAAAGTAGCCATGGTGGCACAGATGGAAATTAGACATGGACTCAGCAACATTGACTTGCACTCACTTAGGCTGACCTGGCTATAGCTACTGCTGAGTGCCCAATCTGTCATCAGCACCAGACCAACATGGAGCCCCCAATATGGCACCATTCCCCAGGGTGATCAGCCAGCTACCTGTGACAGATTGATTACATTGGACTGCTTCCATCATGGAAGAGGAAGAATTTTGTTCTTACTGGAACAGACATTCTGGATATAGTTTTGTCTTCCCAGCATGCAATATTTCTGCCATCTGTGGATTCACGAAACACTTTAACCACCATCACAGTACTCCATACAGCATTGCTTCTGATCAAGAAATTCATTTCATAGCAAAAGAAGTACATGAATGGGCCTATGCTCATGGAATTCACTTGTCTTTCCATGTTCACTGAAGCAGCTGGTTTGATAGAGTGGTGGAATTGCCTTTCGAAGACTGCCAGCTGCAGTTCCTGGCAGTAGCTTGCAGGGCAGAGGCAAGGTCCTCTAGAAGGCTATATATGTTCTGAATTGGCATCAAATATATGGTACTATTTCTTCAATTGCCAGGATTCATGGGTCTAGGATTCAAGGGACAGTGGCAGCACTCACTATTACCCCTGGTGATCCACTGGAAGAATTTTGCTTCCTATATCTGCAACCTTATATTGTGTTGGTTTAGAGGAAGGAAGAAATGTTTCCACTAGAAGACAACAATGAGTCCATTGAACTGAAGTTAAGACTGTCATCTGACTATTATGGATCCCTCATGCCTTTGGATCTACAGGCAAAGGAGGGAGATATGATGTTGACTGGGGTGCTTGATCCTGACTACCAATGGGAAATTGGACTGGAACTCCACAATGGTGGTAAGGAATAATATGTTTAGTATATAGGCAATCCCTTAGGTATTTCTTAGTATTACCATGCCCTGTGATGGAAAGTCAATAGAAAACTATAACAACCCAGTTCAGGCAAGAGAACTAAAGAGACCCTTCAGGAATAAAGACTTGGCTCACCTCAACAGGTAAAAAAACCATGGCCATTTGAGGTTCTTGCTTAAGGCAAAGGTAATATGGGATGGGTAGTGGAAGATAGTTACGAACACCAGCTACAACCATATGACTAATTACAGAAATGAGGACTGTAATTGTCATGAGTATTTCCTCCTTACTTTGTTATGAATGTTTGTCTTGTGTGTGTGTGTATAATATCTTTGTTTTCTTCTCTTTCTTATCTCTTTATCATGTAACATAAGATGTATTTTCTTTATATCACAGAATTTAAGGATTGTTAACTTTACATTATGGTATTTAAGTTATAAGACACCAAGGCGAAGAGTATACATCGATTCAAAACTTTGCATCCTCTTTTGGGGAAAAGGTTAGTGTATTTTCAGTTGTATACAGAACAGTTGTACCATTTTAGACAGAATTATAACCTTGTTATTCTCTTTATCAGGAGATTAGGTATGGTTTAAGAAGATCTGTAGGGGTGCCAAATTGATAAAGGGTGGGCTTGTGGTAGTTAATTTTATGTGTCAACTGGGAGGGTACTTTTGGATGAGATTAACATTTAAATTGGTTTTCTCCATAATGTGGGTGAGGCTCATCCAACCAGTTGGAGTTCTGAACAGAATAAAAAGACTGACCTCCCTGAGCAAGAGGCAGTACTCCAGCAGGCCACCTTCAGACATCATCTACACCATTGAGAGGTGAATGGGTTACCTTACATAGCAAAAGAGATTTTCATGGGCGCCTGGGTGGCTCAGTTGTTAAGCATCTGCCTTTGGCTCGGGTCATGATCCCAGGGCCCTGGGATCGAGCCCAACATCGGGCTCCCTGCTCAGCGGGAAGCCTGCTTCTCCCTCTCCCACTCCTCCTGCTTGTGTTCCCTCTCTTGCTGTGTCTCTCTCTGTCAAATAAATAAAATCTTCTTGAAAAAAAAAAAAAGAGATTTTCATATGTGATTAGGAAACTTGGGAAGATGATCTTGAATTATCTATGGACTCTAATGCAGTCAAAAGGGATCTTACAAAAAGGAGGAAAGTAAGTCTGTCTCCAGCCTGTTGGCCTTCATACGGGACCATAGCATCAGCTTTCCTGAGTTTCTAGCCTGCCAGCCCAGACTGCAGATTTTGGACTTGCCAGCCTCTATCATCACATGAATCAATTCCTTATAATAAAATTCTTTCTATGCATATACACATCCCTTGGCTTTGTTTCTCTGGAGAATCCTGACTAACACATACTCTAATATTTTACTTCATTTTGGTTTGGGTACTTATAATAAAAATAATTATCTTCTCACACAATGGTTTCATTTTATACTCATATTTTTAAAAATGAAATGAAAATGCTTAAAGAATTCTTGTAGAATTAAAACATTATCTTTAAGAAATTATGTTACCTTGATTGATCAAATGAAGATATTTACATAATCTCTAGGATGAAGAATTTCTATTAGAAGTTTTTTTTTTTTAACGTTGAATGGAAATATGTAAAGATAAATGCAAGCCTATTTAGGAGACTTACGTGATAGAAACGGTTTGATGACAAACAAAAAGCAAAATCAGACCCATAAATATGGAGAACAAGCTGATGGTTACCAGAAGGGAGAGGGTGGGGGAATGGGGAAAATGGGTAAAGAAGAGTGGGGGATACAGGCTTCCAGTTATGGAAAGAATAGGTCATGGGAATAAAAGGCACAGCATAAGTTGTATAGTCAAAAATATTGTAATAGTGTTATATGGTGACAGATGGTGGCTACACATGTGGTGAATATAGCTGATGTATAAACTTGTTGAATCCCTATGTTGTATACCTGAAACTAAGGTAACATTGTATGTCAACTATACTCATATTAAAAAAATGATAATTAATTAGTTAAAAAATAGTTTTATGAACCAGGAGAACAGTTGCTTACCTTTTAAGGGTGAATATTCTATAACTCTCTGTTTTTGGTACTGTGTTAATCATATTTCACAAAAGCAGTGGGGTCTTAGAGTTCTTCCTTAACAAAATAACTATATGTAAGTTTCACAGTTCTACCAACAAGATTGTAAGCTTTGGAGAAGTAGAGAACTTGGCATATTTTTTCTGCCCTCGTAGCAACTAAAATAGTGGAACAATATGGCAAATAAAAAAGCATAGCATTGACTATGTAGTGTAATACTTAAATACAGCAAATGTCCAATAAATACTCTACTTGTGGCTTTACTATTGACCACTATATCTTGCCTTCCCAGATCAGCCGATCAGCTGGATAAACTGAACTGAATCAACGAAAGTAAGATTAAAAATAAAATACACAGTAAAGAAAATGAGCCTATAGAAAGGAATTATTGCTAAAGAAAGTAGAGGTCAATAACATAAATATAAATTGTATTCATTTTCTATAGTTGCTGTAACAAATTACCACATACTTAGTAGTTTAAAACAACATCAGTGATCTTATTCTATAGGTCAGAATTCTGAAAATGGGTCTTAGAGAGTTAAAATCAAAGTGTTGACAGGGCTGTGTTCCTTCTGGAGCCTCTAGGGGAACATCCCTCCTTTGTCTTTCCCAGCTTCTGTCACCTGCCTGCATTCCTCGGCTAGTGGCTCCTTCCAGCAATGGCATTCCTCTCACCTCTGCTTCCATTGTCACATCTACATCTCTGACTGATTTTCCTGTGTCCCTCTTATGAGGACCCCTTTGAGTACCTTAGAGTCACTGAGATCATTCAGGATAATCTTCCCACTTAAGATCCTTAACTTACTCTTATGTGAAAAGTCTCTTTTGCCATGTAAGGTAACATATCACATTTTTAGAGATTAGAACATTGACCACGCCAGCCACATGAGTCAATATTTACTGAAAGAGTTTGGCATTTTTTTCTTAATAATAGGAAGTATGTATGTCTTTTCATTTTGCCAAATAAACTTAAAGTCTAAGAAATCTGGATTAAGTATGTGTGGAGGATTCCATAGTGAAATGTGTTTTGATGTTTCAACAGCAGATGTATCACCCAGGGACACTCTCCTTAGGAAACAGCAGGAACCTCCTGCCTACTCTCTCTTCTGGCTTGAAATTCATCTCCTTGCCAGCTGCCAACTTTAAACCATAGTGAGCCTCTCAGTTTATGGTCCTTTCAAGCTAAAATCTGTTACACTAGTAGAGAAATTGTAATACTTACATAAATCAATAACTACAACGTATGGGATACCATAAATTCATAGCTTGCCCAGAGTGTTATTAGCTAAAACATTTGTGTTTAGCATATCTAGCCTATCAAACAACACAGACAATTGAACTCATTTACATACCTACCTAGGTATATCTTCACTTTTCTAATTTGTTTTTTATAAAGATACAATTTTTGATTTGGGAATTTTTTACATTAGGAGAATTCTATGTTCAAATAATCCAAATTACATTGTAAATATTCTGGGAGATTCTTTAGGTTACATGGTAACATTTTTGAGCAAGGCTGGAAAGCTCTTACTAGAGCCTCCCCCACTCCCTCATTACAGATATAAATAAAAGTTCTAATTAGAAACTGGAAGTAGACTCAGTGGTGTTGGCTCTAGGTGGACCTAGGTTCTAGATTTAGAAATTTTATTTTCTCTCTTCATTTTAGTGACCATTTCTATATTACTTTTAAGTAACCTCTACACCCAACGTCGGGCTTGAACTTTCAACCCCGAGATCAAGAGTCATGTGCTTTACTGACTGAGCCAGCCAGGCACCTCTATGTTAGTTAGTTGTTTTTTTTTTTTTTTAATTTTATTATGTTACGTTAGTCACCATACAATACATCATTAGTTTCTGATGTAGTGATCCACGATCCATTGTTTTCGTATAACACCCAGTGCTCCATGCAGTACGTGCCCTCCTTAATACCCATCACTGGGCTAACCAATCCCCCCTCCCCCCTCCCCTCTAAAACCCTGTTTGTTTCTCAGGTCCATAGTCTCTCATGGTTCATCTCTCCCTCCAATTCCTCCCGCCCATTTTTGCCTTTCTTCTCTTAATGTCCTCCATGTTATTCCTTATGTTCCACAAATAAGTGAAACCATATGATAATTGACTTTCTTTGCTTGACTTATTTCACTTAGCATAATCTCCTCCAGTCCCATCCATGTTGATGTAAAAGTTGGGTATTCATCTTTTCTGATGGCTGAGTAATATTCCATTGTATATATGGACCACATCTTCTTTATCCATTTATCCGTTGAAGGGCATCTCGGCTCTTTCCACAGTTTGGCTATTGTGGACATTGCTGCTATGAACATTGGGGTGCATATGGCCCTTCTTTTCACTACATCTGTGTCTTTGGGGTAAATACCCAGCAGTGCAATTGCTGGGTCATAGGGTAGCTCTATTTTTAAATTTTTGAGGAACCTCCACACTGTTTTCCAAAGTGGCTGTACCAACTTGCATTCCCACCAACAGTGTAAGAGGGTTCCCCTTTCTCCACAACCTCTCCAACATTTGTTGTTTCTTTCCCTGTCCATTTTGGCCATTCTAACTGGTGTAAGATGGTATCTCAGTGTGGTTTTGATTTGGATTTCCCTGATGGCTAATGATGATGAACATTTTTTCATGTGTCTGTTAGCCATTTGTATGTCTTCTTCAGAGAAATGTCTGTTCATCTCTTCTGCCCACTTTTTGACTTGATTATTTGTTTTTTGGGTGTTGAGTTTGAGAAGTTCTTTATAGATTTTGGATACCAGCCCTTTATCTGTAGTGTCATTTGCAAATATCTTCTCCCATTCTGTGGGTTGCCTCTTTGTTTTGTTGACTGTTTCCTTTGCTATGCAAAAGTTTTTTATCTTGATGAAGTCCCAAAAGTTCATTTTTGCTTTTGTTTCACTAGCTTTTGGAGATGTATCTTGAAAGAAGTTGCTGTGGCCGATGTCAAAGAGGTTACTGCCTATGTTCTCCTCTAGGATTTTGATGGATTCCTGTCTCACATTGAGGTCTTTCATCCACTTTGAGTTTATCTTTGTGAATGTTGTTAGAGAATGGTCGAGTTTCATTCTTCTGCATGTGGCTGTCCAATTCTCCCAGCACCATTTATTGAAGAGACTGTCTTTTTTCCATTGCATGTTTTTTCCTGCTTTGTCAAAGATTATTTGACCATAGAGTTGAGGGTCCATATCTGGGTTCTCTATTCTGTTCCATTGGTCTGTATGTCTGTTTTTGTGCCAGTACCATGCTGTCTTGGTGATCACTGCTTTGTAATATAGCTTGAAATCCAGCAACGTGATGCCCCCAGCTTTGTTTTTCTTTTTCAACATCTCCTTGGCGATTCAGGGTCTTTTCTGATTCCATACAAATTTTAGGATTGTTTGTTCCAGCACTTTGAAAAATGTCATTGGAATTTTGATCGGGATGGCATTGAAGGTATAGATTGCTCTGGGTAGCATAGACATTATAACAATGTTTATTCTTCCGATCCATGAGCATGGAATATTTTTCCATCTTTTTGTGTCTTCTTCAATTTCTTTCCTGAGTGTTTTGTAGTTCCTAGAGTATAGATCCTTTACCTCTGGTTCGGTTTATTCCGAGGTATCTTATGGTTTTTGGTGCTATTGTAAATGGAATCGTTTCTTTAATTTCTCTTTCAACAGTTGTGTTGTTCATGTATAAGAAAGCAACTGATTTCCGTGCATTGATTTTGTATCCTGCCACATTACTGAATTGCTGGATGAGTTCTAGTAATTTGGGGGTGGAGTCTTTTGGGTTTTCCACATAAAGTATCATGTCGTCTGTGAAAAGAGAGAGCTTGACTTCTTCTTTGCCAATTTCAGTACCTTTTATTTGTTTTTGTTGTCTGATTGCTGTTGCTAGGACTTCTAGTACTATGTTGAACAACAGTGGTGAGAGTGGGCACCCTTGACGTGTTCCTGATCTTAAGGGAAAGGCTCTCAGCTTTTCCCCATTGAGGATGATATTCGCTGTGGGTTTTTCATAGATGGATTTTATGAGCTGAGGAATGTTCCCTCTATCCCTATACTCTGGAGAGTTTTAATCAGGAAAGGATGTTGTATTTTGTCAAATGCTTTTTTTGCATCAATTGAGAGGACCATATGGTTCTTCTCCCTCCTCTTATTAATGTGTTCTATCACACTGATTGATTTGCGAATGTTGAACCACCCTTGCATCCCAGGGATAAATCCCACTTGGTCGTGGTGGATGATCCTTTTAATATATTGTTGGATCCTATTAGCTAGGATTTTGTTGAGGATTTTGGAATCCATATTCATCAGGGATATCAGTCTGAAATTCTCCTTTTTGATGGGGTCTTTGCCTGGTTTGGGGATTAAGGTAATGCTGGCCTCATAGAATGCATTTGGAAGTTTTCCTTCTGTTTCTATTTTTTGAAACAGCTTCAGGAGAAGAGGTATTATTTCTTCTTTGAATGTTTGGTAGAATTCCCCAGGGAATCCATCAGGCTCTGAACTCTTGTTTTTTGGGAGGTTTTTATCACTGCTTTAATCTCGTTACTGGTTATTGGCCTATTCAGGTTGTCAATTTCTTCCTGTTTCAGTCTTGGCAGCTTATGGGTTTCCAGGAAGGCCTCCATTTCATCCAGATTGCTGAGTTTATTGGCATATAGCTGTTGATAATAATTTCTAATAATTGTTTCTATTTCCTTGGTGTTGGTCGTGATCTCTCCCCTTTCATTCATAATTTTATTAATTTGGGTCCTTTCTCTCTTCTTTTGGAAAAGTCTGGCCAGTGGTTTATCAATCTTATTAATTCTTTCAAAGAACCAACTTCTAGTTTCATTAATCTGATCTACTGTGTTTCTGATTTCTAATTCATTGATTTCTGCTCTAATTTTAATTATTTCTCTTCTAATGCATGGATTAGGCATCGTTTGTTGCTTTTTCTCTAGTTCTTTAAGGTGTAGAGTTAGTTGGTGAATTCGGGATTTTTCTATTTTTTTGAGTGAGGCTTGGATGGCTATGTATTTCCCCCTTAGGACCGCCTTTGCAGTATCTCATAGGTTTTGGACCAATGTGTTTTCGTTCTCATTGATTTCCATGAATTGTTTAAGCTCTTCTTTGATTTCTTGGTTGACCCAAACATTCTTGAGCAGAGTGGTCTTTAGCTTCCAAGTGTTTGAATTTCTGCCAAATTTTTTCTTGTGATTGAGTTCCAGTTTTAGCGCATTGTGGTCTGAGAATATGCAGGGAATAATCTCAATCTTTTGGTATCGGTTGAGACCTGATTTGTGACCCAGGATATGGTCTATTCTGGAGAAAGTTCCATGTGTGCTCGAGAAGAATGAGTATTCTGTTGTTTTAGGGTGGAATGTTCTGTAAATATCTCTGAGGTCCATCTGGTCCAATGTATCATTCAAAGCTCTTGTTTCCTTGTTGATTTTCTGCTTAGATGATCTGTCCATTGCTGAGAGTGGAGTATTGAGGTCTCCTACAATTAACGTATTGTTATCAATATGACTCTTTATTTTGGTTAACAGTTGGCTTATGTAGATGGCTGCTCCCATGTTGGGGGCATAGATGTTTACAATTGTTAGATCTTCTTGTTGGATAGACCCTTTAAGAATGATATAGTGTCCTTCTGTGTCTCTTATTACAGACTTTAGTTTAAAATCTAATTTGTCTGATATAAGAATTGCTACCCCAGCTTTCTTTTGAGGTCTGCTGGCATGGAAGATAGATCTCCATCCCTTCACTTTCAGTCTGGATGTATCTTTAGGTTCAAAATGAGTCTCTTGTAGACAGCATATGGATGGGTCCTGTCTTTTTATCCAATCTGCAATCCTGTGCCATTTTATGGGAGCATTTAGGCCATTCACGTTGAGAGTGATTATTGAAAGATATGAATTAATTGTCATCATGTTGCCTGTGAAGACGTTGTTTTTATAGATTGTCCCTGTAAATTTCTGTTGTAGATCACTCTTGGGGTCTTTCTCCTTTCATAGAACCCCCCTTAATATTTCTTGCAGGGCCGGCTTAGTGGTCACATATTCTTTCAACTTCTGCCGGTTGTGGAAGCTCTGCATCTCTCCATCCATTCTAAATGAAAGCCTTGCCAGATAAAGTATTCTTGGCTGCATGTTCTTCTCATTTAGTACCCTGAATATGTCTTGCCAGGGCTTTCTGGCTTGCCAGGTCTCTGTGGATAGGTCTGACGTTATTCTGATGTTCTTCCCTCTGTACGTAAGGAATCTCTTCCCCCTAACTGCCCTTAAGATGGTTTCCTTGGTTCTAAGATTTGCAAGTTTTACTATTACATGCCGGGGTGTTGGCCTGTTTTCCTTGATCTTAGGAGGGGTCCTCTCTGCCTCTAGGACTCGAACGTTTGTTTCATTCCCCAGATTAGGGAAGTTCTCAGCTATGATTTGCTCAAATACATCTTCTAGCCCTCTCTCTCTCTCTCCACTCCCTCCAGGATTCCAATGATTCTGACATTGGAATGCCTCATGGTGTCACTTATTTCTCTGATTCTATTTTCATGGATTCTGAGTTGTTTTTCCCTGGCCTCTTCTTTTCCCTTTTTATCTATTATACTGTCTTCCAGATCGCTTATTCTCTCTTCTGTCTCAGTTACCCTAGCTGTTAGATTTTCTAGATTGGATTGGATCTCATTGATAGCATTTTTAAGTTCTGCCAATTCCCCTTTTATTTCTGCCCTTAGAGACTCTATGTTGCCATTAATTGATTTCTCCATTCTAGCCATTGTCTTCACAATTGCTAGCCTGAATTCCATCTCCGACATCTTGGTTATATCTGCATCCATTTGTAAATCTGCAGCGTAAGTCATAATCTCTGAGTCTTTTCTGTTTGGGGGGCTCCTCCTCCTAGTCATTCTGTTGATGGGTGTTTGAGGGAATGTATAGAGTCCAAATTATTGACCAGAACCCAAGCAAGATGCACCTGTTTTCTTGGGACCTTAGGGTTGCTGGCCTCTTGTTTTCCCAGCCTGTCTTCTGGGGGAGGGGCCTGCCGCGCTGTTACTCAGGCAACCCTGTTTGGGCAGAGTTGCCCTGCACCCCTGTGGCGGGGGATGGGCTCAGTGGGAATCAGTCTTTGGGGCTTTTGTTCTCTGGCGCCTTTCCCTGGCGGCTTTCCGCGTCTCTTCTGCGAGTCAGAGCAGAAGAGACTGTTTCCAACCCTCTGCCTCAGAGCAGAGAGACCTCAGTCTGTTCTTCAGTGAGCTCTCCAGGCCATACGGTCTCCGTTTCTGTCCATGCTGCTATAAACTGCAGCGGCCTGGGTTGTGTGGCCCTCTGCAGCGCTCCCAGTCCTGCCTCCAGGTCGGGGCATGTCTCTGCCCTTTGTGCTTCTAAAACCACCAGCCGCTCGCAGGTCGCTGGCGTGCGACTCCGCCACTTGGGGTCCTGTCCCGGGGACTGCAGTTCGCGTGTGCGCGACTCTGTCGCTCAGGGTTTCCACCCTGGAGGTTGCAGTTCACCGGGGGTACCCCGGCGCACCGGGTTTCTGTCCGGGTGGCTGTAGTTGTTCGTGTGCGCGCGACCCCGCCGGTCTGGTTTTCCACCCCAGGGGCTGCCCTAAAGTCCTTTCTCGATGCTACCGGTCTGTGAGTCTGTGCCCCGTCCGCAGCACGCGAGGCTGTCACTCACCGGCGGTGTAGGATCCCCACGGCCAGGCACCCTCCCGCTGCCGTTTATCCTCCGATATCTGCCCGCAGGATCACGGCTCTCTGCTTCGTACCTCAAAACCAACCGCCTGCGATATTCTGTTTGTAGAGATCCAGATCTTCTTACATCTCAGGCTGGTTTCGTGCGTGCTCAGAGTGGTCTGGTAGATACCCAGCTCAATTCCGGGGACCAGTTGAAATAGGGTCCCCTACTCCTCCGCCATCTTTCCCCCCTCCTCTATGTTAGTTTTAAAAGTTAATCATACTAATGTTTTTCTCTACACCATCTAAGGTTTGCATGAGAATAGTCATTCATTTATTTATCAAGTAATTTTTAAGCACCTGTCAACTCGGGCCTGTGTGAAAAACTGGAGATTCATGGTGATTGAGAGAGACATGATATCTGTTCCTGAAAAACCTATAGTCTAGTGGGGGAGCAGTTATCAACAGTTATACAAAGAACACATCAATATGAATACAATTAAGTGCTGCTGAAGGAAAATACAGATAGAACATATGGCAGTAGATTTAACCTAAGTCAGGGAAGTGAGAGAAGAACGCCTCAAGGAAGTACTTTTAAGCTGAAGTGGGACAAGCAAATTCTATTTGAGGATACTCTCTTCAATTTAGTCATTTTTTCTTATACTAGGCTATATGATTAAACTTGGATCTTCTTTCTATTTTATTTTTTTGGAGAAGTATAATTTTCTATGACTTTAATGAAACAAAGACCTGCTGCCACTCCCTGGCTTCAAGAAAGTTCTGTAGTAACAATGAATCATGGATCACTGCATTGAAAACTGGTGATGTATTGTATGGTGACTAACACAACATAATAAAATAAAATTAAAAAAAAAAAAAAGAAAAAGTTTTGTAGTGTTCATTGTTTCTCCAGGGCCTTTGTTCATCTTGGCCTTGGAAGTGCAGCTAAAGCTTGATGAGATATTTGTATTTAGACAATTTATTATAATTTGACAATTTACCTTCATTAACTTCATTTATTCTTCTTGAATAAGTTTGAGCTCAGTTTCATATGCTTCATTTTCAAGGAAGGTTTAATTGCAGCTCTAATTTTAGCCAAATAACAGATTTTGTGACAGTGCATCCTGACCTGGGTGCTAACTACACTCTTCCATTGGAAGATCCATTTCCAGGAGGCAGGAAGGAGAACCATCCCAACCTATTTTCATGCTTAAATGTGGCTCTACTCCCTTCACTGAGATTATCTCACTCAAGTTACTAATCAGAACTTGATAACTCTACTCACAGTGTTATGCACGAATCTCTCAAGATTTATTTCTAGTGACTATATGCATCTCCTCATAATCTAAATTGGTGAGCATTTCACTAGAAACTGCTGTGATATGTGCTGCCATTGTAGAGAGATTTAAATGGATAGACCTCATGATCAATTTTGGTATGTTTCATCACCAGAAGAAGTGACTTTTGCTGTACTTGGGTATATTTGTGACATGATAGAAGAGAAAGCTTCATCCTTCATTGTGAAAGGGCATCTACTTAATATTGGGAGATACTGTTACTGCCTTGACACACTCTAGAGCACTCTCTGGCTCAATTCCCCAGTCATCTGGAGAGGCACTATGCTTACTGCTTCAGAGCCTGGCTGCAAAGTTAGATAGCCTGGATCCGAATCTTGGCCCTGCCTATATCAGCAGTAACATTGGCAAAACTGCTCAACCACTCTAAGGCTCTGTTTTCTCATGTGAGAAAATTATGACCTACCTATGGGTTTGTTGTGGGTAATGCATTGCATAGTGTCTGGTACATCGTCAAAGACTCAATGCTGACCATTGTTATTAGTACTGAACTTTATACCATATGCTAAGAAATGTTGTAGATACGAGTCTGCACAATTAGGGAGATGATGGTGCTGGAGAAGTGATACATAGTACCAAGCAAATGACACCCATTGTATGGGGCAGGGGAGAGGGCTGGAAGTGACAAAATCTACCTAGGATGAGAAGGTGAGCAGAAGAGGTAGATTTAGCAATGCTTTTCACAGCAAGTGACTTTTGAGAAAATTTTCCAGAACAAAAAGAGTGAAAAGTACTTTTCCTGTGGAACAGATGGGGAAGAGCTTTGGAGATAGGGGGATTATCAAAAAAATGTAGAAATCACTGTTAAGCAGGGAATGGTAAGGAGCATAATGGACTTTTGCATTGAGGACAGAATTTTGAAGATGCTGCAAAGGTAAGTTGGGGACAAGGTATATATATGGTGAAAACTTTGTTCAGCATTCAAATCCAAGCACATGAAATATTGCTGTGAAGGGATCTGAGCTAGTTTAAGCAGTTCAGTGACAGCATATATCACAAGGGGTAAGTCTATATATTACCACTTGTCAGAGCCATTAAGCTATCAAAATATTATCATTCTTAGCTATGGTAGTTTACATACATTATTCAGTGTACCACGGTGCAATTTTTACATGTTTTCTGAGGGTCTTAGACCATGCATATTACCCCAAATGTGCAACCTTCAAACTGAAAGTAATCTCAATATATGCTGCCAAAATCATGTGAAATACTATCCCATTTGCCATCCATAACAAAATCGAGAAGAAGGTCAAACTTGTCTTTCATCTTCTCATTCCTTATCAATTCATCTCAATTCACATACATATCTTTAAAATATCTTAAATCTTATCATTTCTCACCACTTCCATAGCTATCACTCTAATCAAAATCACTAGGAGAATGAGACTATATTTTGAACTTAATGAAAATGAGTCACAGCATATGAAAATTTGTGGGATATAGTTAAGTCAGTGTTTATAGGAAAAATTAAAGCAGTAAATGCTTATGCTAAAAAAGAAGGACTGTATCAAACAGACACATAAATCAATGAAACAGAATAAAGTCCAGAAATAAATCCATACATATACGGTCAATTAATTTGCTACAAAGGAGGCAAGAATAGACAATGGAGAAAGGACAATCTCTTCAATAAATGGTGCCAGGAAAACTGGACAGCTACATGCAAAAGAGTAAAACTGGACCACTTCCTTACAACATACACAAAAATGAACTCAAAATGGTTTAAAGACTTGAATGTAAGACCTGAAACCATAAAACTCTTAGAAGGAAACAGGTGGTAAGTTCCTCATCATTGGTCTTAGCAATTTTTAAAACTTTATTTTATTAATGATTATTATTTTTGATCTGACTCCAAAGATAAGGGCAACAAAAGCAAAAATAAACAAATGATACTACATCAAACCAAAATGCTTGCACAGTGAAGAAAACCACCAAAAAAACAAAAAGGCAACTACTGAATGGGAGAAGATATTTGCAAATCATACATCTGATGAGGTTAATATATAAAATACTTAGAGAACTCATATAGCTCAACAACAACAACAACAACAACAACAACAACAAACCCCAAACAATCTGATTGAAAAATGGACAATCTGAATGGACATTTTTGTAGGACATATACAGATGGCTAACAGGCACATGAAAAGATGTTCAGGGGCGCCTGGGTGGCTCAGTCGTTAAGCGTCTGCCTTTGGCTCAGGTCATGATCCCATGGTCCTGGGATCGAGCCCCGCATCGGGCTCCCTGCTCTGCAGGAAGCCTGCTTCTCCCTCTCCCACTGCCCCCGCTTGTGTTCCCGCTCTTGCTGTGTCTCTCTCTCTCTGTCAAAATAAATAAATAAAATCTTAAAAAAAAAAAGAAAAGAAAAGATGTTCAGCACCACTAATCATCAGGAAAATGCAAATCAAAACCACAGTGAGGTATCACCTCACACCTGTTATAATGGCTATTATAAAAAAGACAATAAATAACAAGTGTTGGTGAGGATGTGGAGAAAAGGGAACCCTCATGCATTGTTGGTGGGAATGTAAATTGGTGCAGCCACTGTGGAAAACAGTACGGAGTTTTCTCAAAAAATTAAAAGTAGAACTATCATATCATCCAACAGTTCCACTCTGGGTATTTATTCAAAGAAAATGAAAACACTAATTCAAAAAGATATATGCACCCCTATGTTCACTGCAGCATTATTTACAATAGCTAAGATATGGAAACAATCTAAATGTCCATCTAGAGATGAATGGATAAGGAAGATGTGGTGTGTGTGTATATATATATATATATAATGGAAAACTACTCAGACATAAAAAAGAAGGAATCTTGCCATTTATGACAACATTGATAGACCTTGGAGATATCATGCTAAGTGAAAGAAGTCAAAGAAAAGCAAGTACTATATGATTTCACTTATAAGTGCAATCTAAAAAATAAAACAAGCAAACAAACAAGACAAAACTCAGAATCATAGATAAAGAGAACAGAGAGGTGATTCCAGAGGAGAATGTAGTGTGTGTGTGTAATGGATGAGGTGATCAAGAGATACAAACTTCCAGCTATAAAATAAATAAGTTATGAGAATATAATATGCAGCATGGGGAATAATGTTGTACAGTAAAAAACACAGTAAATAATATTGTATTAACTATGTATGGTGAGAGATGGTAACTAGACTCACTGTGGTAATCAATTTGCAATGTGTACAAATGTCCAATCACTGTTATAAAAATGAAATTAATAGAATAGTATATGTGAATTATAATTCAGTAAAAAAGGAAGGTCTTGAGTCAATGAGCTAAAATACTATAAAAAACTAGAAAAAGAGCACTGAATTAAATACAAAGTAAGCAGGAAGAAGGAAATAATATAAAAGCTAAAATCAATTAAAATAGAAAACAAAAATAATAGAGATCATTGAAACAAAACATGTTTCTTTGAAAAGATCAATAGAATTGATAAATCTCTAGTGGATTGATCAGGATAAAAGAAAAAAGACACAACTTGTCAAGATCAGGAATGAGAAAAGGAATATCATTATGGACCCTTCAAGCGTAAGTATGAGTATATCATGAATAACTTTATGTCAATAAATTGAACAATTTATGTGAAATGAGCAAATCCTTAAAAGATATAAGCTACCAAAGCTCACTCAAGGAGAGGTTAGTTACCTGAACAATCTTGGATCTATTTAAAAAATTGGTTTGTAATGAGAGTCTATGGAAACAAACTGAGGGTTTCAGAGGGGAGAGGGATGGGGGGATGGGTTAGCCTGGTGATGGGTATTAAGGAGGGCACATATTGCATGGAGCACTGGGTGTTATATGCAAACAACAAATCATGGAACACTACATCAAAAACTAATGATGTACTATATGGTGACTAACATAATAAAAAAAATTGGTTTGTAGTTAAAATCTCCCTACAAAGAAAACTCCAGACTCAAGTAACTTCATTAGCAGATTCTAACATTTAAAGATGAAAGTGTACAAAATCTCCTCCAAAAAACAAAAAAAGGAAAAACACTTTTCAATTCTATGGGTCTAGCATTACCCTGACAAAGACGTTATAAGAAAAGAAAACCAGGGGTCAGAATTCAGCATGAACATAGATGAAAAAAGAGTTAATAAAATGTTAGCAAATTAAATCCAGAAATATATAAAAAGGATGATCAATAATGCCCAAGTGGGGTTTATCCTAGGAATGCAGAGTTGGCTTAACGTTCAAAAATGAATCAATGTAATTCACCATATTAACAGATGAAAAAAAGGAACCCATATGATCATCTCCACAGATGGAGAAGAAGCATTTAACAAGATCCAAAATCCATTTTTGATAAAGACTCTGAAGCCTATTAGCAAGTGGAGGGAATATTCTCAATCTGGTTAAAGGCATCTATGAAAAAAAAATCTACAGGTACCTTTATACTTGATGGTAAAATACTAAATTCCTTACTCCTAAAGGAGGGAACAAAGCAAAGATGTCTTTTCTCAACAATTTTATTCATTTTACTAGAATTCCTAGCCGGTGCTATAAGGAAGTGAAAAGAAATAAAATGCTTACAGATTGGAAAGGCAAAGAATAAAATGGCCTTTATTTACAGATCATATGATCATATATGTAGAAATTATAAAGAATCTACAGAACTCTGAAGTTAACAGGGTCACATGATACAAGGTTAATGCACAAAAATCAATTTTTTTTTCTATATATTAGCAAGAAACAATTGAAAGTCAAAAGTAAGGGAACCACACTATTCAAAATACTATCTTAATATTGCAAATATTAAATATTTGGGGATAAATTTAACAAAATATATGTAAGCCACATGCACTGAAAACTACACAATAAAAAGACCAAAACAAATGAAGAAAAATACCATGATTATAAACTAGAAGATGCAACATTATTAAGATGTCAGTTCCCCTCAACTTGATCAACAAGTTTAGCTTGATTCCAATCAAATCCTAGCAGACTTTTTGTAGATGTTAAAAGTTGATTCTAAAATTTTCCTATATAATGAAAGAATCTAGATTAGCCAAAAGCAATTCTGAAAAAGTAGAACAAGGTACAAGATTTATACTATCTGATTTCGAGATCTAGTATCAAGACCCAGCATTCCAGACAGGTGGACTGGCATAAAGATCGAAATATAGATCACTGGAACAGAATAGAAGTCCATAAATTGATTTTTCAAGCTGGGTGCCAAGACAATTTAAAGGGAAAATTAGTATCTTAACAACAGATGGTATTGGAAAAACTGGGTATCCATGTACCAAGGGAGAAAGAGAGAGAGAGAAAGAGAGAGAAAGAGAGTATCTCAACCATTACCTCAAACTATATTCACAATTGAAACTGAAGTGGATCATAAATTTAACCGGAAGAGCTAAATCTGTAAAAGTATAAGTGTAAGAATGTGGAACAATTGGAATTCTCATACACTGCTGGTAGGAATACAAAATAGCACAGCCGTTTTCAAAAACAGTTTAACAGTTTCTCATAAAAATATTCTTACCATATGACCCAGCAATTCCATTCTTAGGTGATAACTCAAAAGAAATGATATCTATTTGTATATAAATACTTGTGTTTGAATGTTCATACCAACTTTATTTATAATAGCCCCAAACTGGAAACAACCCAAATGTCCATCAAGTAGTACATGCACAAACAATTCTTGGTATATTCATAAAATGGAATGCCATCCACCATGAAAAGTAATAAACTACTGATATACATAATAACATGGATGACTCTCAAGAGTATTATGCTAAACAAAACAAAACAAAACAAAACAAAAAAACATAACCCAAAGAGAAAGATCAGTGTTTGCCAGGGACTTCAGGGACGGGTAGCTAAGAGGCACAGGAAAGCTTTTTGGCATGATGGTAATGTTCTACATCGTGATTGTGGTAGTGATCATATGAGTATATATATTTGTCAAAACTCATTGAATTAAAACTGATACTTAAAATTGACACTGTTTATGGCATGCAAATTATACTTGATAAAGCTGACAAAAATAGTAAGAAAGAAAAGAAAGCCAAAATAAAAAGTCAATATAAGGACATATTCAAGAAATGAATATTCAAGAATTCAAGAAATTCAAGAAACATACTCAGACTTGAATAAAGAAACTAAATTAGCTTAGGGAGAGTAACCTGGGATTCAAAGGCTGTATCTCTAGGTTACCATAAGCATGTTTGAACATAGCCATTATTGCTTTTCTTTCCTCATTATCTTATTTATTAACCTAGCACCTAGGATACCATACTACTTCAACAACATCTATTCAGTAAATGTTAGGTGATAGGAAAGTAAAGAAACACAGAACTATTACAGAAAGTACCTTTACTCTTGAATGAAAATTTAAAAATGAGAGATTGTTGACATTTTGTTCTGTTCACTTTTAGCTTTCATTCCACCTGGCAGTTTTGGTTTTTGTGTAAGCAAATAAACCAATCAAAATGATTCGTTCCTGCTACCAGTTTAGTCTATATGGGTGAACATTTAAATTAGTCAGTGTGGGCCAGCAAGACAAATGGGTGGTCTTCATCCTGATTCTGTCACAAGTTTTGTTAAATGCTCAATCTTATCAAGCTTTCCCAGAGCCATAACTTAAGCATAGCTGACTCTATTGTTTTTGACAGCATAAAATGTGTATAAATTGAGAGTTCATGAAGAAATATGGACTCTGGAACCTGTTTTGTTATTGAGGTTTTTTTTACTATTAACTTTTTGGGAAATATATATTCTTTTTCTTATGTACTACAAATCAAATGAAGCATCAGAAAGGGTGTCTTAAAAGATTTTAAACACTTTTTTAGCTACTAAATTCATAAAGTTGCATTCTTATTATTTTTCATATTCTAGAAAGTTTCTTTTCTAGACTAAGGCTTGCATTTTCAGAATGTCATATTATAATTTTATGATTATTTTCATCAATTGAAGTTAAAGAACAGAAGAAGGCTAAAGTGTTTTCTCATTAGGATATAGTGAGTTATTACCCAGAAAAGTATTTATTATACAAAGTTAGAATAAATTTCATATGCTCCAACAGTAGGCATCTGTAGTAGACATTTCCTACTCCTATCTGCCCAGTAGCGATTCCCTCTTTTTCTGGTAGTAGCACCCTCATTCACTTTGGGCAAGAAAACTGGAAGCATTCTCCTTGTGTGCATTCTTAATGTCAATGAAGGTTCCCTACCCTCTACTAGCCAAGATGCACATGATTGGAAGTAGGCTAGTTTAATTTTTTTTTTTCTGGGAATTTTGAGTTTTGAGGAAGGATGAAATGTGGGGCTGAGTTACTTCTAAAGCGGACTTTTCTTCCAAAAAAAGACTATCAGTTTCAAGAATCCTAGAGCCATTCTGGTTTCCATTCTTCCGGAAGAATATGTCTTCTGTATTTCCTATAGAGCTATAAACTTCTCCATATATCTTTATATTACATTCCTCCTTTTGGCTTACATTACCAGTGTTAATTGAATCAGTTAATTTACCAGGTTGTTGCTTGCAACTGAAGAATCTGGGCATTAAAATCCCATGATTATTTTGAGTGTCTTATTGTCTAAATGAAAGGTGATCTAATATACTGTCTGTCAGACCCACGACCTCTACAACTCCAAGGACCTCTGTCTCCACTCCACCTCAGCAATCTACTTCCTGGCATGCCTGGATCTTAGCATTACCAGTGTTTCCTTTCACTCCAGAATTATTAGTTCAAGTATGCTGTTTTCTCTGATCACATTTTTCTCTGCTTCCAGTTTACTTGTTCAACTATGTCCACAATCTCCTCTTTTAGGATGTGGACTTTCCCATATTTCCCTATTTTAAGAATGACACCCCACTCAGCCCTGAGACATGCCTACTATCAACTCCAGATGAATTCTAGTTCTAGAATCTCTAGTCTTCTGCTGGAGTCAACAGAGGGTTGCAAGAGAATCTCGGGAACCTAGCTAGTCTCTACAATCTTCCATTTAGATTTTATGATTTAAGCCTCACCATGCACTACCTTCAGAGGTACTCAGAGCCTCAAATTCCCCAGCCTTCCAAAGGTCTAGAGTGGGAATTGACTTCTTTTGGGTTCCCCTCCTTTCCCTATCCCTGACTTGTAAATTTAGGCTTCCAAGCCAGCTAGGGCAGTTACCACTATCTAGTCTTCAATATTTTACCATCTCTACTATCATAATTTCTCCCTTTTTCATTTTTAAATTCACATTTTAAAAACATTTTATTTCAATTTTAGTGGAATTTCAAGAGAGAGGGGAGATAAGCAAGTATATAACTTGCCATGTTTAACAAACCTGTTATCCCTTTATAGACTTTCCAAGCTAGAAAACATCTTAGTGCTATCTAGTTAGCACCTATAGTTCCCTTGTTTTGTCCTTCCATCTATAAAATGAATATAATATCTGCCTTGGTTACCACACAGGATTATTTGAATATTAAAAAGGTGAAGTATTTGAAGTATTGTGCAACAATAAAATAATTTACTATTAAATTTATGCAAATAAAGCCTTATGCAAATATGAAATACTATTTTTAGTTATTATTTAACATTTCATCCCTAAATTGTTATTAAGCATCTAATAATAACATATATAACAGTTTACATGTATTTAGCTCCCACCATCTGTTAGATACTGTGCTAGAAGCCAGGAGTTTGAAAATAAAGAATAAAAAATGAATACGTTTACAAAGGCAAGGGAAACAAAAAGCAAAAATGAATTATTGGGACTTCATCAAGATAAAAAGTTTTTACACGGTAAAGGAAACAATCAACAAAACTAAAAGGCAACCTACAGAATGGGAGAAGATATTCTTTCTCCACCTTTTTGTTCTATTTGAGCCCTCAATAGATTGGATGATGCCCACTCACATTGGATATCTTTAGTCTACTGATTCAGATACTAATCTCTTCCAGGAATAGCCTCAAAGACACTTCCAGAAATAATGCTTTACCAGCTATCTGGACATCCCTTAACCCAGCCAAGTTTATATAGAAAATGAATGATCCCAGCTACATTCATTGTAGAGTATGTGAGAAAGGTGGCAGGGAGTGAAGATCCAAAGAATGAGTGCAATAGCCCACATTGTGAAAGGCCTATATGATGTCTGCAACAGTTAAGAGGCAATCTTGTTTTATAAAATACTCTAAGAATTTCAGATTTGTTTTACATTTAATGACTCATTAGAAATTTGCTTCTTACATGTAACATGAGAATTATTTGAAGTTGTTCTAAGTTCAACATTTATTCTATCTTTAGTGGATGGTTGGTCTTTGGCTTCCATTTAGCACAAAGAGCAAGAAAAGACACCTCTAAAATACCAAAATACAGCTTATACATTATTACAGAGAAAAAAAAATGTTCCCTTTGTTTTCTGCTGAAGGCTTCAATACTTTATCTGTTACCCTCAATGTGAATTATGATTGCACTATCTTCTGAAGCCTCCTAATGTTCCACATTCCCTTTGCTGGAGGGAATCTAGAGATTGACAAAGACCCAACCAAGGATCTGATAGTTAGAACATGATTAGAATGACAAATATTATCTTACTCTTTTTTATTCTTTTCTAATTTTTATTTTTATATATTTTATATATACTTTATATATATATTATTTTTTGTTTCCTTTCATTTTTTTTTAAGGTTTTATTTATTTGACAGGAGAGAGAGAGTATAAGCAGGGGTAGCGGCAGGCAGAGGTAGAGGGAGAAGCAGGCTCCCTGCTCAACAGGGAGCCCGATGCAGGACTTGATCCCAGGACCCTAGGATCATGACCTGAGCTGAAGGCAGACGCTTAACCATCTGGCCCACCCAGGTGCCCCTCATTGTTTTTTTAATTTTATATATATATATATATTTTTTCCCCCCTTTCTTTCTTATTCTGGAATCTAGTTTCTTTTTAACAAGTAGACCAAAACACAATCAGGATCTAGGTTCTTGTTGTTGTTTTGTGTTGTTGCTGTTAACGTTGTTATTGTTTGTTTTTTTTTAAGATTTTATTTATTTATTTGACAGAGACAGAGACAGTGAGAGCAGGAACACAAGCAGGGGGAGTGGGAGAGGGATAAGCAGGCTTCCTGCTGAGCCAGGAGCCCGATGTGGGACTTGATCCCAGGACCCTGGGATCATGACCTGAGCCGAAGGCAGTCGCTTAACCAACTGAGCCACCCAGGCGCCCCGTTGTTATTGTTTTTTCTTTTTCTTTCTTCTTTTCTGGACAAAGACAAGATGGGGAAATTCACCCCAAAAGAAAGAACAGGAGGTAGTCCTTACAGCCAGGGATTTAACCAATACGGATAAAGATGTCTGAACTAGAATTTAAAACAATTATTATGAAGATACTAGCGGGGCTTGAACAAAGCATAGATGATACTAGAGAATCCCTTACTGTAGAGATAAAAGCACTAAAATCTAGTCAGGCCAAAATTAAAAATGCTGTAACTGAGATGTAGTCCCAAGTAGAGGCCATAAAAACGAGGATGAACAAAGCAGAAGAGCAAATCAGTGAAACAGAAGATAAAATTATGGAAAATAATGAAGCTGAAAAGAAGAAGGAAAGAAAACTATTAGATCATGAAGGTAGACTTAGGGAACTCAGCAATTACATAAAGTGAAATAATATCCATATTATAGGAGTCCCAGAAGAAGAATGGGAAAAAGGGGCAGAAGGTTTAATTTGAACAAATTGTAGTTGAGAACTTGCCTTATCTGGGGAAGGAAATAGGCATTCAAGTTCAAGAGGCACAGAGAACTCCCCTCAAAATAAACAAAAATAGGTCAACACCATAGCATACTATAGTGAAACTTGCAAATTACAAAGATAAAGGGAAAATCCTGAAAGCAGCTTGGAACAAGAGGTCCTTAACCTACAAGGGTAAACACATAAGGCTGAGAGCAGATCTGTCCACAGAGACCTGGCAGGCCAGAAAGGACTGGCATGATATACTCAATGTGCTAAATGGGAAAAATATGCAGCCAAGAATACTTTATCCAGCAAAGCTGTCGTTCAGAATAGGAGAGATAAAGAGTTTCCAAGACAAACAAAAACTAAAGGAATTTGTGAACACTAAACCAGCCCTTCAAGAAATATTAAAGGGTACTCTTTGAGCTGAAAGAGAGTCCAAAAGTAACAAAGACTAGAAAGGAACAGTGACAATCTACAGGAATAATGACTTTACAGGTAATACAATAGCATTAAATTCATATCTTTCAATAGTTACTCTGAATGTAAATGGACTAAATGCTCCAATCAAAAGACTCAGGGTGTCAGAATGGATAAAAAAACAAGACCAATTGATACGCTGCTTACAGAAGAGCCATTATAGACCCAAAGACACCTCCAGATTGAAAGTGTGGGGGTGGGGAACCATCTATCATGTTAATGGACATCAGAAGAAAGCTGGAGTAGCCATTCTTATATCAGACAAACTAGATTTTTAAACAAAGAGTGTAATAAGAGATGAAGAAAGACACCAAATCATAATAAAGGAGTCTATCCAACAAGAAGATCTAACAATTGTAAATATGTATGCCCCTAATGTGAGAGAAGCCAAATGTAAATCAATTAATAACAAACTTAAAGAAACTCAATGATAATAATACAATAATAGTAGTGGACTTTAACACCCCACTCACAGCAATGGACAGATCATTTAAGCAGAAGATCAACAAGGAAAAAAGGGCTTTGAATGACACACTGGGCCAGATGGACTTAACAGATATATTTAGAGCTTTTCCTCCTAAAGCAGCAGAATACACATTCTTTTCAAGTGTACATGGAACATTCTCAAGAATAGATCACACGCTGGGTCACAAATCAGGACTCAACCAGTACAAAAAGAACGAGATCATACCATGCATATTTTCAGACCCTAATGCTTGTGAAACTTGAAGTCAACCACAAGAAAAAAATTGGAAGGACCACAATTAAAATAAAAAAAGAAAAGAAAAAAAAATTTAAATAAAGAAAAAAATAATAAAATCTGCAGATAACTACTGAATTGGAGAAGATATCTGCAAATGATATATCCAAAAAAGGATTAATATCCAAAATATATAAAAACTTACACAACTCAACCATAACAATAAAAACAAACAATCCAATTAAAAAATAGGCAGAGGACCTAAATAGACATTTTTCCAAAGAAATACAGACGGCCAACTGACACATGAAAAGATGTTCAACACCACTCATCATCAGGGAAATGCAAATCAAAATCACAATGAGGTACCACCTCACACTAGTCAGAATGGCTAGTATCAAAAAGATAAGAAATAACAAGTGTTGGCAAGGATGTGGAGAAAAACAAACCCTCGTGCACTGTTGGGAATGCAAACTGGTGCAACCACTGCAGAAAACAGTAAGGAGGTTCCTCAAAAAATTGAAAATAGAAGTACTATACGATCCAGAAATTCCACTAGTGCATATTTACCCCCCAAAAAACAAAAATATTAATTTGAAAGGATATATACACCTCTATGTTTACTGCAGCATTATTTACAGTAGCCAAGATATGGAAGCAACCCAAGTATCTACTGATACATGAATGAATAGAAGATGTATAAAATTCCATATGATGTAATATTACACAGCCATAAAAAAGGATTTTGCCATTTGTGACAATATGGATGGACCTAGAGGGTATTATCCTAAGTGAAATAAATCAGAGAAAGACAATATCACATAATTTCACTTACATGTGTAATCTAAAAAACAAAACAAATGAGCAAATAAACAAAAGTAGAAACAGACCCATAAATACAGAGAAAAAACTGATGGTTACCAGAGGAGAGGAGGGGGGCTACAGACAAAATGAGTTAAGGGGAGTGGGAGATAGAGGTTTCCAGTTATGGAATGAATAAGTCATAGGGATAACAGGTACAACGTAGGGAATATACGCAATGGTATTCTAATAGTGTTTTATGATGACAGATGGTAGCTACACTTGTGAGCACAGCATAATGTATTGAGTTGTTGAATAACTGTGTTGTACAGCTGAAACTAATGTAATATTATTTGTTGACTATACTTCAATTAAAAAAAATCTTCAGATAACTAATGGGTGAATAATTTAATTCCACCAAAACTGAACTATGATGTCCAGAGACCAGTGTTTGCAAGTAACACATTCATATTTTCACAAGGAGGGATTTGTGTGAAGAATAAAAGATTTTACCAGTGTACCCTGAGAAAACACAGAACATAAAATGTTAATAATGAATATTTATCTACCATAAGTTTAATGGTTTTCCCTGGAGATTTTTAATTAGCTATAGTAGTTCATAGGTTACTATGCCATTTCTTCTAAAGTGCATTAGGACTTTGTGATTATAATGGCTTCCATCATATTAGGTCACTTCCTCTGAGGCCCTGTAAAGAGCCAGATGTTCTCCTTTCACCTAGAAGACTGTTTTCTTGTGTGTAAATTCTCTGGAACTGATATACAGCCATCAACATAAAATGCTATTATCTAGATTTCCTCACTAGTCTATGACAAATATAAGCCATTTGGAAATGCTGTTACAACATCACATCTCAGGAGCATGTTACATGCCAAATTAGAAGGAAAATCTTTTGTTCCACCATAAAGGTAGACCGCACTTAATTTTCCTAGAATTTGATAGCTATTGTTTACACAGAATTTGTTCTAAGCCTATATATCAAGTGTTTTTCCTACTGGACAAGATATGGTGATACTGACAAACACTGTGTTTGATATTCTCTTTTGCAATGACAAAAAGGATACATTTTGGAATATTTTGATATGTTGTTATGATTTGTAGTCAAATCCCAGTAGCCAAATGAAATAATTAAATATACCCATTCTATGTAATTGATGTTATATAGGACTTGATCATTTCATATCAAAACTATACTTTAGTAAGAGTCTTAAGCAATATACATATTACAGGTATTGTTCCTCACACAGTATCTAAGTTCTCATAATAATACTCTGTTCCAGCTATTTCTATTACCAAAAGAATCAGGTGCTGGGGTGTAGGTGAATGGCCGTTCTTTGCAATAAATGACAAATGATGTTGTGATATTTTTAGTAAAAATATAAACATCTACTTTTTAAAGAATTGGGAGCTTGAACTCAATGATACCACAAGTTTGTATTCCAGAAGATTGAGAAAGAAAATGGATCACTTATGCTCCCAGAGCACAAAAGATAATCAACAGTTGTTGATATGGAGATCTCCTGGCCAATAATCTGATAGAGTAGTAAGTTGATTTCACATTAAAAGTATAAACTAACCTTTATTAATATTTGATGTGAGACATATCTGGCCTAAGAAGGATTTTACAGTGTTAATAACAACAACAAAAATTCCTAAGGTATAAGAAACACACTCTTAATCTACATCCTTTACCAAAAATTCAAATTTTAAATCAGAAAGACAGTTTATAAATCACTGAGTCTAATTCTCCTCTCCTCCTATTAGGCTTCCCCACTTACTTCAGTAAACTAGGTGAGGAATTTACAGTTGAGCCTGCAGAGAGAATAAATGACTTGCTTAACTATGACAGAATGGTTTGTGGCAAAGAACATGGCTGACTGGATTCAAATCCTAGCTTCATCACTGCTAGCTATGCAACTTTGAATCAATCACTTAACCTTTTATTGCCCCATGTAGCTCACCTGAAAAAATGGGAATAATAGTAGCACCTACTCACAAAATTGTTTTGATGTTTTAAATTTGCTAATCTGTGTAATGCATCTAGAATAGTGCTTGGCATACAGTAAGTGCTCAATAAGTGTTATTCTAAATTCTACCTCTGCAATGAATTAATTGTGTGCCTTTACACAACTTATTCTAAGCACTTTGTGACATTTATCATGATTTGTATTGCACAGTTGTTTACTGTTTATAGTCTTCTCTACTGGACATAATAATCCAGGATTGCAGGAAATATATGTTTTAATAATTATGATTAACTAGTAATCAAATTAATCCATTAATTAATAATGGTTAATATATTATGTGATGTCTGGCATATCTTAGGGGCTAAGAATGCTTTTTCTTATAACAGAGTGTGGGAGTTATTATAATTACAGTTCCTGATGGAATTGTTAAGAGGATTAGATGACAGAATTCAAGTAAAGCACTTAGTATCATGTTGTGAACTGAAAACAGCAAGTACTTCAATGTTTGTGTTTGTTATTGTTGCTAACACCATAAGACTAAAAACTAGACAGTAGCAGAATTGCAACTGAACTAAGATTTCCTAGCTTCCCGCTGAGTACCTTGCCAATGATACCAATTAAATATATGTAAGACAGAAAAACTCATCCTTAATATTAGAAAGTCTATCTCATAAGCTTCTTCTGCAGCTGAGGATATTGCCTGGCAACAAAATGTAAGGAAGAGATTGTAAACTGAGAGATCAAGGGCTGATCAAATCATTCCCACTTATGCTTTGCTTGGTCTCAACAGCATTATAAAACAAAAACAAATAGACTAGGTGACCACATTTTAAAGTAAGGAGATTTTACAAAAGATATTAGAATTTTTTTAAAAAGTAGAGGATGTAGGCACACAAAGCTGGAAGCCCCCCTCCCCCAGTACTGATGCAGTGGGAACGCAGAGGTGGCCCCCCTTTTCTATGGGGCACTTGCTCTTCAATTTACACGTGGCCCCTAGAGGCACTGGAGTTTGGAATTCTGATTTGGGATTAAGGTGATTTAAGGCATCTGGATATCTTTGTCGTAATCATTTTGACCCACGTAAGCAATACCTTCTTCCTTCTTTTTTCTTGCAGGAAAGACATTTCTGTTACCTTTTTCATCATTCCTCACCTTGTTCATGTTTTATACAGCATCTGATAGCAAGTGTCAAGAGAAATTTAAAATTATAGTTAATTTACTCTGGTTAAACATAAGGAAGGAAAAGCAATTACCAGAGTAAAATGATGGAATTAAAGATACTTCTTGCAACCTAGTTAGGTATTTAGTGTTTGATGAGTGCTGGAAAAGATAAATACATTTTTTGAGGAGGACTGTATCAATCTGCAATCATGAATGAAAGACTCTGAACATGATTTAGATATCAAACATATGGTTTGCAAACAAAATCAATCTTTCTCTAGGCGGTAAGAGTTAGTTGACAAGATACTGTACCTCTTTTTTGTCTCTAAATTAGAAAATGCTTTTTTAGTGGTGAATAAATATCCTGCTGACAACAGACTTTTTTTTTTTTTTTTGCTAAGGAATATGCTACAAGATAGATTGTGCTTTAGAAGAGACCACGCAGATGGTCTATAGAAAATCTTACAATCCCATACAGAGTAAATGCATTTTTCACATGAGGATAAAATGTTAATTAGTTTAGCTTAGTTACAGATTTGCTATATGCTAGAAGTGTAAATTTAATGGATTGGTGATTCAATTTGATAGATCATAAAAAATAACTATGAGCATGTTACTGGCTGTTTTGCTGACTAACCTAACATGGATGCCCTATGCATCTTTAACTCAAGTCTGGTTAAAAATTTGCCTCATTCATAAAGGAGTCCATCAAATGATCAAACATATCCAACTCATGCTAACATAGGCTATGTATATCAATCTTTCTTTAAAACTAATCATATGGCTATTTCATAATACACCTAGAAGAGGTAGTTTCAGAGCAATAGAGGGTTCTCTCTGCAACAACGTAAAATTCAGGAATGTTACTGTAATTTTGTCCTCAAAAAATTGAAGGGATATGATTTTAGGAGTGGAGTGGAGTTATTCTGCATTTCTGGTGCAGGCAGAAAAACAGGGAGGAGATACCCATCACTTCAAGAAGACACTAAAGAGGAAACTTCTGAATCAAGAACATCTTATGGTATTGAAATGTGTTATTTAGGACACTGTAAAATCTCTTCCTACGATTATGAAAGATACTAGTCTGAGATGATTAAGTGTCATTTTGCTGCAAGGCTGGAGATTAGAGCAGACTAGCTTTAGGATTATATTTCAAAAGTTCTCTCTACACCACTGAGTTTTCATGGTTGGAATTCACACTAATCAAAGCTATCACTTCCTCCTGGTCTACTTACCTCTCTCTAATTCTAACAAGCATGCATAACAATTCCACATCAACAAAGATTTAAGCAAATATAAAAACAAATAGAAAAGTGAATAAGTTCAGTGCTGATATAAATTAATTGTGTTACCTTATTTGGTCAAGTTCTATTTTCATAGCTAGTCACTGATAGTTTTATGAAATTGTTATTAAATTATTTTATAAAAGAAAACTAAAAGGTTATGACCAAAAAATATAACATCACCTTAGATAGAAATAAGTACATTTTTTATCTGTATTAACTAAGAAACACAAGAGAAAAATGGATCAAAACTATTTCTAAAAGCAAAAGCTAAGAAAATCTGATAGCCTTACTTCAATTTTTACCAAAGCTCCTACCAGTGTGTATCTTTGAACTATAAAAGAGATTTATGTTTATAATTGGTGACTAATCGGAAAGGATTTATAATAATTTAATTAAATTTAAATTTTACTTGCCATTGAAAATCCATTGTGGCCATTGTGTGCCATTTATTATTTTTACCTGATTTTTTATTATTAACCATTGTGTGGCCATTTACTTGCCATCACAAAATCCATCCTTCTCGTATTTAACAAAAGTACATAGTAAATTTAGTCAAGATAGAATGATATATTTTAAGATATTTTCTCATAGGGGCGCCTGGGTGGCTCAGTCGTTAAGCGTCTGCCTTCGGCTCAGGTCATGATCCCATGGTCCTGGGATCGAGCCCCGCATCGGGCTCCCTGCTCTGCGGGAAGCCTGCTTCTCCCTCTCCCACTCCCCCTGCTTGTGTTCCCTCTCTCGCTGTGTCTCTATCTGTCAAATAAATAAACCTTTAAAAAAAAAGATAAAATATTTTCTCATAAATTATATTCAAGGAGGTATATATGCAAGTAAGTATATCAGTGGTGTAGCAGGATAAGTATTATCTGTAGAATAGGGGATTTGTAAAATCTTTTAGAGATAAACTGAAATCCAATGCAAAAGCATCTAAGAATAGTGCCTTTTCTACCCAAAGCCTGAAGGAAATGAGGCAGATATAAATATGAACTACTAGGTATAAAAGAATTTTGTTAAGGAAGACAAACATGGGTGCCAGATGCTTAACTTACATTATTCATTTCCTCATCACAACAATCTGATGAAGGAGGTATTATGTTACACATTTTTAAAACTTGAGGTATAATTGACATACAACATTGTATTAGTTTCAGGTGTACAACATAATGATTCAACATTTGTATACACAGAAAAATGATCAGCACAATAATTCCAGTCACCATCCATCACCATAAAAAGTGACAAAAATTTTTTTCTTGTAATTAGAACCTCTAAGACCTATTCTTCCAGCAAATATGTACTACAACACCATTGACTGTAGTCGCCATGCTGCACACCACATCTTCATGGTCTATTCATTTCATAAGTGGAAGTTTGTACCTCCTGACCCCTTTCACCCACTTCTCCTACCTCAGCCCCGTCGCTGCTCACAACCAACACTCTGTTCTCCCTATCCATGAGTTTTATTTTGTTTTGTGTATTTCTTTGGCTTTTTAAGTTACACATATAAGTGAGATCATATTATATTTATCTTTCTCTGACTTATTTCACTTATCACCACACCCACAAGATTTATCCATGTTGTCACAAATGGCAAGATTTTATTCTTTTTTATGTCTGAATAGTATTCTGTTGTATATATATACCACATCTTCTTTATCCATTTATCTGTTAATGGACATTTAGGTTATTTCTATATGTTGGCTATTGTAAATAATGCTGCAATGAACATGGAGGTGCATATATCTTTTTGAATTACTGCTTTTATTTTCTTCAGGTAAATACCCAGTAGTGGAATTACTTGATCACATGGTAATTCTATTTTTCATTTTTAAAGAACCTCCATACTGTTTTCCACAATGGCTGAACCAATTTATATTCCCACCAACAGTTCATGAGGGTTCCCTTTTCTCCACATCCTCACCAACACTTGTTATTTCTTGTCTTTTTGATACTAGCCATTCTGACAGGTGTAAGGTGATATTACATTGTGGTTTTGATTTTCCTTTTCCTAATGATTAGTGATGTTGAGCATCTTTTCCTGTGCTTTTTTTTTTTGGCCATCTGTATGTCTTCTGGAAAGATGATCTTCTGCCAATTTTTTAAATCAGATTGCTTGTTTATTGGTTATTGAGTTGTATGAGTTCTTTATACATGATGGACATTAACCTCTTATTGGATATATGATTAACAAATATTTTCTCCCATTTGGTAGGTTGCCTTTTCATCTTTTTCTTTCTTAAATTTAATTAATTAATAATTAAAATTTTAATTCCAGTATAGTTAACATAGTGTTATATTAGTTTGAGGTTATAAAGTCTCCTCACTTCCTATACTTATTGTTTATATTCAGATATTTGGGGACTGGCATAGTGCAAAACTATACAGTTAGATAATTTGTTAATATTCATTTAGTCATTGATTCTTTTTCGTGTTTTTTCTCTCCCTCAGCAAACTCTCTCACCCTTTCCACCAACAAGGAGATAGGTTAATTTTCTAACCTAGGGGGTTTCTATGACAGGCCCAGGATGAGAGGGGTTTCTGGGTCTTTTGAAGTCTTTGGAAGTCCAGTGAGCCTGGACAGCACAAGGCTGACTATGGGAACCAGCTGAGAGATCACAGGTTAGACCAGCTCCCACCTTTAGCTCTGAAAGAAGGCTCTTACACCCTTCACTCCACTGTCTTGAATTCAGAAAAATCATACTCCTGTCCATACACCCAAACACCATTTGGGGGGTTTTTACAGAGAGAGAGGAAAAAGAGGGAAGAGTATGAAATTTTTTTTTATTGCTTCCATAACAAGTTACCATAAATTCAGCAATTTAAAATAACACAAATGTATTATCTCATGGTTCTGAAGTAAAAAGTCTAATACAAAGCTCACTGGACTTAAGCCAATGTCATCAGAGCTGCATTCATTTTTGGAGGCTCTAGGGGAACATCCATTTTCTTGCTCATTCAAGTTACAAGCAGAATTCAGTGCTTTGCATTTGTAGGACTGAGGTTTCCATTTCCTTTCTGGCTATAAGCTGAGAGTTGTTCCAGGATTCTAGATGCTGCCAACATTCCATGGTTCGTGGGCCTTTCCTCCATCTCCAAAGCTTTAGTGGTGGGTTTGGTCTGTTTCATGTTTTAGACCTTTCCTGCCTTTTCTTTCATCATATCTCTCTGAGTGATTTTTGTGTCTTCCTCTTCTTACTTACTTACAAGGACTTACTTTTAAAGGCCTGTATCATTTACCTTTGAGGCATCTGGATATTAGAATTTAATCTCCCTATTTTAAGATCTATAATATTAATTTTGTCTGGAAGATCCTTTTACCATGTAATATAACACAGTTATAGGTTCCGGGGATTAGGGCATGGACATTTTTGAGGACTACCTACCACCAGGGTATTTTACCTTAAAATAGCTTAAATTATTGCATAGAACTATGGTTATTATATTCTACTAAGCTTGCTTTTTCCTTATGTTGGGGGGAGGGTGGTCATGAGGAAAATTAATTATCTCTGAAAAATACAAAGTGATAGAGCCCACTTTCTCTGTGTATTTGAATGTACATCTAAATTGTGATTCCAGTACTTAAAACAGAGAAATAGTCATCAAACAGATTTATCTTGAGGACTATGGGCTGTATTTACTGCTGCTGAAAAACAATTCTAATTTGAAAAGGGCATGTTGACTTTAAAAATAAATATATAATAGGAATAATTACTTCTCACAGTACCATAAATATAGGCAGTACTGTACGATAAATCTTATTGCTATGAGACCAACCCATGCACCTCCAGCCTTAAGCAAGACAAGGGCCTTTCAGGGGTTCTGGACAATGTTTTGAGAAATAGTACTGTAGACTGATACATAACATAGAAAATCCTAAAGGGACACATTCTACTTTGATGGTTGTTATTTCAGGTCCTCCAAAGCTGGATGAGGTTTTAGGGTTGTTCTGCCTATTGATCAACTACAAGAAGAATAGCTGGCTCCACAGAATTCCTTATGACCCTGACATTTTATATTATTTGTCAGTATTTTGTCATTTAGACATCTGTTTGAACATTTCAAATAATGCAATTCCCAGACTAAGGGACCCTCTCTTCAGATCCTTTAGACTAAATCCATTAGTATTGTCATATTACTAAGACCCGATCATAAGATCCCATTTCAAATTCCAAGCAGTGAAATTAGACAAAAAGAGATAAGTCCATTAGTGATATGATGGAGATCATTTCAATGACAAGTATCCGATAGGCTCAGGAACCAAGACCTTGTCTGAGCACCCACCCAATAACCAGGGAGTAATGGGGAAGAAAGATTGGTGGAGGACTGGGGGATCCTAGTCAGTGGAGATTTTGGCATCTGGGCATAATGGCTTTGCCCCTGTGTGCACTTCTGCTTTTGGCTCTTCATCTTTGTATTTCATTTTTCTTATTGTTGTTTTACAATTGTGTACTCTCTAGGAAACTGGTCAGAATTTATAGGCATTATTGAACATTTAATCTATTTTTTTCTATTTTAATTTCTTTTTAAAAAGTTTTTATTTCAATTCCAGTTAGTTAACATACAGTGTAATATTAATTTCAGGTGTACAATACAGTGATTTAACACTCCCATACAATACCTGGTGCTCATCACAGCAAATATACTCCTTAATCCCCTTCACCTATTTTACCCATCCCCCACCCACCTCCTCTCTGATAACCATCAGTTTGTTCTTTATACTTAAGAATCTGTTTCTTTTTTTTTAAACATTTTTCTTTATTTTTTAAAATTATTTTTTATTTCTTTATTAACATATAATGTATTATTTGTTTCAGGGGTACAGGTCTGTGATTCATCAGTCTTACACAATTCACAGAGCTCACCATAGCACATACCCTCCCCAATGTCCATCACCCAGCCACCCCATCTCTCCCACCCCCCTCCATTCCAGCAACCCTCAGTTTGTTTCCTGAGATGGTTTGTCTCCCTCTCTGGTTTCGTCTTGTTTCATTTTTCCCTCCCTTCCCCTATGATCCTCTGTCTTGTTTCTCAAATTCCACATATCAGTGAGATCATATTATAATTGTCTTTCTCTGATTGACTTATTTCGCTTAGCATAATACCCTCTAGTTCCATCCATGTCATTGCAAACGGCAAGATTTCATTTTTGACAGCTGCATAATATTCCTGTGTGTGTGTGTGTGTGTGTGTGTGTGTGTGTGTGTGTGTGTGTGTACACCACATCTTCTTTATCCATTCATCTGTTGATGGACATCTAGGCTCTTTCCATAATTTGGCTATCTTGGTTCCTTTCTCTTTCTCTCTTTTTCCCTTTGCTCATTTGCTTGGTTTCTTAAATTCCACAATGAGTGAAATCAGATGGCATTTGTGTTTCCCTGACTAACTTATTCTGCTTAGTATAATACTCTCTAGATCCAACCACGTCATTGCAAATGGAAAGATTTCATTCTTTTTTGTGGTTCAGTAATATTCCATTGTATACATATACCACATCTTCTTTATCCACTCATCATTCGATGGATATGTGGGCTGCTTCCATAATTTGGCTATTGTAAATAATGCTGCTATAAACATGGGGGCACTTGTATCCTTTTGAATCAGGATTTTGGTATTCTTGGGGTAAGTACCTAGTAGTGCAACTGCTAGATTGTAAGGTGGTTCTATTTTTAATTTTGAGGAACCTCCATACTGTTTTCCAGAGTGGCTGCACCAGTTTGTATTCCCACCAACAGTGCAAGAGGATTCCCCTTTCTCCATATCCTTGCCAACACCTGCTGTTTCTTATGTTGTTGATTTTAGCCATTCTGACAGGTATGAGGTAATATCTCATGGTGGTTTTGGTTGGCATTTCCCTAATGTTGAGCATCTTTTCACATGTCTGTTGTGCATCTGTATGTCTTCTTTTGAAAGATGTCTATTCATGCCTTCTGCCCATTATTAATAGGATTATTCATTTCTTGGGTGTTGAGTTTTATAAGTTCTTTATATATTTTGGATACTAACCCTTTATCAGATATGTCATTTGCAAATATCTCCTTCTACCCCATAGGTTGCCTTTTAGTTTTGTTGATTGTTTCCTTCGTTGTGCAGAGGCTTTTTATTTTAATGAAGTCCCAATAGTTTATTTTTGCTTTTATTTCCTTTGCCTTAGGAGACATATCTAAAAAGAAGTTGCTACAGCTGATATCAAAGAGGTTACTGCCTGTGTTCTCCTCTAGGATTTGGGATGCAGCAAAAGTCATCCTAAAAGGGAAGTATCTAGCAATACAGGCCTACCTAAGAAGCAAGAAAAATATCAAATAAATAACCTAACCTTACATTTAAAAGGGCTAGGAAAAGAACAAAAAAATGAAGCCTAAAGCCAGCAGAAAGAAGGAAATAATAAAGATCAGAGCAGAAATAAGTGATATAGAAACTAAAAAAAAAAAAAACCGAAAACCAAAAAACAATAGAACAGATCAAAGAAACCAGGAGCTGGTTCTTTGAAAAAAATCAATAAAATTGATAAATTTCTAGCCAGACATCAAAAAGAAAAGAGAAAGGATCCAAATAAATAAAATCATAAATGAGAGAGGAGAAATAACAACCAACACCACAGAAATATAAACAATTATAAGAGAATATTATGAAAAACTATATGCCAACAAATTGGATAACCTGGAAGAGATGGATAAATTCCTACAAACATATAAATGACCAAAACTGAAACAGGAAGAAATAGAGAACTTTTTTTTTTGAACTTTTAACAGACCAATAACCAGCAAAGAAACTGAATCAATAATCAAAAAACTCCTCAAAAACAAAAGTCCAGAGTCAGATGGCTTCACAGATGAATTCCACCAAACATTTAAAGAAGAGTTAATAACTATTCTTCTCAAACTATTCCAAAAAACAGAAAAGGAAGGAAAACCTCAAATTCATTCTGAGACCAGCATTACCCTGATACCAAAATCAGATAAAGACACCACTAAAAAAGAGAATTGCAGGCCAATATCCCTGATGAACATGGATGCAAAAATTCTCAATAAAATATTAGCAAACCAAATCCACCAATACATTAAAAAAATCATTCACTATGATCAAGTGGGATTTATCCCACTTGAGGGGTGGCTCAATATTTGCAAATCAATCAACGTGATATACCACATTAATAAAAGAAAGGAGAAGAACCATACGATCCCCTCATTAGACGTAGAAAAAGTATTTGACAGAGTACAACATCCATTCATGATAAAATCTCTCAACAAAGTAGGTTTAGAGGGAACATATCTCAACATAATAAAGACCATATATGAAAAACCCACAGCTAACATCATCCACAATGGGGAAAAACTGAGAGCCTCTCCTCTATGGTCAGGAACAAGTCAAGGATGTCCACTCTCACCACTGTTACTGAACATTTTTTATGCTTTTATGTGTCAGAATCATATTTAAATTTCTGTGCAAAGAAAATAGACTGAACTCAGTTAAGGGAAGAGAGTAAGGTAGGAGGAAGGATTCAGGGAAAAGAGCACACAATAGCCAAAACTCTGGATGCTTTAATTACAAGCATTTTGAGCACAATGGAACTGAAACCATGAACTTAAGCCCAACTCTGTGTTACATAAACGAGGGGCAGGACCCAGTGAGTATAAGTAAAGTGAAGCAAAGGGGGAGTGATGGTGGCTAAAAACTAGGAGAAACCTTCTCACCTCAATCAAATAGAGATTTTCTTCACCCTGACAATACAGCTCCTCAGAATGGGAAACACTGCCTTAATTCACAATTTCAATAACACAGGAAGTCATTATACAAATTTTCCTATAGGGTCAATACCTCAGAGGTTGACTTCAAACTATAAAGCATTTTAAACTCCTTTTGCAGGCTTAAAGTGCTCTATACCTACATATGTAATGCCATATATACTTGACTACACAGGTACAATTTGTATATAATTCCATTCCCAAAAGGCATGGAAGAGGCAATGCATCTTATACTCAATTGCCACCAAAGAGCACAAAGATGAATGTTTAAGTCCAGACACTGACACATCCCCCTAAATTTTCAAAGCCTGGCTTGCTGTCTCAGCCTCCTGACTGCCATTCTCTGTAATGGAAGTCAGGTGGCAAAACCCTAATGCAAACTCTTTGGAAACCCAGAAGACAGTATAATGATGTTCTTTGTTTTTGCTATGGAAACATTTATATGGGACACAGGTTCAACTGTCCATGAAATGATGCACTAATCTCCAGAGTTCACAATGTAATTTGGAGTATATTTTCTTCTCCATGTGCATGCAATTGTGAAGGTAATTGCCACCCTGAAGGTAAAGAATGCTGAGTGTCCCCCACAAAACACACAGCTACATCCTGAACTATCTCAGAGCCAGATATTCCTTTCATGCATCCAAAGAAAAAGTCCAGGGAACTAGTTTGCATCTTCACTTTTTGTTTGTGATCTTTCTGGAGAATACCTGCTCTTTTCTTGACAAGGTTTGTTGGTTTGCATAAGCTAGTTTGTCGTGAATAAACAATTCAATTTCTGGTCTGAAGAATATCATTGATTTAATATGATAAACCAAGAAAGAGTTCTCTTGCCTCTTAAATTTATACATTCTATATGGATGCCAGAGATATTGAAAATCTGAAAATTAAACCATCTTGAGAATAAAAGGGTGGACTTTAGATGTATTAGGGATTTATCGAATACAACATCAGCCCCACAACAGTTCTTAGATTAAACTGAGACAAGTCAAATGGCCCTACGTTACATTCAGGAAGTAAAAGCAGTATCTTAATTTGTGTAAATTATTTTTAGAAATTAAAATTATTTAATTTGGGGTAACATAATGGGTAAAAAAGGGGGGCTACCTATATTTTCAATGACTCCATCATATTATTACATTACTTAATTGTAAAAAAAAAAACCCTCTAATAATTTTTTTTTAAATTATTGTATCTAATTACCATATGAGAAATCCACTAAAACTTAACTGTTTTGTATAACCTTGCACTTAGGGACACATAGTATTATGTGTATTTCATGTTGTAAAGTATCACTCTTTTTCTCTTTTGAACTTGAGTGGGCCTTCCTCAAGGGATATAAAAGTAGTATAAGACATACTTCTCTTCCCTTATAGCATCTAGCACAGGAGCTCAATGAATGCTTGTACATGTATTGATTGATTGCCAGCATTCTGTTTTGTGACTCCTTTTAATATTTCAGATGCTGAAAGGTCATCATAATCATCATAAACATCATTTATCTGTTCATGACACTATTCTGGGTGCTACTTAAAATTTAGCAGTGAGTTCTAAAAGTATAAGAATAACTGAATGGACATTGACTGACATACTTATCAGGAGAGATGGCACATGAGGTTGAAGGATTCACCTAGACATTTTAAATTAAATTTATTGAATTTACATGTAACTCAGTACTTACCAAAAATAATTTGAATCATTTTTATGGCAAAAGAATGATAAGATTATAATATACAAATAAGATATCTGAACAATGTAAGAAATGGTAAAATGATGAGAGAGTGGGAGTTTGGCTGTGAGTTTCTCTGTAGCCCTGGCAAGGAGAGAGCTACCCTAAGTCAGGCATTTTTTCAACCTCATTTTGACATTCTGGATTGAACAATATTATGATGTAGAGGGTTGTCCTCTGAATTGTTGGATGCTTCTAACCACTAGATGCCTGTGGTAGCTCCCTCCCTCCTCTCCTGTGACAGCCAAAATGTCTCCAGATATTGCCTCCCATTTGAGAATCACTACCCTGGGTGACTTAGCTTTCTCTGTAAGGATGGAAGAGTCACGACCCAGTTCTTTGGAGGTTGGGGTGTAAGGGAGCAACGTGACTATTTCCTGACAATTTCTAAAACAAATTTTAATAAAACATGAGTGATTTGATATTGAGACCTTACTATGAGCCAGCTTCTGAAATAAACACCATACACACATGACCTCAGTTACTCCTATGAGATCAGTAGTATTGTCATCCTCACTTTATAGCTAAATAAACAGGCTCAGAGAGATGAAGCAATTCACCCAAGGTTATATGGTAAGTGGCAGAGTTAGGATTCAAACTCAAGTAGTCGTCTGAGCTGAGAGCCACCATGCCAAGTTATCAATGACAGTCTTATAAAAAGGTGAAGCAATGTCTCATTGCTGATTTTTGCCTAGCTTTCCCATAAAAGTAGAGGACATGAAATTAAAGCACAAACTAGGAAAAGCAATTAACAACTTTTCCAGAGGCTATCTGAAGCATCCATGGTCTGCAGACGTGGCTGAGTAACAGCTGTCCATATCATATACTGGTCACAGTTGCTGATGATGCTGAGTCAGAGTTAACAGCAAGGTTTCTACATGAACCTTCACATGATGTATTTATTTAATTGTCAAAATCTGAGTAGTGATGGGGCTTCTTATTTGAAATATGCTGGCGCTTAATTTTCCTTTCTTCCTAGAGTTCACTAGGATGTTGTATCAGACAGTGGAATAAGAGGGAAGCTGGAAAAGACTCAGAATTATACTAGTTCAGGCTAGAAGGTAGTACTGAAACCTACAGCTGAGTCACTTTGAACAGCTAGTTAACCTCTCCAATACTTATTTGAAAATGGGTGTATGAGTATTATACATATCACATATATAATATAAATGTACAGTACTTATTTATTTGTAGGAATTTTATGAGAAATACACACTTAGGTAATTATAAAATATTTATTAAAATGTTAAGTTGTGAAAATGCTTACAACAATACTAACATTCTTTTTCATAAATGTTACTTGCTATATTTGCTCTGGGAAACTTTCGGAACTTAATATAAGGAGACAGAAGCATTGGTAATACTGGAGAATTCCAGTGCCATATTTTCCCCCAAGAAAACATATTCTGAGTTTTGTTGACTTACTAAATATCATTTCTGGTAACAAATTTCCCTTGGCACTACTCTATCAGAATATGGACTCTTCTCCTCCCCTACCGGCCCACAAGATGCACTTTCTTTTTGTTTTTAATTATCAGACTCTTGAACAGAACCAAATTATTACTCAATGAGTAGAAAGATTTATGCTGTCTTGCAGAATACCAAATACATGTCTAATTTTTGACTGATTGGTAATTAGTTCCCTTCCTTAGCAATTTTTTTTAAGTTAGTGGATTATGAAATCCATCCAAAGGGTCTTACTAGGCCATCAGTTCTAAACTGAGTCAAGCATAAACTTATATATTTTGGAGCATATTTTTAAAATACTTACTTCTAATGTTACAGAGGTTAAGTATCTAACCCAACTCAGCAAGTATTCTTTAGTACCTATATAAGCAATGTAGGAAATATAAGATATACATAAAACTCAGTTTAGCTCAACAAGCTTACAATTGTTTGTGTGGACAAGATACATGTGACAGGCTTGGGACATGCCATAGGAATTCAGAGAAAGGGGAGCAAGAATAAGCTGGAAACATTGTGAGAGGTAGAGTTGGTAATACATACGCCTTTTTAAAATTTTTAAGCAATACACATACACACACAATTATGCAATATTTATACCACATACACATAACACATGCACACTCAATTTGTATATATTTTTGTTCTTTGTTTCACAAAAAAGGAAATTATTTTATAAATTTATTTTTCATGGGTATACTTTTATACCAGTGTATGTAGATCCTTTTCATCATTTAAAAATGTAAATAGTATTACATAATATGGACATGCCATAATTTAAATATTCTCAAACTGATGGCCACTTAAGTGGGTTTTCAAATTTCTCCTCCTATGAAGAAGGCTGCAAAGAACATTCTTGCTTTCCTATGCAAGCAATTCTGTAGGACACAGTTCTAAAGTGGAATCCTGGGGTCAAATTGTATGCATATTTAAAAAGCATTACTGTATTTACCAAATTCATCTCTGGTAAGCTGCCCTTATTTACAGTCCTATGGAGATGGAGCTCTTTCCCCCATACTTGCATTATATTGGTCTTTTTTACTTTTTTTGCCAATCTATTAGGTGAAAAATAATATCTATTCTTTAAAGAATGAGGTTTTTAAACTTTGAATGATAGGTAAGAAACTAAAGCCAGAAAAATTCCTTTAGGAAACTAATCTTCAAAGTTAATCAAGATAGTGAGGAGTTAGACTATTTTGAAGCAGAGTGTTCAAAATAGACTTGATACATGTTAGGAATAAGTGTGTGAGAGAATGACATGCCCATGAAAATAAAGCAAAAACTCGCCAATATTTTAACAGAAAAGCACTCTTAAAAATTAATCTCCCTGAAAAAGGGATTCATAGGTCTTTCGCCTAATTTTGTCCTTTTCCTTAGGGTTTTTCCTATTATGATTCCTGCTTTTACCATCATACTTTTTCTCTAGGGAGATACTTTGTATTTTTGGCTCAAAGATATACCCAAGTAGAATTATTATCTGTTGGTCAAGTTAGGAAGGGATAGGAACAATCCATTTGAGAGGAAATGCAAATCTGAGATCTAAGTTAGGGGAATAGCAGTGGGAATGAAGAGGAGGGGAGGGATACTAGAAGGCTCTGAGGACTGAGGACGTGTAATAAAAATGACTTGTTGGCTATTGAGCATGCTAGGAATGTCTTAGCGAAGGCTGCTAGATGAAGTGGCCAAAACAGTCTTATTGAGATAAAATATATAATAGGAAGAGGATGTCTTTAAAGGAAGATAATTCAATTTGAGGCATGTTTGATTTGAGATGCTGCTTGTTCTGGAACATTCACAAGGTGATATTTTGGAAATTCTGGTCTACATTGCAGGAAATCAGTCATATTGAGGTAATGTCTGAAGTTATTTACCTGAATGTAGACATCAAGAGCAAGAGAACATGACTAAGGGCAAAGCATTTGGAAATGTCTCCCATTAATGGGTAGGAAGAGAAGGAAGATCGTAGAGAGAAAGATCATCAGGTGAAGGGAGTCCCAAGGAGAACTGGGAAGATGAATTCTCTCTTTTTTTTTTTTCAGGTTTACTGAGATAAAATTGATAACTAAAAATTATTTATTTTTAAGGTGTATAACTTAATGTTTTTTAATTGAAATATAGTTGACATACAATATTATATTAAGTGTACAGCATAGTGATTCAACAATATATACATCATGAAATGCTCATCATGGTACAATGCTTAATATTTTGATACATGTATACCTTTTGAAATGATTACTACAATCAAGCTAATTAATATATTCATCATTTCACATAGTATTTTGTTCTTTCTTTCTTTTGTGTGTTTGTTTGTATGTGTGTGGTGAATCTTTACATTCCCACCAGCAAGGTATGAGGGCTCCAATTTGTCCACATCCCTGCTTACACTTGTTATTATCTATATTTTTATTATAGTTGTCTTAGTGGGTGTGAAGTATTACCTCATTGTAGTTTTGACTTGCTAGTTTTTTCCTTTGTAGAAATGCCAATTCAAATTGCCTATTAGGGGTGCCTGGGCGGCTCAGTTGGTTAAGCATCTGCCCCTTGGTTTTGGCTCAGGTCATGATCGCAGGGTTGTGAGATCGAGTCCCACCTCATGTTCCACACTAAGTGTGGAGTCCGCTTGGGACTCTCTTTCCCTCTCCTTCTGCCCCTCCCCCCTGCTCCCACACTCTCTCTCTCAAATAAATAAATCTTTTAAATAAATTGCCTATTAAAATTCTTTGTCTACTTCTAAATTGGATTATTTATCTTTTTATTCTTGAGTTGTAAGTATTCTTTATATATTCTATATATAAGTTCCTTATTGGATATATGATTTGCAAATATTTTCTCCCATCCTATGGATTGTGTTTTCACTTTCTTGATGATGTTTTTTTTGAAAAACAGAAGTTTTTAAATTTAGTTAGCCTGGTGATGGATATTAAAGAGGGCACGTACTGAATGGAGCACTGGGTGTTATATGCAAACAACGAATCATGGAACACTACATCAAAAATTAATGATGTATGGTGATTAACATAATAAAAAAAAAGAAAAAAGTTTTTAATTTTATAAAGTCCATTTTATCTATTTTTCTTTTTTTTCTTGTTTCTTGTTTGTTTGTTTTCATATCTAAGAAGCTGTTGCCTACCCTAAAATTGTGAAGACTGACTCCATTATTTTCTTCATAGGGTTTTATAGTTTTAGCTCTTATATTTAGATCTATGATCTATTTTAAGTTAATTTCTGAGTATGGTCTAAGTAAGCAGTCCAACTTCATTCTTTTGTCTATGGATATTCAATTGTCCCAGTACCATTTGTTGAAAAGACTATTTTTTCCCCATAAAATTGTCTTGGCTCCTAATTAGTTTTTGATATTCTATGTATTTTTCCAATCTATTTGTCTGTTTTGTTATGGTGTCATTTCTGAATGGAAACTTAATATTTATGTAATCAAAACCATTAATACTCTACTTTATCATATTAGTTTCCTTAAAAGAAGTTCTTCCCATCTCTGAGGTTACAAAAATATGTTTCTATAATTTATAGCTCTATAATTTTATTTTTTACATTAGGTCTTCATTCTATCTGAAATATGCCTTATGGGTGGTATAAGTCATATATACATCATTATTTTCTCCATATGGTAAGGCAGTTATGAAACAATCCATTCTTTTATCACTTTTATCACAATCCATTCTTTTATTATTCTTTTATGACCTCTCTTATTCAAGTTTCTAATCAAAAGCTGGGTAAACTTAGAAAGTTGTGCCAAACTCAAATAATAGAGCACATAGATTTTTCAGGACAAGACAGATAAACAAACTCTTACAATGGTGTTCAACTGAGAAAGTTTTCTTGTAAAGGGTGCTTAACTAAGAGAAATAGTTTAGATCAAAGTCAGTTTGGACATTGGTGTTCTTGTTCCTGAATTACCAAGCAATACTATAATGATTGAAGTAATAATTTACCCAATTTTATTGAAGGTATCCCTCAAAGCCCATAGTTCATGACCTTTAAAGGAGCATAGAATAGTCCCAGGTCTTCTTATTATGTTTTCTTTTGCCACAAATTTCCACTGCTATGCACTAGACAGGCCACACTGATGTTATGCCACACACCGAGCAAGATAATTATAATCCACAGAGGGAACTTAAAAGTACATCCATGTGTCTTTAATGTATTCTCTGAAGCCATTATAGTCTATCTTATTAAGTAACTAAAAATTTTAAGATAACATATTATGGTCTATTAGATGATGTCTTAGATCTGGTTTAATCTTCTGGACACTATTGATAATTCTTCAAAATAAAAACTGTAAAAAAAATGCAACCCTGAAATCCTTAAAATTTAGCAATAAGAAATACTTTCAAATGACAACTGATTTTGATAGCAAAATATTTCTTGTATCTACATGTAATTGTTGCAAGTGTAAATGAAATAGCATCTTTAAACAACTGAGTTAAAAGGGAGACAGAATTAAATTGCTTAGGCTGCTAAATTTACCACACAAGAAAAACTTTCCATAAATGTGTAAAAAGTAGGGCCACAAGTAGATTTTGCTTAAGAAAAAATGTGCTAGTTCCCTAATCTCCCAGTTTAATGACTCTAATGTGAACTCTAACATAAAACTTTTTATTAAGATAACAAGACAGCCAGCATGTTTCAACTTTTATAGGCTTATTCATATGAATTTTTCCCTTCAAGAATCCGAAATTGTGTAAGACTTTCCAATATATGGAACATCACTTATATTTTTTCTCTTTGTAGCTCTCAGTTCCTTTGGAGTAAGTGTGTAGTTTCATTTGCTATTTTTGACTGACATAGTTTTTAATACTGAAGAGTCAGACCAATGAGAATATGCTCTAGGAGATTTAAGTGGATGATGATGTATTTATGAATGAAATGAATTCTATGAATCTTACAAATTGATAGGAAAAGGGTAGATGGATGGGCTTTGGCTTATAAACTCAAACAATATGTATAAAATAAAGGAGTCTTCATAATGAGCCATCACGAACAATTCCCAAATGTACATATCTCAATGTTATCTATGGCCAAAGGGCCAAAATACTTTGCCTCTCTATAAGAAACTCTTTAAAGACAAAAATAAAAACTTTTGTTATAGCCATATATTTTTATCACCTTGAATTTGGTGAGAGTTTAAGGTGAATCAAGAAGAAATAATTAATATTCGGAAAAAAGATTAAAATAAATGATGGATATGAGTGCAAAGAATATTAGGAGTCTTCATCTTAAAAAGCAAAAGTTAACTATCATCCTGATTGAACTCTATAAAGTGTGAATATTATTAGTAAAGGTCATGGACATATTTGCCAAATTTCATATTATTAGAATTAAGAACGCTTCTTGGAGCTTGAGTCAGAAAAATTTGAGACAAGGTTCAGAAAGACTACTTACACAGCAGCAACAAAGATATGACACTCAATACTCCAAGGATCCATACGGTTAGTTACTAGAAAATAATTAAACATAGTTTAAAGATGTTAGAAAAGATGCCAGTGAGAGTAAAGTAATCTAGCTGTTTGGCCAGCATGACTTTCTTAGCCCCTTTTCCATTCTGCATAAAGTTGGCATTTATGTGTGATGCTAACAGAAAGAGCCTCAGACATAAAGTACTTGGTAAGTAAATGACTCCTGTACTCTTCTTCAAACACTACTCCAAGAGACATTTCAAATGACCGAGGGATATTTCAAAGTGCAAACTCAGTAATGGGAAAACTGCACTGTTCAAAAGAGAAAAAAAGTCAATGAATATTAAAATGATGAAAGAATAGTATTTAGGCTAATTATCTCATAAGATGATTATAAAACGGAATGAAAGTCCTAATTATTACTTTAAGGAGAAGAAGTATAAAGTAAACAGATAATAACGAACGACATAAAATAAACCCTGGATAATGCCAAAAATCACCACAGAATGAGAAGGTGGGAGGGAAAACCAGATTATATCGATATTGTTAATGCCTTTAGTGGTCAAGAGAGAGAGCTAACGATACTGCTCAACTCTTTAAATTAACAATTAGAACAAAATAGCTTAAAATGTGGCTTAGAAAATCAAAAGATTTGGAGGATAAAAATGAATGAAAACACAATTCATATGGTGCACAATAAAAAATGAAAGAAGCATTTTTATAACATCAGAAAAAGTTATGACAAAAATAAGGTAAATATAGAGTTATTGCAGTAAAATAAATAGGTTAAAAGCTATCTCAAAAAGTTCAACTATGTATGTCCTGTAAGAGGTTTCCTTTAAATAAAATGACTAAAGAAACTAACAAAAAGGAAGCACTGGTTGTAATATCAAAAAAGTGAAATTCAAGACAGGAAATAATGGGAAAGACAGTCAATATTTAATGATAAATTGTGATATGCATAATGTATGTGAATTATTATGTACAAAATAAATGTATTAATAATTTTTAGAAATATGTAAGATTGACCAGAGCATAAGAGCTCTGGAGAATTTTCAAAAGTTGATTATGACTAACTATAAGAAAGCCTTCATTAAATTCCCCATGGCAGAAAATTTAGAAGGAACGTTTCTGTAGCAAAGCAATATAACTACACAGTGTAATCTTAAAACATCACATTAAAATCAGTTAAAAATTTAAAAACAAAAGCACTTTACTAAATAATTCTACTATCAAAGAGGAAAAGAGGAATAACTGTAATTATGGAATATTGGAAAATCACAGCAAGACTACAAATTAGAAAAACTTATGATATATAGTTAAAGCTGTACTCAGAGTCAAATTCATAGCTTCACATGTCTTAATTTTTCCAGTTTTATTAAGATATGATGAACAAATAAAAATTGTACATATTTAAGTATACAACATGGTGTTTTGATATAAGTATACCTTGTGTAATGATTACCACATTTAAGCTAATTAATATATCCATCATCTCACAACATGCTTTTTTATCACTTTGTTTTTACTTTCACCATGATAAGTGTATTCTTTAATCTGCATCCCCTATCTCACCCATCCCCCACCCACCTCCCCTCTGGTAACTATCAGTTTGTTCTCTATAGTTAAGAGTCTGTTTCGGGCGCCTGGGTGGCTCAGTTGGTTAAGCGACTGCCTTCGGCTCAGGTCATGATCCTGGAGTCCCAGGATCAAGTCCCGCATCGGGCTCCCTGCTCAGCAGGGAGTCTGCTTCTCCCTCTGACCCTCCCCCCTCATGCTCTCTCTCTATCTCATTCTCTCAAATAAATAAAATCTTTAAAAAAAAAAAAGAGTCTGTTTCTTGGTTTGTCTCTCTCTTCCTCTCTCTTTTTATTTGTTTGTTTTGTTTCTTAGATACCACACGAGTAAGATCATATTGTATATTTGTCTTTCTCTGACTCACTTATTTCACTTAGCATTGTACTCTGTAGCTGTATCCATGTCATTGCAAATGGCAAGTTTTCATTCTTTTTTAAGGCCGAATAATATTCCATCACATATATATAAATATATCACGTCTTTATCCATTCATCAGTCGATGGACATTTGGGCTCTTTCCATGATTTGGCTATTATTGATAATTCTGCTATAAACATCTGGGTGCATGTATCCCTCTGAATTAATGTTTTTATATTTGGGCATAAATACCCACTAGTGCAATCCTGGATCATAGGGTAATTCTATTTTTAATTTTTTGAGGAATCTCCATACTATTTTCCACAGTGGCTACACTAGTTTGCATTCCCACTAACAGTGCAAGAGGGTTCCTTTTTCTGCACATTCTCACCAACACCTGTGGTTCCTTGTGTTGTTGATTTTAGCCATTCTGACAGGTGAGGTGATATTTCATTGTAGTTTTGATGTGCATTTCCCTGATGATGAGTGATGCTGAGCATCTTTTTTTTTTTAAATTTTATTCTTACGTTAATCCCCATACATTACATCATTAGTTTTAGATGAAGTGTTCCATGATTCATTGTTTGTGCACAACACTCAGTGCTCCATGCAGAATGTGCCCTCCTCAATACCCACCACCAGGCTAACCCATCCTCCCACCCCCCTCCCCTCTAGAACCCTCAGTTTGTTTTTCAGAGTCTATCGTCTCTCATGGTTCGTCTACCCCTCCGATTTCCCCCGCTTCATTCTTCCCCTCCCGCTACCTTCTTCTTCTTTTCATGTGTCTGTTGGCCATCTGCATGTCTTCTTTAGAGAAATGTCTATTCTTCTGTGTATTTTTTATATTGAGTTGTATCAGTATGTTTTCCTTATTAAGTGAGAAAAGGTAAAAATTGAGCAAATTTTGCAATTCAAGATGTTTGAAAAATATAAATAAAGTAAAACTAAGGAAACTGAGGTAAGAGCCATGTAAATAAAAACAAATGTAATGCATTAGAAAACAATAAAAATACTTACACTGAGAGGTGATTTTTCTGGATGAAATAATTTAATTGGACAAACCTCTAGAACAATGTTTATTTGAGTGATACTTTGAAAAAATAGTTACTCATAAAATAAGTTTTGCAAATGCTATATCTAGATTTACAATGTAAATCAACATATTAAAGAAACCTGGTAGTTAAAACCTTCTCTAACTTGTTTAATTCTCCATTTCACCCCTTTCTGACCATAGATCTTTTCCCAATTTTTTTTTTACATCGGACTTATTAATATTCCATGGAACCTACTTTGGGAAATAATTCTTTGTATAACATAACCAAGTAGGAGGGGGAAACATATAAATAAAGATTTGAAATAAAAAAATATAGCTTTTGCTGAAATTTAAAAAATAAAATGTTATTCTTTGAAATACTATGTATGAGTTAGTCTCAAAACCTGCTGCACGTACAGTTGAAAATCATGATGAAATGAGCTATTTAAAGAAAGCAAAGAGTATTCAAACTGATTAATGGAAAAAGTCTTGTGAAGTTGCCAGTCATCACGGAAGAAAATGAACATATGTTGAGAAAATATTAACTCCAATATAAGCACAGTCCAGTTTCACAAGTGAGTTCGTTTAAACTGTCAAGGAACAGATATTCCTATGCCAAATAAAATATTCCCCACAATAGACAAAGTGAAACAAATGGAAAAAAATAGTTTCAATTTATTTTTTTATTTCATATTTTATTTTTTATTATATTATGTTAATCACCATACATTACATTATTAGTTTTTGATGTAGTGTTCCATGATTCATTGTTTGTGTATAACACCCAGTGCTCCATTCAATATGTGCCCTCTTTAATACCCATCACCAGGCTAGCCCATCCCTCCACGTGGCCCTCTTCCCTCTAGAATAAATATTGTGAAGATGTCAATTCTACTTAGAGCAATCTACACATTTAAAGCAATCCCTATCAAAATACCATTAACTTTTTTCAAAGAAATGGAACAAATCCTAAAATTTGTATGGAACCAGAAAAGACCCCAAATAGCCAGAGGAATGTTGAAAAAGAAAAGCAAAGCTGGTGGCATCACAATTCCGGACTTCAAGCTCTATTACAAAGCTGTCATCATCAAGACAGTATGGTACTGGCACAAAAACAGACACATGGATCAATGGAACAGAATAGAGAGCTCAGAAATGGACCCTCAACTCTATGGTCAACTAATCTTCAACAAAGCAGGAAAGAATCTCCAATGGAAAAAAGTCTCTTCAACAAATGGTGTTGGAAAAATTGGACAGCCACATGCAGAAGAATGAAACTGGACCATTTCCTTACACCACACACAAAAATAGACTCAAAATGGTTGAAAGACCTCAATGTGAGACAGGAGTCCATCAAAATCCTAGAGGAGAACACAGGCAGTAACCTCTTCAAACTCAGCCACAGCAACTTCTTCCTAGAAACATTGCCAAAGGCAAGGGAAGCAAGGACAAAAATGAACCATTGGGACTTCATCAAGATAAAAAGCTTTTGCACAGCAAAATAAAGTCAACAAAACCAAAACACAACCGACAGAATGGGAGAAGATATTTGCAAATGACATATGAGATAAAGGGCTAGTATCCAAAATCTATAAAGAACTCATCAAACTCAACACCCAAAGAACAAATAATCCAATCAAGAAATGGGCAGAAGACATGAACAGACATTTGTCCAAAGAAATCCAAATGGCCAAAAGACACATCAAAAAGTGCTCAACATCGCTCAGCATCAGGGAAATCCAAATCAAAACCTCAATGAGATACCACCTCACACCAGTCAGAATGGCTAAAATTAACAAGTCAGGAAATGACAGATGTTGGCGGGGATGCAGAGAAAGGGGAACCCTCCTACACTATTGGTGGGAATGCAAGCTGGTACAGCCACTCCGGAAGATGGTATGGAGGTTCCTTAAAAAGTTGAAAATAGAGATACCATACAACCCAGCAATTGCACTACTAGGTATTTACCCCAAAGATACAAATGTAGGGATCCAAAGGGGTAGGTGCACCCCAATGTTTATAGCAGCAGTGTCCACAATAGCCAAACTGTGGAAAGAGCCAAGATGTCCATCAACAGTGAATGGATAAGGAAGATGTGGTATAGATATACAATGGAATATCATGCAGCCATCAAAAGGAATGAAATCTTGCCATTTGCAACGATGTGGATGGAACTGGAGGGTATTATGCTGAGTGAAATAAGTCAATCAGAGAAAGACATGTATCATATAACCTCACTGATATGAGGAATTCTTAATCTCAGGAAACAAATTGAGGGTTGCTGGAGTGGTGGGGGGTGGAAGGTGTGGGGTGGCTGGGTGATAGACACTGGGGAGGGTATGTGCTATGGTCAGTGCTGTGAATTGTGAGACCGATGAATCACAGACCTGTACCTCTGAAACAAATAATACATTATATGTTAAAAAAAAGAAGATAGTAGGAGGGGAGACGAATCAATTTATTTTTTTTAAACTAATTTAACCCTGATAATGAAGTCTGAAAAAATATTCTAGACCAGCCACACTCACATGAATATGGATTCAGAAATTTAAATTACAACAGCATTTTTCAAAAGAACACACTACTTATGGGATATTAATAACCGTTCCACGAAAGAATTTTCAGTTCATAAAAGATGGAAACACTAGATTAGAGAATATCTTATAGTAATGTAAAATTATTGATAATTGATAATTTTAAAATGCCAAAATTCACTGTGAACCTTAAAGTGCAGAATGTAGTTTGCATTGTTTATAAATCTACTTAACTGTGCAATTTTTCTGGATAGACACACTGTAGGACCAATGATTGATGAAATACCAGTTTTGGAGATGCTGCTCTAGAGGCATTACCATTTATGACAGAACTGAGACAAGAATACCCATAAACACCACTTACAAAAATATATTTTAGGAGTGCCTGGGTGGAGCAGTTGGTTAGGCAACCAATTCTTGGTTTCAGCTCAGGTCGTGATCTCAGGGTTGTGAGATCGAATCCTGCCTTATGCTCTATGCTTAGGACTCTCGCTCCCTCTCCCTCTATCCCTCCCCCGCCTCTCTCTCTCTCTCTCAAATAAATAAATAAATAAATCTTTAAGGAAATATATATTAGCTTAATAAATGCAAGATAAAAAGGGGGAAAAAGCATAACTGTTGCAGAGACTCACATCTTCCTGATTCTCAAGTGTATGTTCATAAACACTGTGCTTAACCACCAATATGGTGAAGAATCAGAGCTTTTCCTTCATCATAATCATCATTGTCATCACAAAAATATTATGTACAACACTATCACTTCCTAGGAAACAAGTGAATGAGCTGGGGAACTATTAGGAATAGTAAGAGAGTTCAGTAAATGGTACAATTATAAAATGAACAGAAATAATAGATTTTCTACATATCATAAGTAACCAATTAAAATATAAGAAAAAATCCCATTCATGATAGAACAAAAAATAAAACAACCTAGAATAAAGTTAATAGTATTGAGAAACTATGAATAAGACTTCAAATTTTCAATAAAGAATATAAAAAAGTTGAATAAATCCACAACGAGATTGAAAATTGTATAGATGTCAATTTATCCCAAATTAATATATACATTTAATGCTCCCCCAGTGTCACACTGGAATTAATTTTCAAGTACACAAAGAAGAGTTTTAAACTGAATGTGAACAAATAACACAGTACCAGAAGTCCTAGGCAGAACTATTAGATAAGAAAAAGAAATTAAAGGCATCCAAATCAGAAAGGATAAAGTAAAACTGTCTCTATTTGCAGATGATATATTATATATAGAAAACCCTCAAGACTCCACAAAAAAACCCTGTTAATGATATGAGGAATTCATAATCTCAGGAAACAAACTGAGGGTTGCTGGAGTGGTGGGGGGGTGGGAGGGATGGGGCAGCTAGGTGATAGACATTGGGGAGGGTATGTGCTATGGAGAGCACTGTGAATTGTGCAAGACTGTTGAATCACAGATCTGTACCTCTGAAACAAATAATACAATATATGTGAAAAATAAAAAAGAAGAAGATAGCAGGAGGGGAACAATGAAGGGGGGGAATCGGAGTGGGAGACGAACCATGAGAGACGATGGACTCTGAAAAACAAACTGAAGGTTCTAGAGGGGAGGGGGGTGGGAGGATGGGTTAGCCTGGTGATGGGTATTAAAGAGGGCACGCTCTGCATGGAGCACTGGGTGTTATACACAAACAATGAATCATGGAACACCACATCAAAAACTAATGATGTAATGTATGGTGATTAACATAACAATAAAAAATTAAAAAAAAAAGAAAACCCTGTTAAAACTAACAAATGAATTCCATAAAATTGTATGATACAAAATCAATATACAAAAATCAGTTGCATTTCCAGATACCATCAAAGACCTATCAGAAGCAGAAATCTTTAAAAATCCCACTTATGATTGCATCAAAAAGAATAAAATACTTAAGAATAAATTTAACAAGAAGGTGAATGATTTGTACACTGAAAAATGTAAGACATTGATGAATGAAACTGAAGAAGACACAAATAAATGAAAATATATTCTGTGTTCATGGATTGGAAGAATTAATATTTTTTAAATGTCTGTACTATCCAAAGTGATCTACTGATTCAATGCAATACCTATCAAAATTCCAATAGCATTTTTCACAGAAATAGAAAAAACAATCTTAAAATTTGTGTGGAATCACAAAAGATCATAATTAGCTAAAGCAATCATTTTTATTTAAGATTTTGTTTATTTATTTTAGAGAGAGAGCAAGTACAAGTGTGAGTTCGGGGAGGGGCAGAGGGAGAAGGGGAGAGAGAGAATCTCGAGCAGACTCCATGCTGAGTGCGGAGCCCAATGCGGGGCTCCATCCCACAACCCTGAGATCATGACCTGAGCTGAAATCAAGAGTCAGGCACTTAACTGACTGAGCCATCCAGGTGCTCCTTGCCAAAGCAATCTTGAGAAAGAAGAATAAAGCTGGAAGCATTTCAAACTATATTACAAACCTGAAGTAATTAAATAGAATGACAGATCAATGGAACAGAATCGAGAGCCCAGAATAAACCCTTGCATGTATGGTCAATTACTCTAAGAGAAAAGAACCAAGAATATATGATGGGAACAGCATAGTCTCTTCAATAAATGGTATTGGGAAAACTGGACAGTCTCATGCAAAAGAATGAAACATGACACCTATTTTATACCTTACACAAAAATGAACTCAAAATGGATTAAAGATTTGAATGTAAGACCTGAAACCATAAAACTCCTAGAAGAAAACATAGGGCTTAAGCTTCTTGACACTGGTCTTAGCAATAATTTTTTGGATTTGACATCAAAAGCACAGGCCACAAATACAAAAATAAACAAATGTGACTACATCAAACTGAAGAGCCTCAGCACAGCAAAGGACACCATCCATGAAATGAGAAGGTAACCTACAGAATGGGAGAAAATATTTGCAAGCCACATAGCTGATAAGGATTAATATGCAAAATATATAAGAAACTCATACAACTCAACAACAAAAACAAACCAAAACAAAACTCCAACCAAACAAAAAACCCAAATAACCTAATTTAAAAATGGGCAAAGGACCTCAATAGACATTTTTCCAAAGAAAACATACAAATAGCTAACCGGTACATGAAAAGATACTCAACATCACTAACCATTAGGAAAATGCAAATCAAAACTACAAGGAGATATCACCTCAGATCTGTTATCAAAAAAGGCAAGAGTTAATTACTCATGAGGATGTGGAGAAAAGGAAACACAAATGTCTGAATTTTAAAAAAGCAGAATAAACACCTGTCCAATAAGAAAAACAAACTGCTAATTAACTTGCTTAAAGCAATTCAAAATTACATATAAAAAAGTGAAAGTTAAAACTAAAATGTACCATCCACCTTCCTCTTTCAAATTGACAGTTGAGAATGACACTTTTTTAAAAAGATTTATTTATTTTAGAGAGAGTGTGCGAGTGAGAGAGCATGTGGGTGTGTGTGAGTTGGGGAAGGGGCAGAGAGACAGAATTTCCAAGCAGACTCCCCGCTGAGCGTGGAACCACCCCCATGATGGGCTGGATCTCAGGACCCATGAGATCATGATCTGAGCCAAAACCAAGAGTCAGACACTTAACCAACTGAGCCACCCAGGTGCCCCAACCCTTGTACACCATTGATCAGAATGTAAACTGATATAACAACTATAGAAAACAATATAGAGTTTCCTCAAAAAAATTCCAAATAGAACTACCATATGATCCAGCAATCCCACTTTTAGGTATATATCCAATGGAAACAAACCATTATCTTGAAGAGATATCTGCACCCCCATGTTCACTGCAGCATTACTGACAATAGACAAAGTATGGAAACAACCTAAGGGTCCATGGATGGCTGAATGGATATATAGAGAATGTGGTATGTGTATACAGTGGAATATCCTTCAACTTAAACAAGAAAGGAATCCTATCATTTGTGTCAAAATACATGAACCTGGAGGGCATTGTGCTAAGTGAAATAAGTCAAAGACAAATATTACATGGTATCATTTATATATGGTGCTAGGGGCTAGGGAGTGGGGTAAATAGGAATAGGGACTGGTGGTTCAAGGGTACAGACTTTCAATTATACAATGAATGAGATCTGAAGATCTGATGTATAACATGGTGACTATAATTGATAACACTGTTTTGTATAGCTGATCTGCTATACTTAAATGTTCTCACAAAAAGAGGTAAATAGGTGAGGTGATGGCTGTATATTAATTAACTTGATGGGGGAGAATCCTTTCATCATGTTGTATACTTTACATATCTTACAACTTTATTTGTCAATTATACCTTAATAAAGCTGAAAAAAAGAAAACATACAAATGGCAAATAGGCATATGAAGAGATGCTCAACATCGCTGATCATTAAAGAAATGCTAATTAAAGCAACGTGATACCACTACACATCTATTAGAATGGTTAAAATCCAACAGAATGAAACACAACAAAACAAAAGCAATGTGACAACACCCATTGCTGGTAAACAAGTGGAGCAAGAGGAACTTACTCATCGCTAGTGAACATGCAAAATGGCACAGTCCCTTTGGAAGGCAGTTAAGCTGTTTATAATGAAGCTAAACACAGTCTTACTATATGACCCAATAGTCATGCTCCTAGGTATTTACTCAGTTGATGTGCAAACTTATATTCACACGAAAACCTGCACATGAAAGTTTATAGCAGCTTTATTCATAAATGCGCCAAACCAGAAGCAACTGAGATGGCGTTTTAATAGATAGGTTGCGTAAGCAAAGTGTGGTACATCCATACAATGGGATACTATCCAGTGATAAAAAGGTATGCACTATCAAGCCCCACAAAACACTTACGAATCTTAAATGCTAAGTGAAAGAAGCCAATCTGAAAATCTAAATACTGTTGGATTCTATTTATATGACATTCTCGAGACAAAACTGTAGAGAGAGTAATCTAATCAGTGGTTGCACAAGGTTTAGGGAAGGGGGAATATTGAATAGGTAAAGTACAGATTTCTTTTTAGGGTGGTGAAATTATTTTGTATGATGTAATGGTGGATACGTAACTAGGCATTTGTTGAAGCTCATAGAACTTTATGGTACAGAGTGAACTTTATAGTTCAAAGTATGCAAATTAAAAAGAAATTGTTTAAGACATCAGAAGATCCCAGAACAAAATGTAGAATGTAATAAAAGAATCTAACTTTGGGGTGCCTGGGTGGCTCAGTCAGGTAAGCATCTACCTTGGCTCAGGTCATGATCCCGGGGTCCTGGGACAAAGCCCTGCTTGGTCAGGCACCCTGCTCAGTGGGGAGCCTGCTTCTTCCTCTCCCTCCGCCCTGCCCCCCTGCTCAAGCTGTCTCTCTCTCTGTCTCAAATAAATAAATAAAATCTTAAAAAAAAAAAGAATCTGCATCACAAATGTATGGAATAATCTCACTGACAGGAAAAGGTACTTATTTGTATCTATAACTTATAACAGATCTTGAGTTAATGAAGTTTAATTATGATTAACAAGCTTTCACTGATCAATAATAAAACACAAATGTCTTAATTTTAAAAAAGCAGAATAAACACCTGTCCAATAAGAAAAACAAACTGCTAATTAACTTGCTTAAAGCAATTCAAAATTACATACAAAAAAGTGAAAGTTAAAACTAAAATGTACCATCCACCTTCCTCTTTCAAACTGACGGTGAGAATGTCCAGTACTCCAACTGAACGCCCACCTTGAAACAGATTTGTAACTATTTTGTTCTCTATTGTTACTCCAACTAGGACCAAGTAATTCAGTACACTTAAAAGAGGGCAATTTATCTTAAATTGTTGCTTAGTGTCAGTCAGAAAGGTAATGCTATCCATAGCATGCAGAAAGGTGTTGAGAAGCAAATGCAAAGCTAACCTCTTTCCTGTCTCTGTTAAATTATGTACAATGTAGATTGACTTCTTTATTTGGATGGTTCTGAATATTCAGAAAATCAGACACACCCTTATTTAAATACAAGTTCTAAATCACATCTCTCAAACAAATATAATAATGTTTATGATTTCTTGTTCATTTTTTCCTCTGTAAGTTTCCACCAGGATAAATAATCCTGAGTAGAACTAACATATCTTTTTAACTAGGTTGAAGTTGTAAAATGACTTTAAATGTATTTTCATTTTTTTTCTTAGAAGAAAGAAAAAGATGATGACCTTTTAGTCAAAGATATAAAAGTGCAATGATCTGAGAGACAACTAGGATAGATTTTTCTCATTAATATTAACAGAAAAGAAAAAAAAACTATCAGTATAATGACACATTACACTCTGAACTGGGCTTCTCAGGGGCATGACTAATTGTCCCTCTAGAAGAAACTCTTAAATAATTATCATTATTTACCTACCTGATTCAATAACACTTAGACAAAGAACCAGATTTTTGTCATTGGCATGCTTCTATTCTTGTACATATTTATTAGCTCTTAGAAATAAAATGTTATTCTATTTGCTCTCAAGTGCTATAATTTCTATCCTGTTTACCACTTTATTCTATTATATTCTATGATACTCACCTGCCATCTTACTCCATGTAAATCAATGGTGGATATGGACCCTGGGTAATATTGAATTCCCTGGGATATCTTAGTCTGGAGAAGTAACTTGCAAATATTTGTGAAATCAAGAGGAAAACTGGGGAATCCACCTATGTTTTAAATCAGATTAAACACACTTTTATTGGATTGCTGCTTATTATAGTTTTAAAAATTGATTTTGTAAGTGCTCTTAGACTATACAAAGTAAGTCATGTAAGAGCATTTACATGGAATCTCATGAAAGAATAATTAAAAAAAAAACAAATTATAAAGACATTATCAACTCACAATTGTAAAGTAGAAAAGCCCAGATCTTCATTTTTTCCTGAGTTATTTCATTTAGATTATAAAATAAAAAAATTAAATTATCAACTTAAATATGCAGACACATAATAGTGTTCCCCTCAAAATCATGGTTATTAAAGCCACACACTGCTCACTAGAGGGTTACAACTTAGCAACTGCACACGAATTAGGTCTGTAGGACTCCACATCCAGGATGTGACTAGATTCTTTGAGACAAATATCCACGATGCCTCCCAATTCCCTGTCCTCATGGAGCTTTCATTCTAGTGGTAGGAGACCAACAGTCAGTCAACAATTAAAATACATAACATATTAGAGAAGGATAAGTGCTAGGAGAAAAATGAACTAAGGATAAGGGATAGTAATCCTTATCTCCAATCACTTCCAACACTAAGCAATTTCCTTCTATATGACTCAGTCCCAAATGTAAAAGTCTTTCCTATTTTTGATAAACTCGACAGCTTTTCCCAGACACTATGTTTAGAAATGAATGTGTAATACCATTTACCAAGCACAAATTCCTTCTTGTATAACATCAAAGAGCATCAACGTGTGATAGATAAAGTATATTTTTGCAAGTGGTGGGAAGAGAGATCAAATTAATCACTGTGAAGTTCTATTGCTATTTTTTAGCCACTAGGAGTGAAGGGCTTGGGGAATGACTTAGTGAAGCAGAGGTCAGCAAAATGTCTCACCCACCTGGTTTATCCTTCTAGGAGAAATAGAAAATAAAAGATTGTTTTCTCATTTAGCGATCAGCGCTCTGAGATCACTGATAATGTTATAAACTCTAATTACTACCTAGTTTCTACTCTGCATTAATTATGTCATTCAAATGAAAATATTTCTGTGTATAGCAGGAATGGTGTAGAAGATAAAGACTTTGGTCTCAGCTTGACTTCATGATTCCATATAGACCCACCATGACCTTCTGTAGTTATCCACAATATTTTTAAAAAACCCTATAAGTCCCACAATAAACATAAATCTTCAGATGGAAAAATTAGTGTCTATCTAAACAGATGCTTCTCTTTCTAGCCAATGTGACAAAGCAAAACAAAACCTGTACAATTCGCATATGCCACAGGTTTGAAATACATACAGATTCTACAGTACACTATAACTTATCTCTCCCTTTCTTAGAATAAAAATAATAAACAAATCAAATAAACTTACTAAAGGGCCACTTTTAGTTTCTATGACTGTCACTTCATACCCTTTTCTCATTTGGTGAAATGACTAAGTGGAAACAATTCTTCCTTTGTACATTTGTGGCTTTCCCATTTTGCTCACAGAGTTTGAGTTCTTCTTAATTATATTTGAATTAAAGCTAAATCCTCTTGGCTGAAACTTCCCTTTAAACAGTGTTTTTCATTTCATTCCAACCTCTGCACAAGTGAGATAGCATTTGAAAAATACCTTTTTTTTTTTTTTTTTTGGTCATGAGGCCCTTTTCTCTAACGCCTAGAAAAGCTCTGGTTCTTGGAACACAAACTTACCTACAATGTCTGTCTAAGAGTCTTGCCCTACCTGTCCAAACTTTGTTACCACAGTCACGTAATATGAGCACGTATTCCAGTCTGGGCAGTTAGCTCCCTATGCAATAATCATGGCACTCTCGTTTTTAACTATGTGAATTTGTTTAAGATATTCACAGTGCTTGGAATACCTTTTCTTTTTCTTCAGTCTATCTAATTCCTACCCATATTTCAAGACCTTAGATTTCATTCATGGTATCACATGCATGTAATGCAGGGACAACCAAACCTATTGTCAGTTGAACCTCGAAAAAGAATCCCACTGAACCAGTACAGAAAAATTTCCAATGGCAAAATGGGTTTTCCAGGTCCTCGATGAAGACGAAGTAGAAATTCCTAAGAGAACTCCCTTTTATGCCATTTGTAATTTGTTATATGTAAGTATAAGGAAGTTAATTGTCTAGAAATAAGTATGTAGTTCTTATTCCAGAGTGTAGATTCAGAGTCAGTCATTTTCAGATAATTTTTTGGTTTTCCTCATAAAACCATCAACTGAAGAACACTTCTGGGTCTTTTTCTAGATAAATATCTGGATTGTATGGATTTTACCTGACCAAACAAAGATTCAGGTGTCCAGTGGGTAAGTAGTAATACTAGTATAGTGCTGCATTGAAAGGACTAATTTCTGAGTGGGTATACTACATATCAAAATTGAACACAATATTGATGGCCTATGAACAAAGAAGCACTGGTACAAAACTGCACTATTACTCAGAAAAGTAACAGGAGGGAAGCAATCTCTCTCTCTCTTGCTCTCTCTCTACCTCTCACTTTGATGTGCATTTCCACTCCATGTTTTACAAGCATTACTTTATATCTGTGGAAGACAACTCATAATATCATATTATTTCATTATAGTAATATTGTGGCACTCCACATACATACATCACACTAATAAAACGAATACTGAAAACATGAAATTTGACTTGAAATTCATGACAGAATGGACTAGCTTGGGAGCAATTCAAAACAATGACAGTAACTTCTTTCTTCTTCCCCTATATGCTATTATTTTTGGTAAGTGGAATCCATATTCCCACACAAACTAGAATTGCTAAACTCTTAATAGCATCCCCATGGTTTTGCTTCTTACTATGATGCCTTCACTGATTTCATCATAGTTCAAGCATAATAAGGAATCATCATTTGTCCTCAGGAGCATGAACTGATTGAGGCTATTTCTACACTCACGGCAGCCTGGCTCTGAAATAACTCTTCTGTCAATCCACCCACCGGCTTTCTGCCAGCAGCATAACTGCTGTACATAAACTCTCCCTATGCTGGATAAGTACCACAAAGCATCCAATTCTTTTCTTAATAAACTTTCACTTCCATAATTCTATTAATTTGTGGCTCAAAAAAGGCTGCTTTCTGCTTCTAAAACACACGTAGCCTTAGGTAATATTTCACAGAAGATGATTTTAGATGCCGTTCATTTATAACCCATGAATGTTTTTTTCTGACTTAATGAAGTACTATATACCAAAATTTGTGCTTTTTTCAGTTACATATAATAGAAACCTCCAAATAATTAAGGCTGAAACCAAAAGACTTATTCTCCACATAAAATAAATCAAGAGATAGGTAGGCCAGAGGTACTATGATGATGACATTTTTATCTGTCACTGTTAGCACATGTTTGTATACTGAAGTCTACCTTATGGATCAAGATGGCTGGCTACTGGAGAATTTCAGGCAGCAAGCAAAAGGAATAAGGGGCCTGAAGAAGTATACCTTCCACCCAGGGGCCTTCCTGGTGTTTCTATATATTACGTTCACTTGCTTCTCACTGGCAAGGGACAAGGGGACAGAATAGGCAACCATTAATTTCTCTCATATCATTTTTACCTTTTTAAGTTCCTGTTAGTTGAGTCTGTATGTTTTAATGCAAAGACCACAGCCTTTGGAGTCAGCAGATTCTGTTCAAGTCTTGGATTTGCCCCTTACAGGGTATATCACCCTTGGCATGTCCCTATCTCTGAATGTCTTATCTTTAAAATGGAGATTCTAACACTTATTTCACAAGATGAACATGAAAGAGAAGATGATATGTATAATGATGCTTTACAAATAGTTCCTTTTACATGAGTTATTATTATGTTACTAATTTTTATGTATGAGTTTGTATTTGTTTTAGCTAAGAGGACTATGAAAGGAAAAAAGAATCAATAAAATTATCCTATAATCCTGTGGTCTCTAAGGTTGTTTATGCTTATCTCAGAGAATGCAGGAAGAAAATATGAAGGCTTTGATCCCTATTAAATGAAAATAAAAGCTTATCTAGAGTAGTGAGCCACAGAAAAAGTTGTTAGTTTAGCAGAGTAAGCAGGGAGTCTGAAGGTCTGAATGCAAACGTTCTCCACTTCATAACCTTATGGGAAACCAGTGCTAATGAGTAGGCAGCTTCATGTATAGCTCTTATAGCAGAGACGGCTGGCTGCCTACCCAATATTAAGCTCCTTTATTCACCTTCCTAAAAACCTCGATTTGATTCCAGTGTTGTCTTCTGTCCATACAACTGAATGACAGTATTTATGGCAGCAATATGGAAACTTATTAGTATTTCCCATCAATTGGTTACATTTGCCAAATATTTTCTTCATCTTCTCTCTCTAAAAAAAGGCACATGTTTAAGGACATTTTCTATAATTAGTATGATAAAATGATAAATGGCCAAATAGTGGTGTATCTTCCCAAGAGGAAATACTAAAAATTAATGTCTGTACATATAATTCACTTGATTTAATTTATGGGGCCATGAAGTTCGGAGAACTATATACTTTTGAAATGGAAAAAATGTTATTTTCTTGAAAATTGTCCTTCCATATCTTCCTTCTGAGTTTGTTATATAAGTGCCCATATTATATTGACTTAAGTGACCTGCTATATTTCTTTCCTAAAATGCCTTCTGTCACAGAGAAAATGCTAATACCTTTAATACATAAAGCTTATAGAAATCAATAATATAAATAGCAAAGACCTAAATAGATAAAAAGATGAAGAAGATAGGCACATAATTCTCTGGCATGGGTAAAAAGTGTTTCAAAAAAAAGAGAGTAGCCAACCATATTTCAAATTCTGCTGAGAAGTCAAGTGAGATATGGAGTGAAAAACAGCCGTTGGAACTAGAAGCACAGAGATTGTTACTCTCTTGGATGAGTGTGATTTTGGTGGAAATATGGGGCAGCAGCCTGCCTGAGACAGACTAAGGACCTAGTGGTAGCAGAGGAAATGCAGACTAGGAAGACAGACAATGCTTGCAAAAAAGTCTGTGAGGATGACAGAAGAGAAGCATCAGCCTGTGAGAGATGTTGGCTCCAGGTAGATTTGCTGGGGATGTAGTAGAGGGAGGGAGCATAATCAGTTATGCAAGTCTCTGAGGTGCTGACAGGAAATGAGATCTGGAGTACAGGTGCAGAGTTGAACCTTATAGAATAGAATGGATATTTCATAAAATTAATAGTAGTGATGTAGAAAGAATGGCTGCGATACACATACATTTTTATGTTAGGCGGTGGGAAGCTGAGGTCATTTCCAACTGATTTGAGGAAAAAATCCAGTTTAGGGACTGTGAAAAGAACAGTGAAGAGGAGAAATCATTGAGTACTGAAAATACTAGTTTTTAGGAAACCAAGGAAAATATTTAGGCATTTCTGACATGCTCAATATAATTAAAGAATATTTGGTCCCTACAAAACAGAAACAGAACATCGTAAGGATAGAAGAATCTGATATACAAAGCAACAAGATAAAATACGGAGTGAGAAAAGTGAAAAGACCTAAGTAGAATAAAACATGCAATAGAAAAATTCAAGTCTGTTCTGGAGTTAATAAAGAGCAAATGACAATATTGCTGTAGAGGCCCAATTCAGCAATGTGGAAAAAAAAGAAAAAAGAAAACAGAAAACCCTGAGATTCTTTCCCAAACTGTAGAAGAATAGAACAAAGAGATAAAAATAGTAAGGAAGAAAATAATGCATGTGAGAGATAGGCAAAGGGGAATTCAGTGCTCAGGTGTTCTGGAAGAGGAAGCAAAATGATTAGAGTAACAACAACAATCAGATATGATAGAAGAAAATTTCCTGTGGTTAAATATTTAAATATATTACTTTTATAGTCATATATAAACAACTCATATGTCTCAAAAATAATCAATGTAATAATATCCACATTTAAATATATTTAAATGATAAATGTATTTATAATACATTTATTAAAATATAATAATGATAATAAAAATAATACATATATTTATTGAACACAAAGATAAAAAAAATCCCTGCAAGTCTATAGGCAGGATAAATAAATTTCTTACCAAAGTATACAAGTCTGACTAGTATCAGATTTCTACTCTGCAAAGTAAAGCTACAGATTTGAGTGGGAAATGTTATTTCCCAAGGATTTTACCCAGCCAGGTTCTCCTTTTGTGTGTGCTGGTATATAGAAAGAACATGCTCAAATACATGAGGCTAAGAAAACATAGTGTCTTTATACTCTTGGGGAAAAAGCAGTAACTCATAAAGGAGTAAGAATTAAACTAGCACCAGACTTCTCATGAGCAGCACTGAATTGCAGAAGATAATTCAGCATTGCATTCTAAGTTCTGAAGGAAAATGATTTTATACCTAGAATTCCATATTCAGCTGAACTATCAATCAAATATGAGGGCAAGGACTCAGAAAATTGACATCAATTTTCTTGCAAAAGAAGAAAGAGAAGGAAGAAAGAGAGGAACTAACATAGTAACTCAGGGGTAACAAAATTCCAGTTTAAAAAAAGCCATCTATTGGGCGCCTGGGTGGCTCAGTTGGTTAAGCGACTGCCTTCGGCTCAGGTCATGATCCTGGAGTCCCAGGATCAAGTCCTGCATCGGGCTCCCTGCTCAGCAGGGAGTCTGCTTCTCCCTCTGACCCTCCCCGCTCTCATGTGCTCTCTCTCTCTCGTTCTGTCTCAAATAAATAAATAAATAAATAAATCTTTAAAAAAAAAAGCCATCTATTGATATGAAAATAAGCAAAAGTACAGATTAGATTTCCATGGGGAATTGGTACAGTAAGAAGCTAAGGAAAGGAGAATTTCCAAGAAAGCCAACCAAAACAACAACAAAAACGACTTCAGGGAGAGCCATTAGAATAATAATTTTTTAAAATGTCCTTTAAATTTTTCATTCAGAAATTTGTTGGTTATTTTATATTTTGGTATCTTTTTTTTTTTTTTTAGAGAGCAAGCGAGAGAGAAACAGCACGAGAGGGGAGAGGGTCAGAGGGAGAAGCAGGCTCCCCGCTGAGCCGGGAGCCCGATGTGGGACTCGATCCCAGGACCCTGGGATCGTGACCTGAGCCGAAGGCAGACGCTTAACCATCTGAGCCACCCAGGCGCCCTATATTTTGGTATCTTGAACAAATACAAGTCAGTGGGGGAAAGGGTTGTAGATTACAGATATGTCTTGAATGTAAATCCAACAATTTGTTCACCAATCTCTATGACCCCTTCTAGCACTGAAAAAAAGAAGTTAAAATGGGATTTACTTATTAATAAGGAAGATGTTTGTTTTCTGAAATAATTTAACTAACTTATCCGAGGTATCTCTATGTTCTGATTTCTTGAAATTTCAATTTCGGATGCCTTAAAATTATGCTCCCTCAGTGTGGTAAGCATATAAAAGATTCTGCTCCTACTAAAACGGTGTTTGGTTTCAACTTTCTGAGTGGCCAAATTTGGCAACTTCTTTGTACACCTACGCAAACCAGAGGCACAGAAAGACCAGGGTGGGGGGTGGTCAGAAGACTCATTAAAACTTGGAGGTTATTAATATTTTACCTTCTGACTTGTGGAGGAAATATCTATAACAAATATTGCCAAAAGTAGTGTTTATGAGCAAGTGTCCTGTGGCATCTATTAGCTACAGATAGGGTGATCTTTCCAAATAAAGAAGATAGTAGCTGCAATATTTGGCCATGAGAAAGAACAACACTTTGGAATTTGAACATGTGCATGCATATGCACACACAGGCACACACATATATGTACACAAAAAAACTAATGCTGTTTTGTATCCCAGCTGATTCTTCCTGCTAATACTAGAACTTACCAATCAAACTGAAAAATCATTAATGTAATGTATCTTTCTTTTCAGCAACAAATCAAGTGGCATTTTTTCATAATGACTTTATTTTCTGATTTGCTAGGTCATACAGGTTATTTGGAAAAAGCACACTTAAAAAAACTTAACACCACATGACTGAATCTTACTTGGAAATCTTGTGTGGCTAAAATGAAAATGATGTTTCAAGTAGGAAGTATGAGAAGATAAATAAAAAGTTAAACAGAAAACAAGTATGATATTTAGTTATCCCTCAACTGCTAAGACTTGCCTGTATTAGGCAGTTCATATAAAGTATTTTATACAAAGAAAGCTAATTCCATGATTTTAATTATCCTCTGATATTGGCTATTGGCTCTCTTGTAAATAGAGTTCATAAAGCAGATCCATAAATAAAGCTTCCTTTCTTTAACCCCTACCTTTCACTTTTCTGTTGTCCTTTACCAGAGCACCCACTTCATATTAAACACACACACACACACACACACAGAATCAAAATCAGTACAACCCAAATGCTTCTCTATCCATCCCAGTTGGGTCAGATTTTAACTTCATTAAATTGCTGTCATATGGTGGCTGCTGACATATATCAGGCTTGGAGAGTTTCACTCATCAGGTATTCTCTAAGATTGTTAATAAGAACAGCAACTCTCATTAGGGGTTCCCCAAAAGCAGCTAATTAAGGGACAAAGGTTGCTCAGATTGTGACAATTACACCTGTAAGGTCCCTGTAGAAACACCCAAATCTCTAACAAACCTATGTTTGGTTGCTTAGTACAAGAAATAAAGAGCTCGACCATTAAAAAAAATGAGAGGCAGAAACTGTCAACCATTTGAAAAGCTTTACGAAAATGATCATCCAATTAGTGGCTATGATCAAATCAGGCATGAACTCTCTCTGGATGGCTCCATAATTTTCCTTCTTGCATGGTGTAATTTCATATAGCTCAAATGAACTCCTGAGAGGTAATTCAGTTCCAAACAGTTTTCTCATCACTGCTAATTATACTAATACATTGAAATGCCTCCTACAAAATGCATGAGCCCTTTAAGCCACCTCATTAATGTGATATAATTTTTGCCAGAATATATATCAAACCTATTATCACCACAGGTTTTCTTCAGCATTTTTTTTTTCAAAATGTCTATCAAAAGCTTAAAAAGTAGATTTCTTTGGGCTGGTCATCTCATAATTAACTGTTTCTTTGAACTATTGTTGTCTATTGTAGTATTTTTTAACGGCACTAACAATCTTCTATATGATATCCCCCAGACCCACAAGTTTCTTTTTCCTCTTGGAGTATTTGATTCCTTAAATCTTTTCCCCGTTGTAGCTGATTCTTTAAATGGCAAATGGTGCATGCAATAATGTGCAAAAATGAGTTATACAAACTGAAAGCAGGGGTGTAAAAAGAAGCATCATCTGAAACTAAAATAAAGACAGATTTTATGGTATTTATGTCAGTTAATTTAACTGCTGGTAGGGGCTTTTGTTGAAACATGAGTTAGTTCCAGTGTTTAACCTTGCAGTATTAATTTATGCTTTATGGCCTGAGTACTTTATCATTCCCTCCTTGGGAAGACAGTTATCTCATTAGCCAGAATTTAATGAAATGCAAGGATACACTTCTTAATTTCAAAGATTACTATAACACAAATCAGGTGTAAATCTCAGACTGACTGCCCCTTCCCTTGCCTGTTTAAAAAGAGAGAGAGAAAGACGTTCATTTTGCAATCATATCACAGAAATTCATCTGGTGGAATACATTTCATCACAGCCATTCTAAAGGCATCTCTCATCTGTAAAAGTTGGTTTAACTTTGCATCCAGCAATATTGATGGCCCTTTAGCTACTATAAAGTTTCCAGGGTTGACAATTCATTATTCATCATCACAATTAAAAAATAAAATGTTGATAAGATTACCAATTCCCTAGACTTATTCAAGCATGGGCATGAACTCTTAACCACATGTGGACTAAACTCAATTTCATAGATAGTACCAATATATTTTGTTACAACTGGTTTTTCCAAGTTAGCAGACATCTTCATGAAGAAGGTAAACATGCTCTGAGATTTAGAATTATTAAACAAATACATATCAGTTTAAAATATAAGATGTATTATCTGCCCTAAAGAAGCAAAAATACTCAGGTTATAAAACTCTGCAGTGCCCTTTGCTTTCTAAGAGTTCTAAGACATCTGAACATTTCAATAATCTACCAGGTAGTTGCTGATTCCTTCACAGATTCTCCACTTGTATTTCTGGGCTCTTCATGCTGTCTCCTTTGCTGAGATGCCTCTTCTAGTCTGTTAGATCCTCCCATAGCACAATCCTGGATATGTAATATCACCTGAATCACCTATGATGATGTTTAAATTTGAGAACATTGCATGGTATCTAGGTTCATTTGGAAACAGATGAATGAGTGGGTGGTGTACAGGTAGAGTGAATTTGTATTAATTTTGAACATAAACAATGAGAGAATAAGGAGCTTACCTACTATTTGACTATACCAATAATATAAAGTAAGCAGAACCTGGCAAATGAGTGACTCCCTCTGGTTTGCTATGTTAATTGGGGGAAAAATACTTTCCAAGAATTAACAATAACTTAAAAATCATACAGTTAGCTAGCTATTCTCTTGTGCAAATGTGTGTGTGTGTGTATTCTCTGTAGGGATATGTGGGTGTGTGCACTTATGTTTAGATGCCTGCTGAAAACACATAGTTATTATCACAGATATAGGCTTTCTTTTAAGGAAATGGCCAGTAAGCTCTTAAATAGAGATGCATGACATTTGGCTACCCAGCTACAGGAATTCTTTTTCTAATGTTGTTTATATACTTCCTAGTGCTAAAAATTTGAAAATAATAAAACATGGTATAAGGTGTTATAAATGACACTTCCTTGATCCAAAACTGGATTCCTTGGAGAGGTGGCATGGGATCTTGGTCAGAGTGTGGAATTTGCATTTAGGCAGATGCAGGTTCAAATTAACGGCATACTAGCCATGTAATGTTAGAGAAATTACTTAAATTTTCCTCACTTGTAAAATGAGATTAATAAAACCTACAAACATTTTTTAGAATAAAATTTATTTTTTAGAACAGTTTTATATTTATAGAGAAATTACAAAGACAGTACAGAGTTCCCTTATAACCTAAACCTAATTTCCTCTATTATTAACATCTTATGTTAGTACGGTACATTTGTCACAATTAATGAGCCGATACTGGTATGTTATTATTAACTAGAGTCCACACTTTATTCAGATTTCCTTAGTTTGAATCCAATGTCCTTTTTCTGTCCCAGGATCCCATCCAGGATACCATATCACGTCTAGTCCTCATTTTCCCCTAGGTTCCTTTTGACCATGACAGTTTCTCAGACTTTCCTTGTTTGTTATGACCTTGACAGTTTTGAGGTATACTGGTCAGATATTTTGTAGGATCCCCCTCTATTGAAATTTATCTGATGGTCTTCTTAGAACTGTGGGGGTGTTTTGTTTTGTTTTGTTTTTAGAAAGAAGATGACAGTGGTAAAGTGCCAATCTCATCATGTCATTTCAAGGGTACATACTACCAAAAAGACTTAATCACTGCTGATGTTAACTTTGATTACCTGGCTGAGAAACTCACATTTAAACAGGATTATGGCAACTATTATATGTGAAAACATACCCACACCATGCTTGGAGCATAGGAGGCACTCAATGATCCTTGATTTCCTCTTTTCTCTTCCATCTCAGCACTTGTATTAAGTTGCTATGATTTTTTTGTTCAGTTAATATAGTTTGACTTTGCTACAACAAAGTACATTACAATAAAGTTTTCAGGATGAACTGGATCACCAGTTAGAGTGCTTATGTGTTGGCTAAATGAATTTAAATTAAAAAAAAATAAAGCTATACCATATACCGTAAAAAAAGAAACAGAGTACTTAATTTAAATGAAGTACTAAATAGACATCGTTAGAAGAGAGTCTTACTTATTACAAAGTCAGTTCAAGGGCAATGACCCTGAATATTACAACAATGCTCCAATATAACATGGTTAACTATCTACTTGGAAAGTAGACAGCACCCATGAGCTACTTACAAACAGGTATCTCCTTCTTTATCTCCACCCACCAGTTTATCAAATTTTCATGAGCTACAACCTATTGGACAAAAATATTAGGCAAAGAATTTAAATTTCTGGGTTGTCAGTTCTTTCAATACATTTCTGCTTGTATCAAAAAAAATGTTTTTCTCTTGACCTAGCCTTATCATTTTTTATTCACCTGAAGTTGAGTAGTTACCATAAGCTGATTTTCACCTTTGCTGAGCTTCTTCTCTGGCCACATAGATGGGCATATGTACTCTGGCCTTTCTTTCCATAACGATCATCATGCCTATTATTACTTGTACAATGTGTATTTGCTCAGCTAGACCTTGATTTCCCTAGAAGGAGGAACCAACACTTGGTTTATGATGTAGCCCCAGCACCTAGCACATGCTGGCACACATTAGTACTCTAATACTTTTTGAATAGATAAATGAATTAATTTTACTAACTCAGTAGTAATTAAAAAATACTTTCATATTTATGTTTCATTTAATTTCTCAGAGCTGTAAGATGAGTAAGTAGGCTCATGGAGGTTAAATGATTTTCCCAAAGTTATACCAGTATGGCTTGGTGCCAGGATTTGGTGTGGTCCCTTTTGATTTTATGTCCTGTGTCTTTCACTAGAAAAAGATGCTTCTAAGCAAGGCATTATGCCAGGCAATGTGAGGTGTATGAAGATATATAATCATAACTACTTCCCATGGGTCAAAAGATGAATTAATGTATTTTGAAAATATTATTTTTAAAAAGGTGTTATGGAACATAAGGTATATTAATACTGAGTGCTGGAAAAGCATTATTGATTTAAAAGAATTAAATATATATATTTTTAAAAAGTCTTCAACCAACCTTTCTCAAAGGGTATTATACTTAATGTATGAAAAGTGCTTAGAGATATACAGTTAGAAGCCAGGCCTGGTTTGTGAGCTCGGAACTGATTGCCTTTCCTTGTAGCTCCAATGGGTGAGTTCCTCTGATGTCCCTCCAACCCCATGCAGTTGGCTTTGAAAAAATTCCAGGAATTTGATAATAAAGCAATAGGAAGTTGGACAGTTCATTGTGTTTTATTTCATTTGAAGGACCTTAATTATTTTTAAATTTTTAAGTGAGTGTTTGGAATAACATAGGCTGATGCTCACAGGTTATTAAATAGGCATGAGTTACTTAGCTGAAAAATAATACAACCTTGATTCTACATTGTTCCCTTTTTAATTCGAACAACTCTCATCCTTTCTCCTCTCAAGGGCATTACTCCACAGATACCCCCAAAATTGGGCTAGTGCTTCCATTTGCCTCTTTTCTCAAGTTGGGTTTATCCTCGGCTGAGGAGAGAGACTGGGTCTGGCTCTTCAGACTGTACTAAATGTAAAATTAACAGCCTGGTTTGCAGACATCCCTGTTTTCTCCCTTCAGTTATCTCTCAATTCATTGTAATTCTTCAGCTACCTTTGATCTGGCCACTCCCATAACATGGAATGTTTGTTAATGGCAGTAAGCACTTTAGATATTGATGTCTGAGTAGGATCACAGTTTGGGACTCATCGTATTAACTGGTTATTAAAGAAGGCCAGTGTTTTTTTTTGAGAGACTTGTTTAAAATTGGTAGTATACCGCTTGCTATCCCATTTATTAAATTTGTAAGTTTAGGAATGGACTTAAGGATCAAAACCAGAATGGAAAATAAGGACTATTTTTCATTCTATCTGAATGCATGATTGGTAGGCATGGGTTATCTATAGATCATTTATCTGTTGGAAGATCTAAAAAGAATGACAAAAGGGTTGTTAGGAAACACTTTGCAAAGAGACATAAAAATATATTTGATTTTTTTTTTTTAATTAAGAAGCATCTTTTGGCATCTGGGAAGGTAGTAGTTTGGTCCCAATTATGGTGACTTAACTTCGAAAAGCCATTTCTTAATGAAACTCAAACTGCCATTTATCATAGAAACAATACTTATGATGCAGTTACCTTTCTCTGTGCTGCGTTGTTACCTATATGCACTGCACTTCAGGAAGTGGACATTTATTATCCTAGATAAAAATCCCAACACATAAATAATTTAGCTGTTTGCCTCTACTAAACAGTTTTAATTCAATCAATGGGTTATGTGAGTTTGCCAAGTAATTAGAAAACCTCTTGATTTTCGTTATATGCTTTGGCAAGTATTTCAATAGATGATGAATTTACTCTTCCGACTTCAATTTCTCTTAGGTATTTCCAATTATAAATATTTTATTTAACTGATATTCCATGACTTCATATGGATCATTTTTGAAGTGGAGATTGTGAAGTTTAAACAGAGAAGAGAGACTGGAGTAAGATGGTACCTTTTATGAGGAGCAGAAAGACTGCCCTTAAAGGTCCAATCTTGACACTAATTCTGCATCACACAATTTGACCACTAACTCTAAAAGATCTCCCTCTGTGTAAACAAGATGGAATTTATTTCACATAATCTCACCCTTAGTTGCATTAGGTTTAAAATGTTGATTTATTTGGTTGGGCTACTGACAAGTGTAGACTGAGCTGACCATAAAACTATATTTAGATCTAATTCTTTGAGGGGCCAAAGGGTGACAATTTATCCACTTAGTCTTGTAGGAATTAATTTTTCGATTTGACTATTCATAGCATCATTAATGAAGAAAAGCTGCAAGAGAAAACAGACCATTTTCAGGAATGTGATTCAGAACATTAACACCTTAATTTACATAAAATTAGTTACATACTGCTGCAGTAATTTAATTTGTTTGACCAGTACTTTGCAACTGTGAAAAATAGATTCAGAAAGGCCAGACAACGAGTTCTGCATATTTTCTCCAAATGACTAGTCTCAGAATCATATGAAACAGAGAGAATTAATTACAAGACAATTCAGAATACCATAGTGGCAGCTTTGAAACGCACGGATTAGAAATGCATTCTTCTTCTTTTTTTTCCCTCCTTCAAAAATCTTCATAAAATGCCTGTTTCATGCCTGAAATAACTTCCATATTTTCCCCAGGTTTCATTACAGTTGCATAAGTATAAATAATAAAACTAAAATTGTATGATATGCATGGTTGCCAGATAAAAACCTGAATCAATCTGGATTTACCAACAGTAATGTTACTTAGTATAACCACAGGCATAAGTAAGCCCCCAAAAAGACACACTAATCTCATAGGTGTTAACCTGTTAACAACCAAAATTTAACCATTCTTACTTCTTTCAGAAGCCAAGTATAATTAATTTGAACTTTAAATAATTAGATGATTGCCCTTAAAATTAGTCATGTATGAACATAACAAAGTCTTTCATTTTCCTGTATTTGTGTTTTTCCTACTTTCTTGCATGGCCAAATATATTTTATACTTTAAAATATTTCCTTATAATTCAAAACTTTCTTACTATCATTTCCAGTGAAGGCTGTACTCAACACTCCTTCCTCCTAACATACCTTACACACAGTTCCTCATGATTCTGCAGGCAGGCTTTTCTTAAACCCCTGCTTTATCTTCAGTATCTACTTAACAGCCAGGTTTCATGAACTGGGGTAATGATTTTTTTTTTCATACTCCCCCCCACCCCCCAATCAGCTTCTGGGTTCAAAGATATATGATTTGGTTTCAGCTCTGCTTTCTATTTTCTCTGTAATTAGGAAAATAATTTGGTCCTTTGGTCTCTCACATGCCTGGTCAGTGCAGTCATAACACTGATAGGGTCAAAGGCAGCTGAGGTTAATGCAGAAGGTCATTGCTATCCAAAGTTTTATACTCACAAAAGTTATTTCTTTTTTAGAATATGTTTTGAATTGACTAATTGATTTTTTAATATATAGGACAATTCTTAGATTATCACTGATACTCTCTTTGTCAAACAGCTTATAAATCATTTGCAATGCAAGGAAGGAAATTTAGTCTTGTCATTCACCTGTCTCTGTGAGAGAATGGTGAGGATTAAGCAGAAAAGAAGTGTAAAACTTCACAAATACCTTTTCTATTCCAATACATCTTTTTCTAAATTCTAACTGGATCTAGATTGTAAATCAAAGAATGTCTAGAGACTAGACACTCTAGTCTTATTGTCACGGAGCTATCTCTTCCTGATGAATTTCCAAAATGCAATGCAACATGGTGAAGTGCTAGATTTGATTTTGATTTTGTTATTAGCTAGCTCGGTGATGGGTAAGTTCACCAATAATTTCCGCGTCCTGGTTTCCTCATGGGTGAAATGAGGGTTTTAGACTTGATGGTCTGTAGGATCTCTTCTGGTTCACTAAATTCAGCAATTGATACAGTACTTTTATTTGTCTATTTTTTTGGCACATCTAATTTTTCCTAAAGGATGGCAAAGCTGAATATAGACATAATTACGGACATGGCTGAGGTCAAAGGGAGGTAGTATTATAAAAGGTAAGTTCCAAAAAGTGAGGTAGAGTCACAAACGAACACAAAGAAAAACTGTCAGTTGCCTTTGCCCAATTTTTTCCAATTAATATTTAACTGGTCTTCTTTCCAGTGGAATCCCAAGATAAGAAGAGGGCTATGGAAGACAGTTGTTTATTACCCAAATCCACTTTATCTAGACTATGTTTTGCTAGTGTAAACTTGCCCCAAGATTATAGGAACAAGGCAAATCACGCACTGTCTTTTGAATTCAGTGGCCTTATAAAAATATCATGCCTTCCTCTAAAGTAATAATAATGATAATAGTAACCACGATAATCAGGGGCGCCTGGGTGGCTCAGTTGGTTAAGCAACTGCCTTCGGCTCAGGTCATGATCCTGGAGTCCTGGGATCGAGTCCCACATCGGGCTCCCTGCTCAGCAGGGGGTCTGCTTCTCCCTCTGCCCTCTTCCCTCTCCTGCTCTCTGTCTCATTCTCTCTCTCTCAAATAAATAAATAAAACCTTAAAAAAAAAATAACCACGATAATCATAAAACACTGGATTCCTAAAATATAGATATGATGGCTATTCCTGTGAATGTAATTGTTTTTATTATTCAAAAGATTCCTTTCCAGAAATAGTATACACCCTCCAATAAAGTTTGCTTCAAAATAAACCAAATTTCAAGAGAATCACAATCAATGAAGATAATTTAAAAAGTAGAAGATAGTTTCTACAAATGAGCTCTCCGGTCTAGTCTGCAGTATTCCACAAGCCTTGGAAAGCTTCCTAATCTAGTCATTTGTCAGAGTGTAGGTCAAATGATTTGCTGAATCTAAAACTTTCATCGATCAGATGCTGTTTTAGGGAGCATGCGCTGAACATCCCTGATAAAATGATAGCCTCTACTTGAATAATACATAGTTTCTACCCCAAGCTGTAACAGATACACACACACACACACACACATGCACACACACTCTCTCTCTCTTTCTCTGAAAGCTTGTCAAACCTATAATGGAGTAGATAACCAAATGAAAGAGCAAACTTCCATCGTCACACAAGATAGTAACATGGAGAAACTAAACTGTTAAATCAAATCCGTGAAATTCATTTTCTTTGTACAACATTAAAATATATTCCATAAAATGGCAGAGCAATCCAATAAAAGAACAGGCTCTGAAAAGAGTAATTTGTGTGCAAAAAAGTTATACATTTAATAGAGTTTAGAATTCTATTGCTTTTTGTTAAATTTTCTCAGATTTTTTTCAAACTTTTCATCATTTCTTTGAAATATATGAACCTTTTAATGTATAGATAATTTATTCAGCACCTACATTTAAATGCTCCGTAGGCGTAATTTTTCTATTAAGTTTCCTTCTACAGCGGCTTTCACTTTGTCTCAAATAGATTACTCATTGTCAACAAATTGTAACAGGACTGATCTGTTAGAGTATCAATTCTTAGGTTCATTTCAATATTTTAACTATTTGCATAATAATTTTACAGAAAGTGAAGCTTCTGTGACTCATTGCTTCAGGAAAATTGTCGGAATACGTTTAATATTATTAATTGTTGCATCCGCAATAAAGCAGAAAATAATTTCTTATAATATGACCTTATGAATATGAACATGAGGCTGTTTATGCTCCTGTATTGTTATTTTTCACAGAAAATATTTAAGCAAATTAAGGGTAATTAAGAATGAATGAAGATAGTTATGTTATTTTTCAAAATGAAACAGACTTTCAAGTTGCTCTAAAAACACAAGCAACTTTATTTTTCTAATCCTTTTTTCTATCTTTACTAATATTACCAGTTATGAAGATTTATTTCACCTGGAATAATATTTTGCTTACAAAAATCCATAAATGTGTTTAATACTATGTTAGAAAATATAATTTTATCTTAATATGAACTACATGAAAAGTTGCTCTTCTTTAAGCCTATAGTAAATTGTGACTTGATAAAAAATATTTATGTAAGGATATAGGCCTATAACAGGAAGAAGTGGGTTCTTTTTAAGCATGCTAATTCGGCTGAAAACTATAGAGAATATTTTCTTCTTGTACATTTTCTGCATTCTTTTTCCTCTTTTCAGTGTATATTGGCTGTTTCCAATTAAATTAAAATGTGGCATGGAAGTTATCAATCAAACGTAATTTTGTGCAAAACAATATCACACACAAAATTAACATGAGCAACAGGGGAAGGTGTCAGAACACATCAGTTATTCCTCGGACAGCTCATCTCTTATTGAAGCAATCAAGTTCTGGAAACATTGCTTTGGGGTTCCTGGCATCCTTCACTGTGGGCCCTATTTCCTCAGGTTTGTTTACCTCAACGGCGACTTTTGTGGGCTTTCTACACAGGATGCAGAAATGGAGTAAGAACAAAACTGCCTATAATGTGAACCGTACCTTTCTGGTAGTATCAGGGAATCTTTAATTTCATTTTAGGCGACACATACTGGTATTCTATGTGTACAACTTCGGCAGATGGTGATGCAGAAAGCAAAGCATGAGTTTTGAAGTTTCCTGCAAACCATTTCCCCATCCCTCATCCTTCTCAATCTCACACACCCCATGTGTGGCAGGATTCTGGCTGCCCAGGCTTCCGCCATGACATCCAGTGGAGATCTGGGTTTTCCCCTGGCACCCTATTCACACAAATCCACCCTGTCTTTCATTCTTGGAAAGCCTTTTCTCTGGCAGAATTTAACTATGCAAGTAAAAAGTAAAAAATAAAACAACAAAAAACACACAAATAAAAACAAAAAAAGAAACAAAAACTGTGCCAAATATAACTGTGACTGAAGCCTACAACTTCATGCATTCAGGGATAACAGTGTCACATGTTGAACTAAACAGTGAGTTAAAGCAGAGATGGCAAATACATGGTCCTCTCCATCCCTACCCATCTAAACATGGGAACTGATCTTACCATTCTTTTTATTAAGTTTGCATGAGGCTCCAGCTGCCTTTCTGAAACAACATTCCAAGAAGCTACTTCCAAATCATTTGAACTGACTCACAAACTGAAAACAATTTTTCTGAGTTAACATTTATCACAGCCATGTGTTATGTTTATACTTTAACAAGAGGCTTCTGATGGCAATGATCAAATCCAAATGAATGGATAGGAATGCTAAGCATGAAGACAAATGGATACTCCCACAAGAAAACTTAATGGAGAGCTTCTTAGTCGAGCTTTGCCAATCATATGAAATCCTAAAATAATTCTTCTGTGTAAGATTTTATAAGTAATTGATCTAAATAGTACAGATATTCCTTCTACTACGCTCTTATGCAATATGCATTTTTCTGGGATACCATTTTTTACATTGTGTTATAGCTACCTGTTCTCATCTTCTTTTCTTTTTTATTGATGGATTCTGGGCAACTTGGAAATAGACTCCATGGGTTATCACTTTGTAGTATCCATGTTGGTATCCTCAGCACAGGACTTGGCATATTATAGTTGACCACAGAGGGTTGAATTTAGTTGAATAAAGTAGCCTTATGGAATGTAGTGGCTGGAAGGGATCTCACATCTGTCCAACCTCCTCTCTATCTCACTTTACCGATGATAGGAACTAAAAGGCCTCACAAAACTGGCTTTATGTCCCTGTCTTCCAGTGACCTGAATGTAAACTTTTCAACAAGGACTTCATGATTTGATTCCATCTAGCTCTTCAGTGTTACTTACCTCTCATCCTACTCTCAACCCCACTTACCTTGACCCTAGTCACACTGGCCTTATCTCTGTTTCTAATACATACTTAGCTATTTCCCAGTCCCAAGTCTTTAGGGTCTTTGTGTCTTCCTAGAAGGCTCTTCCTGATACTCTTCTCCTGTGTCAATCCCACTAGTCCCTTAGGATTCAGCTTAATATTCATTTCCTCCAAGTGGCCATCCTCTGAAGCCTCAGTCCAAATTTGGTTTCTCAATGAATCCCTCAAGTTAATCTTTCTTTAAAACATCCTGTTCTAGGGGCGCCTGGGTGGCTCAGTCGTTGAGCTCTGCCTTCAGCTCAGGTCATGATCCCAGGGTCCTGGGATCGAGCCCCTCATTGGGCTCCTTGCTCAGGGAGGAGCCTGTTTCTCTTTCTCCCACTCCCCCTGCTTGTGTTCCCTCTCTTGTTGTTTCTCTGTCAAATAAATAAATAAAATAAAATAAAAAACAAAACCCACCCTGTTCTAGGGGTGCCTGGGTGCCTGGATGGCTCAGTCATTAAGCATCTGCCTTCAGCTCAGGTCATGATCCCCGGGGTCCTGGGATCGAGCCCTACATGGGGCTCCCTGCTCAGCGGGGATCCTGCTTTTCCCTCTGCCCCTTCCTGCAGCTCCTCCCTGCTTGTGCTCTCAATCTCTCTCTGTCAAATAAAATAAACAAAATCTTTAAAAAAAATAAAACACCCTGTTCTTGTTCTTCACAATTCTCATTTTTCAACTATATATGTAATGTCTATTGCCATGATTAGATTATATGCTACGTAAAGTCAAGGATATTTCTTTTCCACCATTGTATCCCCAGCATTTATTTCAGTGCCTGATGTTTAATAGGTACTCATTAAATTTTGCTGAAAAATTAGAATAGCAAGTTAATGTCACAACCATGGCTTGAAACTAAGATGTCTATTCTTCACCCGTTCTTACCCCATTAATGATGGCCTTCTATGAAAATCTATAAATGTAAGTTGTATTAAAGAGTTCCATCATGAAGGAATGGTGGTTCTAAATTTCACCACCCAGTAGAGTACATTTTTTTTTCGGATCTTTAATCTTTGATTTAATAACTAAAATAGTCCTTTTTGATAAGCCCCTGGAAGTTTATTTATAAGAATTTATTTTAGGAGTTAAGTTTGGGCTAGTACTAATGTTAAGTTTCTCTTACCCAAACAGTATGAAAAATCCTCCAGGACTACAACAGTAGTAAGCCACACTGTACACAGCATGACGGCATATAAAGTTAATAGATGGAGAAGTTAAGTCTCAGCTTCATCACTTCCTTGCCTCCTTATACTGGATAAGTTTCTTAAATACTTCTGAGGCTCAATTTTCTTATCTGTATAAACAGAGGCTACTGATAATTCTTAACCCTTATTTAGCTCCTGTCTGTTCCATTCATTTCTCTATCCTACCTGAAACCTAGAACAAGATTTGTCTCACTAAGCATGTATTAATGAATAAATAACTTAGCGTAGTGCATATGAAATAGGAAATGCCCAATGCATTCTGGCTGCTATTTCTAGTAGTAGTAGTAGTAGTAGTAGTAGTAGTAGTAGTAGTGGTATTTTGAATCTCTTTATCTCTACCATCTACATATCATACCAACTGCAGGGTCTCATACAAAGTAGGTCCCCACTAAATGGTGGTATGATGCACTAGAATGCTTTTGCCAGTTCAAATGCTCCATAAAAGTTCAATGCATTTTCTTCAAGAAACACAACTCCACAGTGAAAACAACTGGATGCCCCACCTATGGAGGCTGGCTCTGACATAGTGTATTTGAAGACTTTTGGTAATTATTCTCTTTAATTTTCTTAATTCTACTCTAATTCAGTATTATAAGAAACAAAACAGATAAACATGGGGGAGGGGGAAGAGAGGCAAACCAAGAAACAGACTCTTAACTGTAGAGAACAAACTGAGGGTTGCTGGAGAGAGGTGGGCAGGGGGATGGTTGAAATAGGTGATGGGTATTAAGGAGGACACTTGTGATGAGCACTGGGTGTTGTATGTAAGTGAGGAATCACTAAATTCTACACCTGAAACTAATGTTACACTGCATGTTAACTAACTGGAATTTAAATAAAAACTTGAAGAAAAAATAAAACAAATAGAAGGAACTTTGCATTAAAGATTTTCTGAAAAACAATTTACAAAAAATCTGATCCATATATCAGCATGGCATAGTCCAGTGTGATGGGGTTCAGGGTGGGCCACCCCAAAATATGCCACTTTGGTATATTGATTATTTTGAATTAAAGTTACTTAAGAAACAGCTGGTGCAAGAGGAACACTCTGGCCTTCCTCTGTCTGTCTGAAATTAGGAAATAAATTCCCCCTTTGAAGGGTGCCCTCCCTGCACCAGGAGGGTAAAAGGCATCCTTATTACCACACATAGGGAAGTCAGGGCTAGGAAGTTGCATAAAAAAACCTTGTTACTTCATTATTTTGCTACACCAAGCTCAAACTTTTTTGTCTTGTCAACTCTTTAGAAATTTTTTCTTTGTCTATAAGGTATGAAAGCTGCCTGCTTTGGTCAGTTCTTTGAATTTTATATCTCTATGAGCACACACAAAAGTAAAATTTGTTTTTTTCTGCTGTTAAAAAAATAAAAACAATAGAATATAATCAATAAACCTCTTTCACAGTATTTTTTTCAAAATATGGACAAATACACATACACTTTAATAAATAAGAACTGTATGAATATATGTTGGTCATATTAAGGTTGTAATGTATGGGGATTAACATAAGAATAAAAAAAAATATGTTGGTCATATACACAAAAAAGTTGGGAATTTTTAAACATTATACATATAACTGACAAAAAGAGACCATTTTGTAGTTTGCAAGATGTTTTCAAGGGATTTCCCTATCCCTGGCACCCTATTTTTTTATCACTCTAGAGGAATCTTCTTTGTGATTTGTTACTTTATTATTTCAAGACTTATTATAGCCTCTTGGTAGAGGATTTTTTTTTTTATTTCATCAAGGTACTGACCTACTAGTTCCTAAGTGTGAGTACTACCATATCCCAAAGCTATCTATAAATTATAAAAATTTGAAGCTATTAAATTTTAAACATTATACATTTGGTTGTCATTATCAAAAGATCATAATTGTATTTTATATGGTAGAAGCCATATGATGTTCATTCTTGTTACATAAACATCATGAATCTGAAAACAACATGAATGTGGCATAAACACATCAATTTCACAGAGGATAGGAGGGTTACTAAGTGGTTAAGAGCACAGTCATTGACATCAAAACTCTGTTTCCTCATCTGTAAAATGGAGATAATTAACAGTAACTATTTGACAGAATTGATGTAAGATTCAATGAAATAATGCATGTAAAGCATTTAGCATATTGCTTGGCTTATTTTAACACAAAGTAAATGTTAACTTCACAATCCTGCATGGGGAAGTGAGGGGGTGTGAAATACATTTTGTGGTGTAAAGTATAATGAGTGCTGCAAAATCCAAGAGCAGGGACATGAGGAGGGGTCATCACTTCTTTCCAAATCCATCTGTGAATATTTGTGGAAGAGAGAAGACTCCCAGGTAATGGAGTGGGTCTGGCCAACTAGAAAGGTCAGGAGGCTCAAAACCTGGCAGAAGGTTGGAATGGGGATTGGGAGGAAAGACGGCACATTTTAAAAAAAATGTGCCATGGGATTTGATGCTTGTGAAGTGAAAATACTCCCTTGTTATAAGTTATCAGTGGCTGCTGTTGATTTGAAATTTTGTGACAAGCCAAGATGTTGCTACAGTCAGATGTTGATCTACAGAGGCAATGGGTCCAACTTCTGGAGAATGTTTTTTTCCTATCTGGCAGTAATTTAAGCAGTGTGAAAACCTGTGCAAATGCTCTTTTGGGTCATTATACTTCTGTGCCTCATCGATAATATATGTGGAGCTGGTAACACTGTTAAATTTATTTGTTTTTCACAAATCATTTTTGAAAATGTCCACACTTTATCAAGGCGGCTCCTTAAATCTAACGTATTTATCATATGGAATTTTATTTATTAAATTTTATTTGCTGTCAAGAGAGGCAGACATGAATACAATGTTTAAAAAGATGTCTATTGATGTGAGAAAAAAAAAAAAAGTAAGTCCTGAGGTGGAAGCTCAGTGAGTTGGAGAAATGCAAGCGTCCCCCACATTTAATCTTCACATGACAAAATGCATTATGGTCAAAACAGGATCGTCTCTAAATCAAAGCTTTCTAACATTCTAAAACCTGCATTGTATAAGCCTATGCTTTCAGTTAGGCTTTTTTTTTTTCCCCCCTTTCCGTGAGCAACCATTTTGTCATGAATGCTAGTAGGTCATTGTAAGCCTCTTCTTTCTTACAACACTCTTTCATACGTGGTTATTTCAGATACATTAAAGCCAATTATAATTACCTTGGCTATCTAAAACAACACCTCCTTATGCAAGGAGGATGTGATATACGGGGTGCAACATATACTGGTGTCGAAAGCAAGTTATTTTCATCAGACAATTATAGTTGTCTTTGACATCAGGCCTACATTTCCCACCAATTAGTACAAACTGCAGGGTGCAATGCTAGAATTCTGCAGTGCTAGCAGCTAGTGGTACTGAGTGGAATTTAGGACATTTAAATACTGTACGGTCCAATAAATATTCTGCTTTAACTTCAATTGGTTCAAATCAATAGTCTGTGTTGTCTGTGTATCATTTTTCCTCAGCAAGAATGTATGGATTTTATTTTTTGTTGGGGTATTAATTCTTCTTGTCAATAAAGTGCTTAATTTTCATTTTCACTCTGTGTCTCTCACTGAACTATTTATCAGGCCAAGCTCACCATGCTAGTGGCATAGTTTGGAGGTCAGCGGAGGACTTGTGTAGGAAAGAAGTGCTCAGGTGTGGATAATAAAGCTGGCTGCTTCTTCTTCCTCTTTTTCTTCCTCCCCTCCTTCTTCCCCTTCTTCTTCCGGCATCCTGATTAATTGTACAATTATTTGTTATTCTTTAAAATTATTCAATTGCTGCAGCAAAGCAGTGTAAATAAGCTAAAAAGGGTGTTGGTAGAATTTGTAAGGACTTTATTTCTCAGTTGAGAAATGTATCAATGAAAATATATGTGACTCTATGATGCCAGGACCATGGGATAGGAAGTGGATGTATAGAAGGCCAATCAGTTATTTTTCCTACTTGGCACCTAGAAGCTAGACTAAATGAAATTGACTAAACTGATCAGCCATTTTTGGGGTCTCTAAAATAGTATTTGTGCCCCATCAGTTTCCAGCCAGTGTTAGATAGTATAGCAGGAACAGTATATGACAGATCTATGCCTTCAAGTGGCTTAATCTCAAATGCAGTTGTCTTGGTTTATGTCACTTATGAGACTTAAGTATTTTTTTTAACTTTCAGGATTTTAAGTATGATATAGTCAGTTATTTTATTTTAGATTTTGTTTTTAGAATTCAAGTATTGTCATTTAAGTTAAATCTCTTGGGACTTTTGTAAAAAAGTATGCAGAAGAAAGGGATAAAGACATTTGCCTCTTTTAATTGTGACCTAATTCCCCTTCTCAAATACTGAGCATATGGGGCTGTCCAAAATTATTCTTTCTAAAAAATAAATGTAATTTTAAAACTCAATAGGATAGAGTACCATTAGGAGGCATTTTAACGCATGAACAGTGGGATCTGTTGCAGTCATCAAAGATTATAGGTGGGGCACAGAGCCCCCAGTAAGAGTCCAGTGCAGACTTAGACAGTCCATCTCCCCTTCTCAGACTCAGAGACCACATTCATTCTTCCTGAGCTCTTTCTGCTCTTTTCCTCAAAGAACTTTATATGTATTCTGGAAAGAATGCCATATGAATAGAGCATTGGGCATGCTACAGTCAGTAGCTAAAATGAGAGATGGAAAGATACAGTGGGCCACAGATGGGGTACTAGTGATTTGTTCATGTATTCATTCAACATTTATTGAGAAGCTACTGTGAGTTTGACAAAGTATGGGTGGATCAGAAATGGATCCTGACTTCAAGAATTTGTGGTTTAGGGCATCTGAGACAACATATAGATAACAGCCATACCATGTGTGATTAGTGCTACCAGAAAGCCACAGAGGAAACACTACAGAAGTGTTCAGAAGAGAAGGAGGATACTTGAATGGAGAGTCATATAATTAGCCATTCGATTCCTTTTCTGAGTGACTTTTGAACTAGTCTCTTGGTGCTTCAGTTTTTCTCAACTGCAAAATTGGGGAAAGATACCCATTTTTAAATATGAAATGCTATACATGAATAACTGTGAGTTTCTCTGCATTGGAGTGTTAAGGTATTGTATTTCTAGCAAAGGGACCGCTTTCAGTGGCTGCAAAATATAACTATCTATGGGGAATGCGGTTATAACTGCTCAGTAATAGTTCTTACTAGTCCACTTTGGGTGAAGTCAGCCCAGGCAGGAGGATGTCATCCCTCTAATTTGTCGTGTAATGCATAATGAAAACTACTAGCAGACTAACTTCAGAGACAAAGGCCCTACACTCATCTTAGTTAAGCAAGCCAGAGGAATGGCCTCTCTTCTGGAGGCTGGTGTCAGGGGTACCATGGTCAGCTACTTTTTTTCTCCCTAGCATAAGAGGAAGCAGATGCCATCATGTGATTCAAACTTTACTTGTTATAATTATTTCCAGCATCACTCAGTTCCCCAAACCTACGTAAGCACCTAACCAAGCACTGCACTTAAGAATTAAAAGCATCATAAAATGCAGCTTATGCGTCTATTACACACTTCACCATGATGCATGGTCAAAAAGACCTCTCCTAGTGACAGTTGCCCTGAACACAGCAGCCCCTCCGAGTGGGGGAATGCGGTATCTTCATGAGGCAAACTACAACTGCAACTTTACTACCATTTTAGCTCTTCCTCAAATTTTCCTTCCCCCGGAATACTCTTAGAGAATTTCATCACTGCAACAGCTTCTTTTCGAGTGGCACTGAGTGTATCTTTCCAATGGTGCATGGAGGATATAAGCTCATAACACCCATTAGCATTAATGGGAGTTATCCGCGTAAATCCCCTCACATCGATTAGAGAATAGGCCCCTTTTGATTTTAGAAATCTTTCCTGTGAGGATTTCCCCTGTGTCTAGTATGGGCATATAAATGGCCATTTTATTGTATTAAATATGTATCACATCCATCATTTTTAATGCTGTGCTGTGATGAAGGCTTCTCAGTTCTGGGATCAGTTCAGAAAATATTTAAACTTGGCAAGCTAAACAAGCCTCAGCTAAGAAAGCCTAAGGGCCCCATTCAGAGGAACATTATCTACCATTTATGCTTGATTTAAAAAAACAACAACAACAACAACTGAAATTACTCAGGAAAAAAGTGTGGACAACATTGTTTTTGACTAAATTACAGGCTTTTAATATTCATTAGCGGTGACTTCTCCATTATTCAACCAAGAAAATCAGTACACAAACCAAGAGAGAGAAAGACATTGCTGCCTGAAATTCACAAACTGCTGGTGTTTGTTAACAACAAAATAATAACAACTACAAGAGGTCAACTTAGATTGTGACCTAAGGTGGTTGTGTTGAGTGGCCTCTACACAATCACTCTTTCCCTGATTGCGAGATTCAT